>NC_081431.1:26896768-27196768 GCF_949786415.1 Peromyscus eremicus | reverse complement strand
ACATATACATATACATATACATATACATACACACATACACATACATATACACACATATATACATATACACATATATACATATATATGATCATATATATATTCTTCCATATATATGGATATATGGAAGAAGGGTGGGGCAGGAACAGACAAGGAGGAGAACAGTGGGTGGGAAGAAGGGGAGGATACAGAGATAAGAATCTCAGGTGAAACACTTTCAGCTCCAAATAACGGAAAACCCAAGGAGCAGGTTTAACTAGAGAGGAGGTGTTTTCCCGTGAAGTCTGGAGACATTTCATATGGAAGTGCTCCGGGGGGCCCACCAATGCCACCAGCACTCCATGCTTTTTCTGTATTTCTTCTCTCCAACCCTGGCCCCTAAGTTTTTCTCCTCATGGCTTCATCATCAGTCCAGGCAGGAAGGCGAGTGCAGGGCCAAACGGTAGAGGGTGAAAGCGCAAGAGACTTGGAAAACTTGGAGAATCAGGGTGGCACTTTTGACAGCTCCCTCAAACCCAGAGTCAGCTGATGGCTTGTATCCTGGCTTCTCTCTGACCTCTGTGACCTGGGCTGCCCTGTGCTAGCTCAGACAAGGCCACTTTCTGCCGTGGGTCAAGTCCCTTGCCTACCTGGTGGTGGGCTCATCGGTATTAAAAAAAAAAAAAAGGAATCTTTCTTCTTTTTTCCTTCAGTTAGATAATTTGGTTTTGGTTAGTGAATAAATTGCTCTTGATTTTTATGGTGTTATTTTTAAATTATTTCTTGCCTGAACAGAACCCTAAGGTGAACAGGATGTCAAAAGGGTAGCACGGACCACTGTCAGTAACAGATGGCTTCTCTGCAAAGGAGTTTCCACTATGGTGCTAAGAGAAAAAGGCAGGAAGCTATTTCTGCTTCCCTCCAGCCAGCAGGAGGAAGACAGGGCATATAACACAGTGATTTAGTACTCTCCCATGCATTTTGCTTCCTTCTCTGCCTTGGGGAAAGAGAAGTGCCTTGCTTCAAAGTTTTATTGAGAAAAACACTCCGAATCACGTTGCTTTTGTGGCAACTATTAATTGCTTCCTGAATTTATGTAGCATAAATAAAATAGGTTGCCAGAGAGTGAATTACCCAGTGGAAAAATGGTGGGTCATTAATGCAGCCTTGAACCTGAACCCAGAGGATGACGTGAGATCCGAGAGAGCTCTCAAGAAATTTACCAGAACCCATTTCAGCTGGAGGTGATGTGTTTTAAATCCCCCTGCAGTGCAATGAGGGGAATCAAATTAGATAATAGTTTGCAGAAATCTGCTAGGCCCACAGCCCTATTCAAGAGGATTTTATCCTCTTCTATGATCATGCTCCATGTTTGGGGCTGTGTTACAGTGGTGCCCAGTGGAACCCAGAGTGGTTTTAGCTCGCTCTCACAAGGTCAAAGCTCCGGCTCATGGATCCGAAATGCTCTGATGGGCAGACCTGCTCGTCATTCTTCGTATTTTGTATTAATATGTAGTTTCTAAGTTCCTCTTATTCTGAAGTTGAAGACCGTAACTTAGGTAAGGAAAGGCACACTCAGAACGAAAGCTGTCCACCCTGCTGCCTCCTGGGCCTCTTTATCTTCTAAACACTTTCAGGGTGTTATTGCCTCTCAGTAGCCACAGTAAAAGTAGCAGGGATATTCATTGTTTTTGTGGTTCATTGATTGCTCTAGAATTAAAAAAAAAAAACAGAATTGGGGACTGGGAAAATGTCAGTGGCCAAAGTGCCTCCAATTCCCATACAAGGGCTGGGATTCAGCTACTCTGCACCCATGCAGATGCTGGGTGGATGTGGCAGCCACCTGCATGTCCAGGGCTTGGAAGATGGAGACGGGATCCTCAGAGACCCCCGCCTTAAAGATTGAGGTGGAGAGGAGCCATGGAGGAAGACTATTAGAGTCAATCTCGGGTCTCCATAGGCACGTCCACTCCTCCCTACACACGCGTTCCTCTCCCCACAGGAACATGCGTACACACATGCATGCGTACCACACAAACATACAGCGTGGAACACAACCTCAAATGGGGCCCGGGGAGATGATGGCTCAACCGATAAAGTACTTCCCTTGCAAACACGAGTGCTTGAGATCAGTTCTCAGAGCTCACCTGAAGAAACAAAACAACACAACACAACACAACACAACACAACACAAAACAGCAACAACAAGCGGAAAAGGAAAAATACTGAGTGTGGTGACAAATGCCTGTGATTCAAGTGCTTTGGAGACAGAAGCAGATATGAGTTAGCCTAGCCTACTTGGTGAATTCTAGACCAATGAGAGATCCTGTCTCAAAAAACAATGTGGAAGGCTCCTGAGGAACAACCCTCAAAGATGGCGTCTTGCTTCCATATGGACGTACGTGCTTGTGCATGCATGCCTGTACGCACATGTGCTTGCATAATGTGACTTACATATATATAGGTACACAAAATATAGAATTGGAAGTCTGTGAGCTTTCGTTTTGCACTATTACTCTGGCAGGGTCCCACAAGTTCAGAGCAGTCCTCAGGTGAACAGGACAGCCCACACGGTCAAGGGCTCAGCATGCAGGACGCATACATCAGGTGCTATATTGAGGGTCACATTTACAAACATAAGAAGGAACGCTTACCGCCTTCTTAAGCGATTTACAACTATCAATGGAGCCATAAGTAATCTTATTCAGGGCACTTGGTCCAGTTTTTTTCTTCTTTTATTTTTACTAAACTCATCCTCACTCCTGAGCTGTACAGCACACATGCTGGATGGCAAACCACAGTTCCACAGGGAACAGAGGACTCACCTAGGCTGTGTGCCCACTGTGACCCAGGTGGGGAGCAGCTGATGAGGAGAATGACAGGGTTTGGGCTTCCTTCAGACACCCCATTGTCTGCCTTCCATGTTCTCCTAGCCTGTGAAAATGTAGCCACGTCTGGCTCTGCCGATACTCCCTGTGTGTGACTCGGAGGACACCCGGGACTCAACTGGCATGTTCATATGAACAAGTAGAGAGAAACTGTGAAGTCTCCACCTCTGGCTCAAAGCTTTGATATGAACCTCTGCCTGACAGGCCCAGTCAGCAAGTAAACTCCCTTGCTTCTCTCTCCTGCCCAGCACCTCCTTCCAGTGATCTGCACTAATGAAGTAGCTGGAAGGACCTGAAGGTCCTCCAGCCACAGATGCACGCTGTGAGGCCCCTAGCATAGGGACCAAGGGGTTATTTGACGTTGGAACCCCAGGACTGTACATCTCTGAGGTGGAACGTTGATGGCCCCTCATGAAGTTGGGTGTTATGCTCTGTCCCTATGCCCTGAGGTATCAATGCTGGGCTCCCAGTCTCTCTGTTCTTCCTTCATCTGCTTTCCCACCATCAGCTCACAGCATGAGTTCTCAGGGCTGGGAAGGGGACATAGTGTGTAGCCCCTCCACAGCTCAGGGTCTGCCTGTCTCAGTGCTATGGGCGCCTCCTTCTACTTACATGAGGTGTCATATACAAGACAACAACACTTATGCCTCACATTCTGAGAGGAAAGCCTTCTTCCTGCCAGGGATGGAGTATCCCCTGCACTCCCCATGTCACATAGAGCGTGGGCAAGGAGGATGACTTCACCAAGTTCTGATCCTGACTTTGACACTCTACAGGAGGCCCACGGGAGGACAGCATCACGGTCTCTCTTGTCAGTCTCCTGAATCTTAGGCTAGCAGAGCTTATTAGAACCTTGATTTAGAACCCATGTGGCCGAGAGGGGTGTTCTCCATCACTTTTGTGGGTGACACCCTGGTGAGGGTCCACTCCCAGCTGCTGGCATCCAACTTCTAGAAGAGGGGAGTTATTGACCGTCTTTGTCAGGAGTGGATCAACCTCTTCAAACCCTTCTGGAGTCACCATAATAGTTTTGAGGTGTCTCTTACTGGCCACAGGGGGCAAGTGTTCAAGATTGTGAAATGTAGGATTGTGCTGAGTTGCAGACCAACGAGGAGTCAGGGTGACACGGATTTACTTTTCAAGTATTGAATTAAGGGCCAAATACAACACGACTTGGGTAATTTTCACGTTGTTGGCTCTTTCCCTACGAGCAATTTTTTTCTAACCTTCCGTAATGCCAATTACTGCTGTTAGCACGTACTTCAAAGCCCGTATTCAAAGTACAAAGCTGTGCTCAGGATTTCTGAAGTTCCTGCTCTGCTGTCCCCAGGGCTTTTCACCAAGGTTGGAGTGGGTGGAGATGAAAGGAAACACTTTGTCTACAGCACCCTCGGTTAGCAGAGATGCTGGGACAGGGGAATTTGGGGAAGGTGGGTGGGGCCAGCCCAGAGGAGGGTGAGGGGGATTGTTGCATGGCCTCATATCTCTCATGTGGGTCTCAGTAACTAGGGAGAGGTAGAGCTTAAGACAGAAAGGAAAGACAGAAGAAGCAGACCTGAGTAGGGGGAGCAGAATTAACTGATGAGACATGTCCATCAAGACGTGACCAAAGAGACAAAAGAGGGGATCCAGGCTGTCCTTTCTTGGACAGGGTATCTGAGTGTCACCTAAACTTGGAGATAGGTGACAGAAAAAGGATTAGCCAGGCTACCAGCAGCCAGGGTGTTGTTGGCCATGGCTTCTGGCCGGGCTGAAGAGGGACTATCTGTGGTTGTTGTGTTTCTAAACTACAGTGGATGCCGATGTTTTTTCTCTGTTAGCCGTACCCTTAGTCTGTTGCTCTAATAACAACTGAGTAGCCTTTTCAAATTGTGAAGGTATGTTCGGCTACTGCAGAAAGGAGACTGCCAATACTGCTTAAAGGGAGAAGATGCTGAACCATAGAAGACTTGAGGGTCTAGAAACTCAAGTCTCTCTGGGAAGAGGGTGAATCTGCTGAATGAGAGGCGAAGGAGAGGAAGTAAGGATATCGGCAAATACCTTCTTTAAGTAGGTGAAACTTGCAGAAATAAAACACGGAGAAAGAGAAACTGGGGTGCCAGGGAGAAAGTAGGTCAGTAAGGCAGAGGGCAGGGTGGAAGGGCATCAGTCTGTTAGAGGATTCCCTGCGGATACCAGGCCTTCAGAAAAGGGTGACTAAAGGAAATGTACCACAGACCTGGAAGTCACCTCCCATGATGACCAAAGCATAAAAGTGAGTGTGTTGAGTTGTTGCAAAGCATTTTGGGAAGATGAGTTCATGGAAACTGGTTTCAGAAAGGTGCTCCTGGGCCCACTTTTGCCAGGCTCACTGCTTTGTCCTGGAGAAACCTCGGCCACCTCCCCTCTGGAGACTATGCTCCCTGCCCCCCTCAGCAAAGGCATCTCCCACTCCTGTGGCTAAGACAGTAGTTATTTCTCAAGGAGGTGTCATTTTGTGGAGATGTTTGCTTGGCAGCTGGCTGGCCGTCCTCTTTATGTTTGCTGCTAACATTCCTTTCCATTCTCTCCTCCACCTTCACAGCCGCTCAGCTCAGTCCTGACTCCCGAGGGGGAGTGTGGAGATGGCAGCCAAGGGTGATGCTGAACTTCAGGGACTCATGGAAAGACGCTGATTTCAAAGGAGAGATTTTCAGCTCCCTTTCGAGAAAGCACGTCCCTGGTAGATGTGCCTGATACTAGCTGACGGGCCCTGCCTCAGTGCACCTCTGTTCTCTGGCTTCATTTCATCAGGGGAGTTGAAGGAAAGGAGAATGGGAGTAGGATTTATTCACATGGCCTCTCCCTTCTGATTCTGTCTTTGTACCAGAAGACAGAGCTGCTATCCTGGATCTGTATTCATACTCTACACTCTCTTTGGGTCCCAGTGACCACTGCCTGCCCTTATGCCTTCAGGCCCAAGGGTTGCAACAGTTTCCTGAAGTTTTCAGTTCTGGGGCAGGGATCCCGAATCACCCTTTGTTGCTTTTCTTAAATTCTTTGCATACCCTTTCCCAATAATAACACAAGAAGAGAAGAACAAAAAGGAAGGACAGAGGTTGCACATGAGTGATTGACTATGAAGGTGGTTGTTCACTGCTAAGTGTGGCTCGTGAGACTGGTGTGTCATTAGAAGCTCATGAGCTTCTACATGAAGCTACCCAACAGGCTAAGGTGAGCTGCAGAGGAGATGAGCCTGTCTATAGTTGAGGCTTCACAGCCCAACAGTGTAAATCAGGTGGGCCACGAAGTGAAGCTGTGTGGCCAGCTCTTTGGTTTCCTTCCCTAGTCCTCTCTTGAAATTCTTACTAATGCTATATGAATGTAAAGACCTTACTTTTAAGGTTTGTTTGATCAGTGGGACTCTCTATTTTCACTTTGTCTGTGGGCTCCATGCTTATAGTTTTGTGCAGGTTCAACTGGTGGATGGGTTGTGTGGGCTGAGCATGACTGACCTTCTGCCACTGAACAGCAAGAAGATAGACTAGAATGCTGCTTGTTCTGGGAACCCACTTTTCCTGTTCCATCTGTTTGTGTGAACTAGAGTTGTGGTTGAAAATGATAATTTTTCTGTATATCGTCAACTTGCTTCCCACAGCATTACAAACCTCAGTATGAATTCCTGTTAGTTATTGTCACATAGGAAACCAACCTAGAAATGTAAAACAACCACAGCTATTTATTTTGCTAATAAATCTGCAATTTGGGCAGGGCTCAACAAGGGTGCCTTGTCAACGGCTCCACGGGGAAGGGAAGATCTGTTTCCAAGATGGCACATGCATGTGGTTCCTGGCTCTTGCCTAGGAACTAAGGCAGGGCTGTTGACTTCTGAGAGCTGAGGGGTGGACATGTTTCCTTTCCATGTGTGCTTCGTGTGTGAAGGGTTGCTTGACTTCTGGAGTTGAGGGGTGGACATGCTTCCTTTCCATGTGTGACTTTGTGTGTGAAGGGTTGCTTGGGCATGCTGTTAATATGGTGGCTGGGTTCCAAACAGGAATGATCTAAGAGATAGGAGGTAGATGCTAGTCACTTCAAATCTGGTGTGGGAAACTGTAGAATGTCACTCCCACTGTCCAGAGCCCGGACGCTTAATGAGGGGACATATTCCCAGCCATTTATCAGAAGACTTGAAATACTTATAACCAGATGATCTTTTATGGGTCATAGTAAGCATACCTGATTTATATGTGAAAAATTGAGATGATAATGCAATGAAATCTCTCTCTGAGCAATATCAAACATGAGATAGTGATCAGAATGTGTAAGCCAAATAAACCCTTTCCTTCCCAAATTGCTTTTGGTCATGATGTTTATCCCAGCAATAGAAAGGGTTAGGATGAGTTTTGGTAGGGTGTCACACACCTCTGACTTCAAGGCTACTATAGCAAGACAAAAATCCAGGGAGTTTAAGACTGTGAAATGAAGAAAGCAGCATCAGCCTCTAGTCACAAGACTTACATTCAAGAAGTACCCACTGTTTCTTGCACTAAAACGCTGGCAATGTGTTGTGTTCATGAGGTCCTGGGTCATCTGCCAATGGGAAGAATATTTGTGCAATGAGATTGTTGTGAATGTTTAATGAAGGAGCTTTCAGGAACTGACTGTTTAGGGTGGGTGGACAATTACCTTTCCAATTTCTGGGTTTATTTTTTACAGAGTGGGGTGGGGGCATGCCTTCTTCCTGGTGCCTTCCAAAGCAGTGATTTTATTTTTGGACAGAGGTTGCACTACTATGATTTGGCTTGCCAAGCTGTGCTTACTAACTCTAGACACGGGAGCTGATGGTTTTCTTGGATTGCTGGTCTTCCTTGCTCATCCAGAACTCCCAGGGTCCTGGTGGCTTTTGCATTCCTGTTTGTAGAAGTTGTGCAGAGCTATGCGGGTAGTGGAGGTTTCCCTAAACACCCAAAGCACAACACACAGTTCAATCTGTAGAGCGGTTTGGTGGAATGCATCTAGGGGTAGGGGGCGTCTGTAAGGACAAGGGGAAACAGTTGCCACACACACACACACACACACACACACACACACACACACACACACAGCAGCTGCTGTCACTGGACATGAGGCAGAAGACCCGGGCAAGGTCACAGGGTACCCTTACATCTTGCATCACCAGTGGGAGGTAACAAAGGAGCTGGCAGTCTGCCCTGCAGCCCTCACCCCAAGCCTTGCTCGGTTTTGCCACTGGGAGTCCTAGCTAGGCAGAGGTGCCTTCCTTGCCAGGTTTTTGTTATTAAAGTTGATCCCATGTATCAGAAAGTGGGAAGCAAGCCTTGGAACTCAGCATCCAAGTGGGATTCCAGGCTAGCTCTCTAGCAGTTTGTGCCAAGGGCTTGGGGGCGGGGAGTGTGCTGCAGGCTCTTCTCTCAGCATTCAGGAGCAAGCCCCCAGCATCACTCACTCTGTCAGGGCATCTCAGTGGTAATCACTTCCAAATGGTGGCGGGTGGGGAGGGGGGATCCCCTGCAATCACCCAAGGAATGTTGACTCCAGGCGGAAAGGGAGGGTTTCCATAAGCATCTCCCCTTTCCAAGGGAATGGACAATAGAATATGAGACGTCTCGTGAGCCTCTCTCAGCCACATCTATAATAATATTCACGTCAACAAAATGGAGAGGGAGGGAATAGTGACAGAGAGTGACGTTGAGTCTTATCACTGACCCTGGAGGTACTTTCAGGATTAACTGCTCACCTCTCAAAATGACGTGTTCCCTCCCCAGCATCTCCTGAAATGAGGGTGTTTACCCAGGATCACATTCTGTCTCTAAATGGAAAGGTTGCCATAGTAAAAAGCGCTGTGTTCCAGAGTTGGAGGCCAGCCTGGGCTATATCACAAACCCTGTCTGCAAAACAAAAATTAAACAAAAAACATTAACTTTTAGACATTGTGCATGGGAATAAAAACTCACGAGTCCACCCTCCTATTGTCTCCTACTAGATGTATGATTTTAATTAAGTCATTTAATCTTTCTGAGCCTCAACTCTATTACCTGTAAAATAGGTTGGATGTCTGTTCTATAGAACAGTTATAAGGTCTCAATGATACAACTTTGCCTGAAGCTGAATCACCGTGTAGGTGCTGAATACCATTTAAAAGACTGTATTAAAGGGATTGTGTCTCTTATTATTTTGTATTAGTGCCCGTGATTTCTTTGACTCTTCCTAACGTGCTGCAGACTCACACATCAACACTGAATTTAAAACTCATGCAGAGCTCTGCTGCGTTCAGAACGGTTTTGCTTTCTTTATGTGGTAACTCTTACTGCGTCGTCCACTTGTGGCTAGCAAACCTGATACAATAGGCACACTTGGCCATGGGGCTTGTATGTCGGGTATTCAACTCCTGCCAGGGTATCTTGCTTTCCTTCCAACATCTCGTTTTTTAAAGATTGACTCAGGATCCCTTGGAGTCCAGTAGTGTTCATATGTGGCCCAAAGACCAGCCTTTCATACTGTAAGTACCGTGAATATGACCGTATCTATTTATCCATATCAGACTTGGACTAATAATTTCTTACAGAAACTGTCTCTTCCATGTATCATTCCATTTCTTTATTTCTTTTTTCCCCTCCTACTTTGATGAGCAAACTCTAGAATCTCTTCTCTGAATGTTTGACCTCCCCAAGTGCCTCTGCAAACCAGTCTTTGTGGAAACGAGGGAGGAGAGGGTCCCTTCTGTAAGCAGGGTCAGTGGTCTTGTCTTCACAGTTAGAAGTTAACTGTCAAAACATGTTGCTCTTCAGAGACTCTTTTCATTGACACCCAGAGTCTAAGGGCCAGTTCAAACACAGATTTTTGAATGAGGGTTGTGCTACTCACAGTACTCCTCAGTCCTTCTACCTGTGAGCCAGGCTTCTATGAATGGGAATTCCCTGGAGCTGCATGTGAAATGCCTGAGCCATCTGACCCGGAGCAGTGTGGCTGCCGAGCAGGAACTCAGATCGTTACAAAGGGATTGAGGTCTGAAGGTTATAGGTGAATCAGTCAGCATCTCAAGACTGTGGATGTACAGTATATGCATGCACGTAACCCGGAATTTCTTTGGCATATAACATGACCTTGGGGAGTAGGTCCTGATGCCTTTGCTCATTGTCCCTGTTGTACAGGCCCATTAGAAGCTAATAATTCAAGTTCTTCTGTCGCCTTGGGCTTGTTCAAATCAGCCATCCTCTCCTACTTCCCCAGTTTGGTACCTTGGCTATCTAGAATTCTTGTTGGATGTTATCCAGCACCTCTAGATAGCAGATATTTATAAAACTCAAGCCTTTTTTTTGGGGGGGGGGAACCTGGATTTGGTGATGTTTTGATGGATTGTTATGAAGGTCAATGATGTCACCTAGATTGATTTTCACTTGGAAGTTGGAATTCTGTCCTCACACCCTTGGCCTCTCTTGGTTGTCTTTCCTCTAATTTTCTCGCCACATCTAGAGTGTGGTAATCTCTCTTGTGCTGGTCAACAGAATGATTTTTCCCCACTTGTTCCACTGTCAGTTATGGGACGAGAAGAGGAGTTTGGCCTGTGTTACTGGTGCTGTCTGTTGGCTTGCATGGAGCCACGGGGCTCTCTCATTACCACCATCCATATGCGCAGACACAGCATCTGTCTTCTGCCCAAGAGGACATGGGAAGTCGTTGCCAGCAACTCTGGGCTGGGGCTGAGCCTTCTCTCCTGCTGGCAACCTCAGGCTGCATGCTGCTTGGGTACAGAAAGGAGAAGAAGGTGACTCTTCCAGCTCCAATGAACACTAGAGTGGCGATGCTGTTGCTTCTGGGAATTCAGACAAAGGCAGCCAGATCGCTACCAGGCCCTGTACACTAGATGCACGTTGGTGTGAGAGCCACAGAGGGACCCTTAGGGAGATTCAGAGATCCAGCTGCACTACTGTGCTGGGGAAGGATTCGTCATTATGTGATTCAGATAAAGGAAAAGAGGAGATGCTAAGACAACTGCCTCAGCGTTTTTACAAGAGTGTATTGGTCAGCTTTTGCTAAGTCAAATTAGGGGCTTAGAAAGAGCAAGCATTTGTTTTCCTACTCACGGGTCTGTGGGTTGACTGGAGTGATCCTGTTTCAGCATCACCTGGACTCATCTCCAGGCTTTGGATGGATTCATGTGTAGTCCACACCTGCTAGATCGGTCACCTCTTTGCCACGTTGGCATGGAAGATGATAGAAACTGAACCACACACTCACACTGACTTACCTTCAGCTGTCTGAACCAGTTGTACAGTGAAGCTCAGTGTCAGTGGAGGAGGCGTGTCTATATCACAGGGACCTGTGGGAGGGGAGTGGATGTTTAGAAGATCAACAGTGGAGGAGGGTTGTCTATACCACAGGGACCTGTGGGAGGGGAGAGGACGTTTAGAAGATCAAGCACCACATCAAGTTACATCTGCATACCTGCAGATTCCGCTAACTCCAGTCTGAAGGTGGAGTGATCCAGTGAAAGGGTTCGAAGGACTGAAGGATGTCTGATGAGTGGATGTGAATTTAGTTGAATCTAGGCTAGTGGTATTTAGGTGCCAGCAAGGGCTGGCCATGGAGAAGGTGGACTTTGTCCTTTGTGCAATTCTGGGTTAGAAGGCCATGTTGGTTTTGGTTTCCTTTTGCCATGGCTCTTGGTGGTTATTCTTGGCCAACTGGTATCCTTTCCTCAGGACCTATCTTTGTAATCTTTTAAAAATGTGTGTGTGTGTGTGTGAGAGAGAGAGAGAGAGAGAGACAGAGACAGAGACAGAGAGAGAGAGAGAGAGAGAGACAGAGACAGACAGAGAGACAGACAGAGAGAGACAGAGACAGAGAAAGAGGAGTATACTCATGTGAGATGCATGTGGACATTTGTGCACAGGGGTGTGGAGGTCAGAAGGACAACTTTGGATGTTCTCCTTAGGAACACTATCTGCCATCTTCAAGACAGGGTCTTTCACTGGCTTTGGGTTGTGTCAAGTTGCTTTTCCTCTAGAGTAGTCCAGACACATTTCTTATTCTCAGAGTGCCCACACTCTGAAGGTCTCAGGAGACAAGGCATGACACTAGGTGTAATGGGAAGTGGCCTGTGTAGAGATAAAGCAATGTGCAGGTGGTCAATGCACCATGAAGCCAATTGTGGCAGGTAGGCTGAAGAGAACACTGGTGACATCTAGAAGATGTGGTGCCCGAGCAGAACCGGCAGTCAGGGAGGAAAGAAGCTTCCAGGATTCTAGAACAACACAAGGAAAGGCAGCAAGGAACCAGTTTGGCATTGTTGGATGGCAGAGGTGGAAGACAGGTAATGAGGCACCAAGGTCAGGTGTGCCAAGTCAAGCGTAGATCCTTGGGTCTCCTGTAAGGATCATGGAGTAGGGAACCTTTGAAAGATTTGAAGCAGGGGCGTAACATGCTAAGATTTGTACTGTACTCATAAGAGCATGAGCCACGTAGAGTTAATTCTTAATTGTCTGGGCCAAAAGAACTGAAATAAGGCACAGACCCATTAATAATTTCTAAGCCAATACTAATAATCAAGATTAGAGGGACATATGTTAAGTGAGATGGTCCCCATATAGAAGTTGTATTGTTTTTTAAATTAATTAAGAGGTAGCTGAACTAATTTTTATGGTTATTGTGTTCTTTCTGAAATTGAACAATAATCTTGGAGGATAGACAGTTTTGAAAGGGAGAGGATAAGGATTGCATGATACTTGCCCTGAGCCCAACACCTACCAAAAACATCCTAATTGTTCCCACTTTATAGGCAGGGACACTAAGGCATGAAGAGGTTAAATTAAGAGGGTTTTCAGGGTGGCCCCGAGAACATGGATTCTTCAACTCTGTTCTCATCACCTCTAGAACTCAGCATCTAATTGGTGTATGAAGTTGTGATGTTTTCCTCCCTCTAGGCCCAGAATCTGCACTTTGGATGAAGAGTGTAATGTGTTTTGCTTTTGAGAAACTAACCTGCAGGCTGGGATAAGCTTACACATATATCAGTCATAACATCCCATGTAGAGGATTATGAAAGCTTTATGCTCTGCTGCTACTGCCTTGAAATTCATCCTAGGTCCCACAGCTAGAAGCAAGACTATTTCCAAAGATAATTCTTTGGTCAGTGAGAGTCTGAGAATCCCACAAAGAACTGAGCATGTGTGAAGTGGCTTCTTTCTTGGTACTACTTCCACCTCTTATGTTTCTCTCCAGTATCCACCCACTTCCTTCCCATCATGCTCGACCTCCTGGAGACCCAGTGGGCCCATGGTCTGAGTGAAGGATAGCTGCCTACAGGCTCTGACAATGTCTAGAGGAAGAAGTCATTGGGCTGCTGAAGCCAAGTCCGTGACCAGCATGATCCCAGGAGGGCCAGCAGTTTGTGGTTTCTTGGCCACTCTTCCAGCTGAGGAATGCATTCCCACTTCTCATCCGTCTTACACTTTTGTAAATTTTGACAAGGATCCATGAACAACCCAAAGCACCACAGTGGGTACAAGGTCAGCCAGCTACAGAGCAGTCCCAGCTCTGGCATGTTGGAAATAAGTCAGATGCCACTGTGAGCCACAAAGGGGAGGATCCTGGCTGAGGAAGTGTAGGAACTGGGAGTCTGTCCCACATTCACCTTCACATTTGGGAGCATCTTGGAATTCTGTTTTGTGTTGTAATTTTGGCTCAAAAAGGATTTTCTCACTAGCTCAACATTCCTGGGTTGGGATCAAGATGTGTGGAAATTATGCATTGTCTTTTTGTTCAAGGCTTGAGAAATCTTGAGGGGTTCACGATGATTATTTATATTATAGCATCTCAAAGAAGATTGGAGGCTATTTATAAGAACAAAGGTACAGTAAAATGATGGAAAGAGAATAAAATCACAATAGCCAAGTGATCAAGGGGGGAGCATCCACCCCCCCCCCAAAAAAAAGAAAAAAATGTAGGCTAACCAGCATCATTTTAGTGGAGCAGGTAAAACCTACTTCAGAGTTTCCTAGAAGCCAAGGGGAAGCAAAACCATGAGGATTTATAGGGAGTTCCAAGTACCCACTCCTTACACGGAGAAAGAGAAAACATCTCTTCTTGCTTCTTACTAGGATGGGGGTCGGGAATGATTCTCCCAATGTCAATGGGCAATTCAGTACACAGTGAGCATGTAAAAATGACTTTGTACCCGTCATGTCATCAACCATCACAAAGCGCAGGTGAGGTGGAAAGGGATTGATTAGATACAGGTGCTTGGGAAGACAGAATGGAAGCTGAGGACAAGGGTGTGGAGCCTCACTATCTATGGCAGAGAGTTGGTGAGGAGGACAGGGCCGAAGAATGAATGGTAGTGTCAGCATTACTAATGGTACCTCAGGACATCTTCTTGCACAGTACACAGGGTGGGGGCAGAAAGGGAGAAGCAGGAGACGCGGATTTGTGTTGTCCATACTGTTCAAGTGTTAGTTTGCACGGCCCTAGGAAGGTCACTGGACTGTGCTGGAGCAAAACGTGCAGTTTCCCCCTGTCGTGAGCGAGATATAAGAGTGCCCTGCAGTATCTCGGTTCTACAGGGGTCTGCGAGAGGCAGTTCATCCTGAGAAAGGTAGCGCTTTCCAGGGATGAAGCACTTGGTGGTAGCTGAAAACAAAGGAAAACAGCCGAAGTGTTCATTTTCTGGATGTCCCTTCTGTATCCACCTCCTCGTGCTCTGTGCTGACTTTGTTTTCTTCTTTGAGTTCGTCTTGGAACCTGGCTGTCATTTTTAACACTGCAGGAACGTATTTCACGAGGTGTTCTCACTTTTTTTTTTCCTTAAAGGTCGTATTCTCTCAGGTTGGAAGCTGCTTGTCTGTGTAAACAGGGTGGTGACAAAGCAGCATTTTCTTGCCCCTCTTTGTTCCCTGTGTGCATGTCTTTTATGCAAGCTTGCAGGAGAGTCTAACCTGCAGCCCGTCGGATGTACGTGGCCCAGTTTGCTATGAATGCAGCCGAGTATGGTGTCACAAGCTTACTTAAGACTTATGAGATTTGCTTTGTAATTAAAAAACAAAACAAAACCAAACCTCAATTGCATGGTCCTCAGGCATGAACTTTGCAGATGACAATATCGTGTGTCACACTCTTGTAAGTTAGGGATGCCTGCTACCTTCTGGTAGGTTTTGGAGAAATCATTGTGTGTTATGGCATCATGCTGGTGGAAGGGCGTGTGTGTTGGGGGTGTGTTGACTTGCACTGGCACTCGATTTGGGATGAACCAAATGCTGTGTGGGGTGGAGAGTTGGGTGTTCAGCCATGCATGTGCCAGGTGGGAGGGCAGGCGGGTGGGGGTGATGCCCAATAAAACCAAAGCTGAGAAACTTCATTGCATAGAGGGGAAGGGATATTAAAAAGACACACCAGGGGTTTCCACAGATGGCACAATGTGGCTGCTCCTGTGGCTTCTCAACAGGTTTGGAATTGTGTTAAGCCGGTCCTGAGAGCTGGTGGTTTTGAGTCTGCACCGTGTGTATTTGCACAGTGGGCAGTGAGGACAATTTTTCTCTGATGGAAAGCAAAGCAGGTATCTGGACTCCTTTTCGTTAGACACTGAGCACACTGCCTCAGGCTGCCCCTCAGACTCTCTGGTCCTCCAGGACCACCAAGCATCTCTCCATTTGAGCTCTGCTGGGTACTAACTCCCTCTGTAATGTACCTGGGTCCCCAGGCATCCTGGGAATCGTAGCTGAAAAGAAGCAGGTGGGATGAGGAGGGGGAGGGAGAGTTCTGGGCATTTCTACAATATTATATGCAAGTGCTCTGCAAATAAAATGCAAATTAAAACTGAGCGCTCCAGCACTGAGCAAAGGTGATGCAAATTTGCTTTTAATTTCTCTTCTGTGCACTTGCAAGCACTGCCAAGGAATCCGGAGAGCTGTCACGGGGGCAGAGAAGAGTGAGGAGCCTCAGGGAGAGGCTGAGGCTGCTTTGCGGTTAGTTATGAACTTGACCCTTGGGCGTTCCTACTTGCTTCACCCATCAGATGCTGTTCCTCAGGGGAGAGCTGATAAGGTCCCCTTTCACACTGGATTTTCCATGCACTTAGGAGACAAGGATGGCCCTGGGGAAAGGAGGCGAGAGTTCCTAACCTGGGTCAGCTCTTAGCTTGGATGGGGAGGAAGGATGAGTTAGAAACTGTCTCGTGGGTTGGTTGAGGAGGATGTGGAAGCTGTCTAAGGTGAATGTTAGTGGCAAGAATGACATTTGCTGAAGGTCAAGGGGAAATTAAGATGACAGGCCATGCATCAGACTGGAGGTTATGCTCACATGTTATTTGGTGGCAGGATCTAGCAGCTCTCAGCCCAAAATGATTTGGTGGGAACTCAGCATGTCATCTTGAGGGTTGTATGGATGACAGGCACTGGATAGTGAAGGTGCTGGCCTGGGATAAACTAACGGTGCTGTGTGTCTCTTTCCACAGGGTATGAGGGAGCAGTTTCCTGACCCCATGGCCCTGTGCCCACTGAAGAGTCTTCAGTAGGCTGACCTATGTGTGAACTGGTGACCTTACAGTAGTGCTGAGTCAAAGCTTAGAATTTTCTTGCTCAGGAGAAAGGTCAGAGGGAAGGAGAAGGGATGGGGTAGATGAGTCAGAGGTCAGGAAGAGTCAATTGCCACTTCTTACACATCGCACCTAGTAGAGTTGGTAAAATGATCCCCTTTTCTGAGTGTTTCTTGGTTGGCATGCTATCAGCTCTATGTGTAAGTGCTCCAGGAAAGAAATATGTTTTACCATCCTGAAACTGAATTATTAAATGGGGATTAACGTGGTGTTGACTTTCCTTCATGGCTGATTTGCAGTATAAACTGGGTTTAAGGCATCTTTTGCTTAACCTTCTGGATTTGAGTAGGCGGCCCTGGATGAGCCGCTCATTAAAGATTTCATGCTGATGTTATTTGTTGAGGCTTTGATGCCCTTTTTCTGCTCTCCCTCCCCTTTTATTCAATAATGATATCTTCCAGGCAGAGAGTACCTTCCGACCTGCGGCATTAAGGGCTTTCTGTGATAGAGAGCACGGCCTGGTGTCCAGCTTCTTGGCTGTAAATCAGCTGTGTTCCCCTCCCTCCCTCCCTAGCCTCAGATCGCTGGGACTGGCAGCTGGAGCAGAGCACAGTGGGCTCTGAACTCTCTGTTTGGCACATTGCTTCCCGGGGCTGCTTGTGAAACTTCAGATCCATTAACCAGTGAATTCTGTTTCGGTTTGCTCTTACACACCCAGGAAGAAGCCGTAGCTTAAATTCATCCAGATGGATAAATGCCTATTACCACACTTTTCATCAGCAGACGGATACTGAAGCAAGAGGAGGGATGGGGTGCTTGGGCTAGACATATGCTAGAAGGACAGTGGCTTTGCTTTCATGGGTCTCAGCATCCTGCTCTTGGACAAGTTATTTCACCTCTTTACAGCTAAGGTTTTTTTTTCCATACTAAAAGGAAAAAGTAAACACAGTTGTTGGCATCATTACAGTAATTACTTTCATAAGGAGCTCAGTATCTAGAAGATGTCCAACGTATTTTCCCTTTTCACACACAGGCTCAGGTCCTGTAGCTGGAATCATAGTGTTGGTACCAAGCATTGGCCTTTCTCAATTCTTCATTCTCCCCTTTAATTGTTGTTACTGGTCACCTGATTTTATGGTGATAATTTGCTGAGTTTATAATGGTTGATTATTTTGGTTGTTTCCCAAAGTAGCCCTTTCTGTGGTCCTGGGGGTCTCTATTCCAGGGCAATTTAGACCTCCTGTGGATTCATAGCAGAAAGTGCTGCTTTGATATCTTCTAGAAGGATCTCTGATGTTGTGGCAGTATTTCTCGTGGGCCAGTCACCAAACTCCAAGATGGCACATACAATGTTACTCCCAGTCATTGGGTCCTATTTCAGTCATACATCCGTACACCCCTTCCTCTTGGATGAGTGAGTCCTGGCCTGCTGCTCTGTGAATATCCTGCTGTCCATGGAGGACAGTCTGGCTCACAAAATTCAGCTCCCCCCTTTAATTCCACTGTGGCTGCCTCAGTTTCAGGGTGTGTCTCATCTCTGACTGGTCCACAAACCTCTCAGCTGAAATTTGCATTTGAACCCTCGGAGTTTATTCAGTCTGGTGACAGAAGTCCCCATTGGCAGAGACTCAGCTCACATCTTTCCCAACCAATCTTGCTAGAGGACAGCACACCTGCTTGGAGGCACAGATGCGTGGGGTACAGGTACACCATTCTCACAAGACTGAGAAGATGCTGGCTTGGGTACCAGCATCCAGGGAAAGCCTTTTAGGAACATTTCAGGTTCAACTCGTCTGGTACCAAGCTCTGCCTCAGGGAGCCCACTGCATTTGCTCTATTTCACGCATCTGCTTTCCTGGCTTAGGAAACCAGAGCCAGTTTGGAATGGGGCAGATCTGGGGCATACATTGTCTTCCTCGATGCAGTGGGCTGGGTTGGGTATGCCTTTTTACAGACAAGGAAGCCAGATTACCCTCAGCTGTGCAGCTTTTATTCTGATGGTGTGAGTTGGAAGTAGCTGACTGGATTGAGACTTCCTCATGGCTTCATGGGCTTCCCTGGAGATTGGCAAGGATGAATCTCAAAAAGGCTCATTTGAGGTATATCCCTGGAGGTCAGATTAAAAGCTTTATGGGCCATGGAGCTTTTTGGGTACTTCTTTTTGTTTTTGCTGTCATCCACACTCTATCCAGCCCATTCCAATCACCACTGTGACCATCCATAGTGGAATGCCTGTGAACCTGTAAGAACTCTTCTGCTCTTGTGTAAATGAATGTTTCTCTCCTGTCCACCTGGTCCCAAATACCCAGCAGCTGCTTCCCAAATAATCACTCTGAGGCTTAATATAAAATATAAATGCTCAGTCAATAGCTCAAGGTTATTGCTAACTAGCTTTTACATATTAACTTAGCCGATATTCCTTATTTATGCTCCGCCCCATGATGGTATCTTTATTAGCATGGCACATTCATCCCCGGCTCCCTCTGCTTCTGGCTGGTGACTCCTGACTCTGCCCTTCCTCCTTCCCATCATCCTTAGTTTGGTCACCCTGCCTATACTTCCTACCTGGCTACTGGCCAATCAGCATTTTATTAAAACAATTTAAGTGACAAATCTTTACAGTGTACAAGAGGAATATTCCACAGCAATCTTGCATTGAGCATTCAGTATTGTGTCCTGTAAGTTCAAAGTGGGGACATCCAGATATTCTAAGTTCTTCCCGTCTCATTGGGAGTCTGGACTTCTAGAGCTGCTTGCAGCCTCGTGTTTTCCTGCCAAGATGAAGGATGCATTTCCTCTTTGGGAAGCTTTATTGATACCCAGGTTTGACTCAGACCAATTACATCAGAATCTCTAGGAACATGGCCAGGGCATCTGAGTTTATCAACACTTTTCTAGGAGCTGGATCCAGAACCTTGAATTTAGTCTTTGAAGTGGAGATTCCTAGCACCTGTGGAGAGGGTCAGAGTCAGCAGAGGTGGAAACAGTTTTACGAATTCTCGCTCTTGGGTCCTAGTATGTTCCAGTACTATGCTGGGTTCCTGAGATGTCTAAGCCACCCTTTCTATCATCTGATGTGGTGACTGACAGGGACGAACTGGCTGAGCTCTGACCAAGGTACCTGCCTATGCCTTGTAGACCTCTGCTCATCTAATTGACTCAGGAGCTTGTTACAGATCTGAACTCTGTTCACTCTCCTGCTAAATTAAGCAAAGCCAACTCCCACAGACTTCTTTTCTCAATCCACACAACAACTGGGGTGGGGGAAGAGGGGAAGACGTTCTTTAAAGCAAAAACAAAGATACGTTGTTTGCAACACTAAGTACTCCAGGAAGCCTTCTTTTTTGAACTAGTCACAAAGTTTTACACAAATGAACCTTGGGGAGGAGGAAATGCCAGAGTTCTAGGGTCCATGGTAGGAGACGCAACTCACCAGTTTTGTGGCGAGCTAGACTCAGTTGCTTACCTTAGACTGAAGGTTCAGAGAGAGTGTTCAGGGAATGTAAGGAAGAAGCAAGAAACAGCAGAGAGCCTAAGGCCTTGGAACCATAGCTGATTTAAGGAGACATTCACAGTTTCACTGTACCAGCCGTACGTACTTCGACATGCATGGCAGTGTTTGGAGATGACTTTCTAAAAGCCCAGTTCTCAACCTTCGTGTAACACACTGGGGTCCTCGGCAATAACACTGGTATTTCTTTGGGGTGACAGTCTCAAGCATGCCCTGAGACCTCTTAGTCTCCTCTCCTGCCATCTCTGCCATTTCTTCAGGCCAGGCTTGTGTCTGTATCCCCCATCTGCTCTTCCTGCATTCCCTTAGTGGATTAACTCTTTCTTTCCCATGGAAACCCAAGCCAGACCCCTTCTTTTGCTCTGGTTGAGCCTTGCACGTTGAGAAACATCTCACATACATTTTATATCCACTGTTTCAATTTATCTTTCAAAGAGAACAGTGTGTAAGGGTAGATATTTGTAAGGGGAGGAGGTTGGGGAATTTACCTAAGTTCTGGTTATCACAGTTCTGATAAAGTTGACAGTCTACAATTTCCCAAGGTGATAACTGTTCCCACCAGCCCTTTTCAGGGTGAAGAAGTATTTAGAATAAAGGAAGAATAAACATGCACATCTCCCCACTGTTCAATGTGGTGCCCCAGACCTGTTGCACAGATTCCAGACCCTTCGGGTCAATTTGCTCCTAACAGCGACATGAACTTCCTGTTGATCTCTGCTCTCCTGGCTGCCACAGGGGAGGTGGTTTTCTTCTGGGCCCTGGAAGAGATCTGACACTTTGGGGGAAATTCTCAGCAGCAACAACTTTTCCTTTGAGCTCTGGCAAACACTAGTTTGCCTTATTTGTTGCTGTGTGAGTGACTCTACTTTTACATACATGCATGGAGAGCTCACCAGCTTTTGCTGAGTATGTACTTTTTGGTTTGGTGGCTTTCATGCCGATAGGCTTCTCAGAAAGGCTTGGGAACTGGGAAGAAAAATGAACGTTAAGCTTGACAAGGCTCTGTAATTAGGTTATTTCTCTTTAAAAATACTTGTATCTGATTATGAAAGGACTACTCATTTATCCTAACAAATTTGCAACACATGAACAGACATAAACAGTCATCTGCCATCTCTCTATCCATAAATAATTAGTGTGATTCTCTGGTACCTACCCTCCCATGTTTTCTTTCCCGTTCTTTTATGTCTTGGTCATATATTTTTGTGGGGGATTGTATTGTATTTTGTCATATTTTGTAATCCTCTTCTGTATTTAATAATCAATCAAGAACACTTTCCCATGTCACTGAAGGTCCTTTCATGGTCTCCAACATCAATTTAAATGGCTTCATAACATTAATTTGAATTGATGTATTACTTTGGCTGGTGATTGGACATCAATATTCTTTCGTTCTTTGGGGATTCACAGCTGAAGCTCAGATATGAGTTTCAGATTGACGTCCATACATCCTCTCTAATTGCACATAAATGTTCATGTGCCTTAGACTTCTATGAAGAGGCAGACCATAGCTTTTATCAGATACACAAAGGCTTAATGGTTGAAGGGTCAAAAATGGATGAGACATTTGCTTAGTTTAAATTCTTAGAAAAGAAATTTTGGGGTTGAAATGATCTGTACATATTTGGGGGATTTTGATGCTGTTTCCAGGTAGCCTTCCCAGGGCCCTGGAGTGTTTTATATTACAACCAGCAGTAGCTAAGGTGACTCGATTCCCTGGCCTCTGGCCAACTTTGTTCAACTATGACCAACATTGGGAAGTTCCTCTTTTGGAATTTATCATAAAGATATTCCTAGCTGGAATGTCTCTTTGCTTATAGCCCCTCCCACCCCAGCAGGGCAGACCAAGCACTACTCAGCATGAGTCAGTCTCATGAAGATACTGCAAAGGATTCTGGGGTTCAGCCGCAGATCCTGGGTTTGCAGCTAAGAAGCATGCATTGGCATCTCAGGCTACTGCCCTTGCTCAGTTAGGCTTCCACTGCAGTCTCCACTTCCTGGCTGTGTTGCTTTCCATAAACGGTGCAAGTTCTCTGTGCCTGTTTCTTGATTTGCAGACTAGGGGGTCTCACAATGACAATGCCCACGTGTTCACTGAGAACCAGTGAGAAAATCCATGCTCATCTAGAGTGTGGAATGCTATGGCTGGAATGTTACTTGTTGAAATTCTGACCCCAGGGTGATGGCGTTGGGAGGGTGAGAGCTCATGAGGATTCTGCTCTTTGATGAGGAATGGAAGTCTTTGAACTAGGGAACTCCATCAGTCCTTCTACTCTGTGCAGACACGGAAGGAAGGTGCCATCCACGCACTAACAAAAGGACCTGTTACCAGACTCCACATCTAACCTTAATTACGGACTTTCCTGCCTCTGGAAACGTGAGGGATACATCTCTCTCCATCGTAAGTCACCAGCACCCAGTATTATTAGAGCAGCTCAAAAAGATGAAGACAAGGCACAAACCTGACAGCAGTACCAGGGTCTTCTCAGTGTTCGAGCTGTAGGTGTAACCCTGGGAACTGTGGCCTTTGCCACCGTGAAAGGTTTTAATAACCTCTCGCCTTGGCTCTCTTCTTCAAAGGTGCAGAAGAGGGTAGGAGGGACATGACTTCCCTACAGGGTTAACGACATTGCTTGGTTAGAAGGATGTTTTGAGGACCGAATGCTGTATGGGAATGTTCTGTTTTGAACTTTAACACAGCAATTAAATGTTAATTATTTCTGTACCATCTGTATGGCTCATCTGTCATCAAACAGAAGACCCAAATGAAATTGGACAAAATCAGAATCCTTAATTAGTTGGACACTTTCGTTTTTTGTTTCCTTTGATGTCACCAGATCTAGTACCTTCTATATTATTTTAGCCCAGAAAGGTATTTTTTGTTGTTTATATTTTGGTGTGTGTGTGTGTGTGTGTGTGTGTGTGTGTGTGTGTGTGTGTGTGATCTGTGTGAGTTCATGCTTGTATGTAAGTGCATGTGTAAATGTTGGTGAGTGTGTATGTGGCAACCAGAGGTCAGCACTGGGTACCTATCTGGATTACCTTACTTTTTGAGACAGGGTCTGTCCACGAGGCTAGAACTCACCAATTGGCAGACTGTCTGGCCAGCAAGCTCCTGGAATCCTCCTGTCCCCACTGTCCTCAAGCTAGGGTTACAGATGCGCGTCCTCACGCCCGGCTTTGACATAGGTGTCAGGGATCAGAATCCGGATGCTCATCTCTACCCTTTATTGACTGAGCCGTCTCCCTGGCCCCTTTGCTTCTTTCCTTGTTGAATTTGTTCATTGATAATTTCGTGCATGTAATAATGCATTCTGATTATACACCCCCCCCCCCACTCTCTTTTAACTTGCTCTCTTTGCTACAAATATCTCCAGTTCTTCTTTGTTTTGTTCTGTGGCCCATTGAGTTTAACTGGAGCCATGAATTGGGGCAATGGTTGGAGCTTGGTGGGATCAGCAATGGGCACTCAGCTGACAGCAGTGACTAGCCCTTTCCCAGAGTCTATTGGTAGTCAGTAGTTCAACAGTAAGGGGAAGGATCCATGACCACTTTCCCCAATCTGTGAATGGTTAGTTTCCCAGTCCTCTCTGTCTTCAAGCTCTTACATCCTTCCCGTCTCGGTTTCTGCAGTATTCCCCGAGCCTTAGAGGAGGTGGTATTATTGTTTTTCTTAGGGCTAGGTCCTCAACTGTCGCTTATACTCAACATCCTAGGCATTCACTACCATATACTGCAGAGAGAAAGCTTCTCTGATTAACTAAAAGCAGCATTTGTTGGGTCCAGATCGGGAGCTACAGCAATGGCACAGAGCAGCTTGAGTACCTGATTGCTTTTCTTTTTAGTGTGTGGATGTGTGGGTGTCAGTATATGTATGTGTCCATGGAAATGCACTGTGTGTGCATGTTGCAGCCCAAGGTTAGCGTCGGGAGTCTTCTCCTGTCATTCTCTGCCTGATTCTTTGAAACAGGGTCTTGCAGTTGGACCTAGAGCTCAATGATGTAACTAGTCTAGTTAGCCAGCTACCTGTAGAGTCTCCTGTCTCAGCCTTCCTAGTGGTAGAGCCACAGATGAAGCACCACATCCACCTGCCGTTTATGTGGCTTCTGGGGAGTCCGATTTGCAGTCCTGATGATTTCACCACTGGTGCTTTATCCACCAAGCCCTCTCACAAGTCTCTCTGCACTTTTTTTTTTGACAAGATACCTTGTAGCACAGGATGACCATAAAATTACGGTATGTGAATAGAGGGTGACCTTGAACTTCTTATTTTCCTACTTCAGTCTCCCAAGTGCTGGGTTGTAGGTAGGCACAGCCATTTCTGGCCTGGTAAGAGTTGTTGGTGATAAGAATGAGTGTGCTAGGGAGGTTAATCCTAAGACACCCAGTTTGGGTACAGAACCATCTATCCTTGGGTTCTATTTGTTTATCTGTCCCAGTTTCCTGTCTAAACCCCACTGCTTTGCACACGTCTTCATAGAAAGAACAAATCAATTGTATCTACCTAAAGGAAATGAAAAGGAATGATTGTCCCCATCAGGCATTGTAAAATGCAAACTGTTCAGGTCTTACAGCTGGGCCAGCTGAGGTTGCAGCCTGAGCACACCTGTTGCCCAGGTGATGCTCTGGTGAAAGGATACTAGTCTAGTAGGCCTAGGCCCCAGAACTACCTTCTCTGCATCTCACCCATTTCCTTTCTTTCTCTGCATTGTTTCATAGAACAATAACTTCTAGTCCCCATCCACTGCCCAGAGCTTCTAACTCTTATCTGTATGGTTCTCAGAACTTTAATAATGAAAATGTGTGTCCCCAAGAGAGGGCAACCATGAACCCAGAGATCCAACCAAACAGGTGTTCCCAGTAGCCACACTCACTGTGACCCACTTATTAAAAAGGAAACAAAACACTTCAGCACCTTGTAGGAGACACGGCATTTGATTCTGTTTTTCATAGTTGTTTTGGGTTGGTTGACTTTCAAAGCCCAAGTAAATGTGACTGCATCTCAGGCATCCCCACCCAGCATAGACCACAGTTGGTGCAAAACCCAAGGTTTTGGAGCATGGGTTCAAAGCTCGGCTCTGTGGTTTACTAGCTGGAAGATCATGAGAAGGTTATTCAGAAATTTCTTTTGCCTCAGTTTCTCCTCTATAAAATGGGGATGAGGACAAAGTCTCATGGGGTGGAAGTGAGAAGTATACAAATTATGGGTTTTAAAATGCCACCTGCCGCAATCATTCAGCCTTAGGCATCACCACTGTCTTGAATTCTGGTGGCACTTCTCAGAGCAGTCACCACAGGGCCTTGTGTTAGAAAAATCCATTTGTTTGTAGGTGATTTTCCAGTTCACGCTCCTCATTCTCTCCATGGAGAAACTGAGCTGCAGAGAGGGGAAGGTCTAATTGAGTGAGCAGATAAGAACCAGGTGGGAAGAAGCAGCCCTGAGCTTTGGATGATGCTTTTCATGTCCAAGTCCATATGCTGCTACTTTGAGGCAGTGGTGTTCATGGCATCAGTTAGAATACAAATGGTAAAACCAAGCAGGAAGACCATGCAATGATGCTTCAAGGCTTCAAAGATGCTTCCTGTGTCTCTGAGGGCTTCTTTGTTCCGACTGTCAAGTTCTTGTGGCCATTGCCTGTGTGGCGTAGCTGTTTGCATCCCTTCTAGGATGGCCTACAGCAGCACAGACCCAACGCAAGCACTTAGTCATCAGCTTCTCAGTCCCTGATCCTCAGCTATCAGATGGGTACCATTGCTGAGGAGGATGGCTGGTGATGCCCTGTGTTTGTAGGATAACTGGTTATAGTGTTTCTTAGGAGTAGCTAGAGTTTTCCTGCCTGGCCCACAGTCAGGACAAATCGCTGTCACCCGCCAGTCCCACAGCCGCTCAGACCCGACCAAGTAAACACAGAGACTTATATTGCTTACAAACTGTATGGCCATGGCAGGCTTCTTGCTAACTGTTCTTATAGCTTAAATTAATCCATTTCCATAAATCTATACGTTGCCACGTGGCTCATGGCTTACCGGCGTCTTCACATGTTGCTTGTCACGGTGGCAGCTGGCAGTGTCTCTCTGACTCAGCCTTCCACTTCCCAGAATTCTCTTCTCTGCTTGTACCACCTATCTTTCCTGCCTGGCTACTGGCCAATCAGTGTTTTATTTACTAACCAATCAGAGCAACATATTTGACATACATAACATCCCACAGCACTTAGGTCTTATGTTGGTAGCATTAAGACTTTGCTTACTATTTTATGAGCAGAGGGATAGGAGAGTTTATAATGTGATTTTAAAGTTGAACCTGAACACTGGCTTAGCAGAGATACTAGGAGCAGAACGCTAGAACAAAGGAAACTTGTGGTCTCTAGTCCAGTAGTCCTCAAGCATTAGCATTGTCTGGAAGGCTTGCTAAAACATAGATGGCTGGGGTGTGAGATGGGGTGGGCAAGAATGTCCTCTCTGACATGTTTCTCAGTCATGTGAATGGTCCAGGGACCACACATGATTCTCTTATGTATTTCCAAGGCCTTTGGAGCTGTAATTCTTTTTTTCCTCTCCTTTTTTGTCACAGTCTCCCTTTGTAGCTCAGGCTGACCCAAACTATGACTTGCTGCATATCTCAGGCTGTACTTGAACTCACCATTCTCTACTATCAGATGTATATTGCCAGGTGATCACAGGTGTATATTACCATGCCTGGGTATGACTTCTTAATGTTCGTTAAGAATACAGTAAGATCTTGTTACAATGTATGGTCTTAGGGAACGAGCAACGGGAGCCTGAAAATGTCCCCTGTTGCCTTAATTGGGAAAAGTGTCCCTGCAAATGTGATCCGAAGGATGGGTCTGGACATGAGACATAATCTTGGATAATGTGGGTGGGTGGGCCTTAATGTCCTCACAAGTGTCTTTCTAAGAAAGGGATATGAAGACAATGTAAAGGCAGAGGCAGAGATTGGAGTGATATGGCCATAAGCCAAGGAATGTTGGCACTGGCAGCTAGAGCAGCCTGGCCCTGCTGGTTCTTTTCATTTCAGCCTAGGAAAATTGATCTGGCCTCCAGAATGCAAGAGCGGATTTCTGTAGTTGTTGCTGTGTTCTTCGTCGGGGAACACAGAAGCAGGTGCCAGGATGCCCATTCACCGGATGCATAAACAAAGCTGCATATATGTAGTCTGAGTGTTCCCTGTGAGCTCATACATAGGTAGAGGCTCAGTCTGTCTCCTAGTTTAGTGTTCTCCCCAATAACACCGTGGTTTTTCACCCATTGTACTTGAGGACAATTAAACCAGAGTTCCCAATGCTGGGGTCTGTGCTTTGTTGAATCATAGTAAGTCAGGGTGAACCACCTTTGAGAGACTGCTGATGGTCACAGTGAGAGTGTGCATGGGAGAGGATGCAGAGCTTGCCAAGCTCTGCTGGTGACCTTGGCTTCCTGTGGCCCTTGGAGGCAGGTGGGGGTGGAGGTGGAAAATCCTCCTCTCCTGGATGAATAAGAAGTCTTAGGAAATGTGGGTGACTGCTGCATCTGAGACCCAGTCCTCTGACTGTGTACCCAGGGTTTCCCATACAACAGGCTCAGTCTCACCATTGGGAGCCATTGCGGCTGTGTGCTCAGTGGGTAGCACATGGCTTAACTGTGGGTTCTGAGATTTTGAAACTGGAAACAGGGATTTTTTATAAGTCAAATTCCTTAAGACTTGTGATGGGAGAAGAGGTAGTAAGAATTAAGTCTGAGAGCCCTGTCCACAGGTCTTCAGAGTCCCACATCCCCGAATCTCAAATCTGCCTTGGGCCAGGCTTGGTTGACAAATGGCCCTAAGTGTGCTAGAGCACTGATGTCAGTCCTCAAAGCATCCTCCTTAGGGGAGGACTAACATAGCTGGGCCACTTAGCCTGTGTAGCTATTAAGACAACTGGCTCTCATTGTGCACGTGCATGCTTTGTGTGTGTGTGTATGTGTGTGTGTGTGGTGTTCCTCAAGAGACACCCATGTTTCTTGTGAGACAGGGTCTCTCACTGGCCTGAAACTTGACAACTGGCCATTGAGCCTCCAAGATCCACCATTGCTAGGGTTATAAGTTGTCACCAGGCCTTGACTTTTAAAATATGGCTTCTGGAAGTTGAACTCAGGTCCCAGGGCAGGTGCTTGACTAAGTGAGCTATCCCCCTTCCTAACCCAGAGCCCTCCTCTCTCAGCAGCAATGAGTATAAAGCAGTTAAGGACACAGTTGAGTTGTGTGGGCCACTGGTTCCTAAGGCCCATCAATTGCACGTCTCCTCTCCCAACTCCGTATGGACACCGAACCATAACTTCATAAATGGGACTACAAAAGATTAAATGAAGCCACAGGACAAAGAGGCCTGAGTCTCTGCTGTGGGTGTTTTATAAGACACCCTATAACTGCCCTAGGGCCAAGGTCTGTTTGCTCTGTCTGTAATACGCAGCTGCCAGCCACAGTGACTCCCTCTGCCAATTGGATATAACCAAGTGATTTTTATGGAGCTGATTGGAAAGGAAATTTGAGTAGGCGATCACTTCCTCTGTTTTAATTAGTGTCCCGAGACTGTTTACCTCAATTCAACTGCACCTCTGCCCATCTCCAGCAGGCTGGCTTCCAGGACAGCAATATGATGTTGTGAATTTTAGATGTCTGGAGAAGGCTTATGGGGAGAGCTCGCTGCTTACCTGAGTGGCGTGTGCTCAAGCACACACCACACCACACACACACACACACACACACACACACACACACACACACAGTGCACCTCACACAGATGTTTGAACAGTCCCCAGGGAATACACATTTTCTGCTGTAATAAAGGAAAACACAGTCTTCACTTGTAACCTAGGAGACACGGGATCCCAGCAGAATTGGAGTCTTTAACCACATCTTGGCTGCTCACAGGATGGACCCAGGAGGGGTTTCCTAGCTCTGGCTTGGCGGCTTCACGTTGTCTTGTAGTTCCCGGTGGCAGCCTCCTCAGAGGAGACAGCTGCCTGCTGTTAGCTCACACATCAATCCCGGGGGAGAAATAAGAGCTAAGTGGTTGTTACTAAGGGGTGATGGGTTTGACTCCCACGGCCAGTCTCAGCAGCACGTCTGGCTCTCACAGACCACACTTTCTCAACCTCAGATGCCTCTTTGCCGCCCCCCTCCCCGCCCCCGTCTCTATAGGTTTTGGAATCACAGGGCTGTAAGTAGACTCAGAGGGCTACCTACCCATGTCTCCCACCACATGTCCATTTTTCATGCCCGTGCCCCCCGGGGTGGACATAAATACAGTTATCTCCATTTTATAAGGTGGTGCTACAGCAAGGGAGAGCTTGTTTGTTCCCGGGGAAATGACAACGGTTTTAAGTCTGGTGACTCGGGAGGTGATTTAAACCCCCTTCATTTGGATCTGTTTAACACACTTCAGTTTTATTATTCGGTTTTCATACGGGAAGTTAATGAATAACTCAACCTGGCTCTTCAGCTCTCCAACTGAACAAGGGACCCTGGCTGGAAGGCGCAGCGTCTGGACGGGAGTACCCCACTTACACAATAGTGACATTCCTGGGAAATTGTCTATAAATCAGATTTTGAAAATAAAAGTCTTTGGAGGAACATAGTAGCAGTTTAGTTGTTGTTATTGTTGCTATCGCTAGTTTCTTTTAAAATGAAGCCAAGGTACTCGGGGAATATGGGTGATTTCCCCCTAATTGACTATTTAGAGGTTGTTGAGTATTTCTCATGAGGTGCCTGTTTTAACCCAGAGAGGGCTCTGGTGGTGTGCGCTTGCAGGAAGTGTTGCTGGGAGTTGAATGGAGAAATAAGCTAGATCCTGGAATGGCTGGGATGGAGGTTCCGCACGGAGGGACCACACCTTTGTCTTTCCTAGACGGACTCCTGGACTATGCCAGTGCACCGCAGCACAGAAGGACAGACACATTCACAGTCGTGAGGCCTCTTGGAGGCACAGTTCCCACCAAGTCTTGTCTCTGCTTTCTTTTTGGCAAATTGCCTTCTGAATCTACGCAGAGGTGCATTCCAAATCTCGCCCATAGAGTGGTAGAGTTAAATTCTCCGAGTCCCTTGGAGAGAAGAACCATGTATCAGTCATGAAGAGGATTTCTCTAGTCACTGACAATATTCTGCCCCTAGAACCACCTTTAGGGGTTGAAGAATGGAAGGAAGTTCACTCTGCTGGAGACAGCTTGGCTGGGGAGCTGGGGGGAAGGGGTTGAGAGAGGTGGTGTTATGGGCTCCTCGCTTCCTATTATCAAGACAAATGTGTGGGGACCGCCTGGAGAATTCTTTCTCAACATAGTTTTTAGTATTACTTTCCGTTGCAGTTACCTCCTGGATTTGAATTTAGCTGAGTGATGGGAGAGAACAAAGGGATTTGAGTTAGGCTCACCTGGAACCCTGTGGTACTTAAGATTCATTGACTCTCTTCAAGCACCAAATGTCCTTGATAGTGTGATACTCTCATTTACTTTTCTCTATTTATTTCCAGGCAAAGTCCTGCCCAGAATACCTCTGTGAGGTGTTAAGGGATTAAAAGGGGTCTTCTCTTCAAAGCTGAACAGTCTTGGTTTGGAACTGGGTGCTTGAGTAATTTGTTTCAATGATCCCCAGTTTCCTCTTTCATGAATAATTCAGTAGTAATCACCCCAAATGACATACGTGGGTCAGGTGAGAGAATATGGAAAACACCACGTTTTAGTGTGTGGCCATGATGTGGATATGCCCTTCCATGTCGGATATTTTTGCCCCATCTTGACGAGATCCAGGGAAACGGAAGTACAGAGAACTGAAGTAACTTGCCATGAGCTGCACTGTGAAATCTCCTTCCTTTCATTGGCCAGGCATGTAGAGTTGGGGCATCTTACACCCGTGGAGGGACCATATGAAGCCAGGGAAAGGAACTGGCATGTTAAACCCATCCTGGCTTGCCCTTGGTTCCTGACATTTGTCACTGTCCACAGAACAGGTGCTTTTAATGTACAGGAGCTCATCTGAGGTGAGAAGCCTCCAAAGTTGGTGCTCTTGAGTCAATTTTAGAATAATGAAATGAAGATTCAGGGGTTCTACTAGTTTGTCCACATAGAGTCTGTGGAAACAGTAGATGTAGAAGCCAGCCTATTTCCTGGGCTCTAGGCGGAGGCTTTGTGCCCTTTTCCCTTCTGCCTGCGTAGTGACTACCGAGGAGTCTTCTTCTCCCTTGGATCTCAGTGTCTGAGCCTGGGTATCTTGGCGCTTTGTTTCTTTTGTCAAGGAAATGGGATGTGGGCTTTCTCAGAAGCTGTCAGTACTCTGTACTCTGAAGAACTCCATGGGACATATCATGTGGTTAGCAAAGATGGTGTATTTTGTGGCCTCTGACCTTCCTTTCCATTTTGTATGTCTGACAACCAGAGCTACTTCAAATAGGCAAGTATCCATCAGACAGATAAAGGAATTTGGGAAAGCAGTTTATGTATTTCTCTTAGTAAGCTGTTGCTGTGTATAACTACCAGTCCTGTCTAGGAGTGATTCCCTGTCCCTCCACCTTAAGCCCCAGTATATCAGCAGAGTCCATTCTTTTCTTTTGATCCTCATAGAGAAGGCACATAGCTGATCCTCATGGGCTCTGTAATAATCCTTCCTGAGGAAGCCATATGTGTGGGTGAACCTTGGAAATGGAAGCCTTCTCTTGGAATCTATCTCAGGGTACCCTGAGTCGCAGACAAGGTCAGGAGCATCCCTAAGCTGCCCCTGTTTTATTTGTAGAACGGTCCCTGATTTTGTGGGTGTTATTGGCCAGGGCAAGAAGGATGATGGAATCATAGTGCTTAAAACTGAAGAGTTGGGTCCACAGTGCGATCCACGGCCACACTCCTGGTGCATAAGTGAGTAATTCAGGTCTAGACTTCTCAGGGATTTCCTGTTAGGTATATATAACTGATTCAATGGTGAGAATTTCTTTTTCCTTACCGGATCTTCAAACCTGGTTTGGGAGTTCTTTATTATCATTACAAATTAATATTTAAATCATGTTTAACTCTTCAGTCTCTTCTTAAGAGCAGCGTGGTGGATGTATGACTGAGCTACAAATGCTAGTCCTTAAAACGCTACACCAGACCCTGATGAGGTTTAGGTGCAGGACGGAGGCACTCTGGCTCTTCTAAAAGCAATAGTCACGCAGTCTCCCACTGGCTGTGGCTCTTGGCTCTGGTCCTTTAACAAACTGGACGAAGATCTGAAGACCTCCTGCCCTCTCTCCGTAGGGGAAGAACACCCATATGGAGGCTGTCTTTCTTCTGAGAGGGAGCTCAGGAGGGTGCCAGGTAGCTAAGGTTAGCGAATGGAAGGACGTCCACATTGGAAACTCTGCTGGAGTGTAGCAGACATGCCCATAAATCTTGCTGAAAACAAATGCTTTAACGAGAGGAGGACAGTTTAAAAGGCCCTATGGGCATATTCTAATCACTCCTCACTAATATCAGCCAGCTCAGAGTCAGAATACGGGCTGTTCCCAGTGGAGCAGCTCTGGGTAGGCGCTATGGAAATGGCTGTTGGCTGTAATTAACTCTGACCTCTGTAGCCGGTCTGCTCACTTGCTCTTAATATTAGCTTTGACTCCCCAAATGAGCCTTTACTGGTTTTTGTTAGAATGCATTCTTCAAAATTCATCTTGAGTAGCCCTCTTCATCTCCTAGTCCCATCACACACACACACACACACACACACACACACACACACACACACACACACACAAAGCCAAGGTAATCAGATGCTGTCAAATGAAGTCGGCAATCAGGTGGATATTTTGCAGTCATTAAAAAAGTCCAGTTATTTCAATAATGCAAGAGCTACATTCATAGCTCACTCTTTGTTGTGCAAAATGCAAGTGTGCAAAGTGCTTTACACTTGTCTGCTCCTCCTTCCAACCCTGTCCACTTGGCAGGGCTGGTCCTCTCTTCATCTAACAGATGAGAATAAGAACAAAGCTCAGACACCTGCTTGGCATCTTGTGATGTGGTCTGGCTGAACCTCAAGTTGTCTGAGTGGACCCTCTAGAACGATTGTAACTGTGAAGGTGGAGGTGAGGAGGGGATTTGTATATTTTCTTCTTGCAAATTTTGAGACAATAATTATTCATCAGTTTCTTTTCTTTTCTGCCTCCTGGCGACAAAGATGAATTAGATAAAAAAGTGATCGTCAACTTGTGGTACACAGTGTATCGCATACATGGAGGATGCTGAGGCTAATCCCACCAATGTGTTAAGAAAGCATCCTATCTGTGACTATTAGCATCTGCACTTTAGTGATTAGATGAGTCACACATTTGAAAAGCATTTTACAAGCCTGTCAGGTGCCAGCTCTGTTCTTATTACTTGGGAAGGTTCTGTGTTTATGGAGTTACATGGAAACGAACCTGGGATAAACAAGCAAATAGGAACAACAGTGCTGGGCAGGGTGTGAGGAAAAGGGGGGGGGGTTGTTGGATTGCTGCTTTATCGTTGAGGGACCAGAGGTACCTGTGTGAGTTAAGAACCAGAGGTCTTCCAGCGGGAGGGGGAAGAGGAGGCCGAGGGAGCAAAAAGGAAAAAAGATGTTTGAGGCTGGACAGAAAAAGCCCTGGGTTGGAAACAAGCTTGCCAGACTTGAAGCACTTAAATCAATCAGTGAGCTGGAGTTGAGGGCAGAGAGAGGCGCATGACTCTGAGTCGGAGGCGAGAACGATTAAGTGGAACTTCTTTGTTTTCTTGTTTTCTAAGTCAGAGCAGTGGTGTAGGGCTTTGATTTTTCTTCCGCTTGTTTCTCTCTCCACCCACTCCCCCCAAGGTTCTCAATATGCCGTACAGGCTGGCCTGGAACTCATAATCCTCTTGCCTCAGCCACCAAGGGATCAGATGACAGGCATGAGCTGCTGTGACTAGAAAATCCTGGCTTTTATTTTAAAGCCATCGAGAAACCACCAGAAGGATTTTCTCAGGAGAGAGAGATGTGATTTGTCTTTAAGAAAAAAAAAAAAAAGCATTGTGGGGTTGGAGGGGAAGCAGCGAGATGGCTGACAATCTTAAGGACCTGAGTTTGATTCCCAGAACCCCCATGACGGAAGGAGAGAACTGACTCTGACGCCTGTAAGTTGTTCTCTCTCTCTCTCTCTCTCTCTCTCTCTCTCTCTCTCTCTCTCTCTCTCTCACACACACACACACACACACACACACACACACACACACACACACACGCAAATTTAAGTGTGAAAAAGATCACCGGGGCTTGAGGAGTAGACTTGATGGGTAAGGTGCCTGCTGCCCACGGCACATCTGGGACCCCAGGACTGAGGGTGGGGTGACAGGAGACAGGTGGGTTCCCAGAGCTCAATGGCCAGTCAGTCTAGCCTAACGATGAGCTCCAGCCTCACTGGGAAACCCCGTCTCAGGAAACTAAGACGGTGAGCAATAGAGGAGGACGCTTGACATTGACCTCTGCTTGGCCAACAGAGAACCATGTGCCCAAAGACACAAATGCACACACACCTGCAGACACGTGTGCACACGCAGGCAGATCCCCCGCCCCCAGCAACACGTGCACACGAGGCTGAGTGGGTGGTTCTCAGCAAACAGTCAGTGTTTACCCACAAAGGCCCGCATTGATTTCCCTCGTGCGGTGGCAGCCATCATGAATACAGCCTGCACTGTATCCTCTCGAAGCCTGTGGTCAGCCCGAAATCCCTTCTTTAATGCCAGGCCCTTCGTATTCACCTCCCATGATCCTGGAATCTCTTCTGTCTCCTGGGAACAGAACTGGAAAGCATGGTCAAGCTGTGTTTGACATGCTTCCTAGTCTCTGTGTTTGTGATGGCCACCACTTACGTCTTCCAGTCTTGGGTGAAGGAACATCTAGGTCAGAAGTCCAGGCGGGCTTCCGCTGCTGGTTTTACTGGCAACGCTGGGCTGTGCTTTGCAGTTGGCTGGGCGGTTCAGTTGATATTTTCACTGTGGACGGCGATCCAGCATGGCCGCATGCAGGAGTCTTTGGGAGCTAGAGGGTCTTCAGGATTTTCTAGGAGGCTGATTTAGATGCATTTCCCTGTCTTTCTTCTCAGAGGCACTAGTGGTACTCATGTTCTGTTCCTTTCCCACACACTGAAGAACGAGGGTTCAGTCAGGACTATGGGTTGTTTTGTGTTTGTGTTTTGTGGAGATTCTCCTCGAGGTTTTAGAGTTAGTGAAGGGTGGGAAGTTAGTCCCCTGTGCCAGCGTTCCTGTTTTGCTATGGGGTGATGCCGCCTTCTGAGGGAACAGTGACCATCTCATTAAGCTCACAGACGATGTTAAGTCCCTGCCCCCAAAACTGACACATAGAGTCCAGCCATCTCCCAGATGCTGCAGATTTGGGCTAAGAGATCAACCGCAGGCGGTGAAGAAAAGGTGGGCACATGCAGTTAGTAATAATGACGTTCAGCCATGTTTGTGTTGGCCCCAGATGATAAGACCGGCCACATTCCTCCTGTCATCTTTACCTAGCCCTGAAAATTCTGCAATAGGAAATCAGACTGAGTCACAGAAGCATGCTTCCAGGTTATGGAGCTGGTATATGAATATTAATTATGCTGATGATAGGCACAGCTTTAAAAATGGCATAGACAGCAGTGAGGACCAATAGACTGCAACAAATTGAACTTTCAGGGTCATGTTACGAAACAGCCCAATACAGCATCACCTAAATTCAAGACACAGGAGCGAGTTCCTATACTACATGCCCTTCAGCTCTGAGAAGTCAGCCATCAACGGACTGGAAAGGACTGGCTTCAGAGTGTGGCTCACAGGCTAAGTGATTTGGACCGGGGTGGGGTGGGGGCAGTTGTTTTAAGGGTAAGGATCAAATTTAAAAGCACCACCATTTACCTTGGTTGCTAAGCCTCCCTGAGCCCGAGGTGAGGAATTCTGATTGGCAGAATCTGGAGGAATTCAGCCAAGGGGAGCAGCATGGAAAAACGGGAAGCTTAGGCTGGGGACCCTGGCTGCAGTGCAAACGCTCTGCACTTCAATACGCTCGAATCTGCTGAGAGTACATTTTCCGAACATGCAGCTAAGTTGGCTGCCTTTGTTCGGGGGTTTGTTCGGCATTATCTGAAGAATGCCATGGTTCAGCCTGCTCGGTGTGAAGCCTAATTCTTCCCCTTTCTGGAGCCACAGCCTGGTGTGTTCAATTTTTCTCTCTCTGTAGGGCTGCAGGCTCTCGGGTACTCCAGCCAAAAAAACACTCATATTTTAGCAAGCTTAGTCCCAGTCTGGTTGCCAGGCAGTAAAGCGAGCATTGCCTGCCCCGGGGAGAGGGGGACCGAGAGATGGAAAGGGTCATGTAAATGACTTACTTGAGCCCTCCCTTCAAATCTCCACTTAGGATCTTTGGGGCAGTTGATATGTTTATTGATGTGGGGAGACACTGCTGTTATAGCCCAAACCGTGGACCTGAGTCAGAACTAATAATGTAAACTACCTTTATTCTTGTAGGGATTTTATAGTAAGCTAAGCTTGTCCCAGCCATTCCGTACTCATTTGAACCATATTGTTTTGTGCAGACAGCACCGACCACTTTTACGGAAGGGGAAACTGAGGCACAAGTGGTTCTTGTCCTGGGCAAGCCGATGAGCCAAGTAGAGGTACTAATTTCTCTCTCAAGGGAAGCCATGAATTGGTACAGTTTTCACCCGTTTTTGGTCCCATTCTTTGCTCGCTGGATGAGTCCCCTCACGGTAGAAGAAAGCCTGTAGGAGAAAGAATGTGCAGGTCTGTTCTGGAAATGGTTAACCGTGACTGTTATTATGAACTGAACTGGGCACTGGGGGCTTCCTCCAAGGTGCAGCTAGAGCAGGAAGCTAGCTTAGGCTGCTGGCAGTGGTTTCAGGGGACTCGGCCTCTTCTGGCTGACTGGACTCTCCACCCACTTATGGCTCACAAACCACAGAGTCCCTGTCAGAGGATAACAGATTTCAGCCTTTATCCATTGGACAGGACCGGAGAGCTTGTAACCGAAAGCTGGAAGATGCCTCGTTTTTTTGTTCTGGAACTCGTTGACAAATGAAAACATACTGAATGCCCACAGGATGTACAGCTGGGGGGGGGGCGGACATTCAGCCAAAATTCCAGAAAAGATCTGCACAGAGAGAAACCAGGTGTTCTGTGATGCTGATGGCTCTTACCTGAAGCCCCTTGCCTGGCTGAGGATTCCTCGAGGGAGTGAGGAGTAGTCAAAGGCCCCCCTCCCCCGTCCCCCATCACTCAGAGACCTCTAGGTACAGGGTGAACACCTTCATGCCCTGCTCATGGACTCCGAGCAGCTGCCTCCCAGGTGACTCTCTCTGGACGAGAACTAGGTTTCGCTGTGCTGTGCTCCACGGCTGCCCTCAGCCCGAGCAGAGGACGCAATGAGGTTTTGTCCATGTTACTGCTGCTCAGAGAGGCTGTTCCGACACAGGGAATGTGCACTGTCGCTTGGTCTCTGGAGCAAGTGTGACTTGGAGACACTGCAAGTGAAGACGAGATAATAAGGAAACGTGACACAGAAAAGAGAGGACACAGTAGGCAGGAAGAGGGGACACCTGGGACAGTGAAAACCCACTGTCTGATTGAAAAATCGGTGTCATACAGGTCCCAGGAACTGGGAGAAGGTAAGACCTATCCAAGAAGAGAAGAAACACACACACACACACACACACACACACACACACACACACACACACACACACACACACACACCGGATTGCCCTAATGACACATTCCACATTCTTGGGTACGGCAGCTGCTGGAGCACACCTCCAGCAGCTTTGCCAGGCTCTTCTAGTTCTCAGTGTGTATGATGCACAAGGCAGGGCCATGTTCAGTGTCAATCGCAAGATGTTTTTCAAGCAGTTTAAGCCAATAAGGTTGAAGAGATCTCCAAGAACACAAAGTGAATTAATTATGAGACCAAGGTATGTTTTGGAGCTGGGACTCTGGAGTCCAGTCGCCTGGGATGAACCCCGATTCCTCTGCTTGCTAGTTCTGTGGCCTGGGACAAGTTCTTTAAGTTGTGCATGTCCATGTATTTATATTTATGTGTAGGTTAAAAACAGTTTCTATCTCTGTGGTAAGTACTAAATTAGCTGATATGAATTAAGCTCTTAGGATAGTGACAGTCACATGGGACTAGACATTATTGCCTGTTGTGGTTATTCCCACATTCCCTTTCTCTGCTGTTCCAGTAGGAGAATCGTAGATGTTATGGTGTGCTGTGGGGTTTGGATGAGGTGCATTCAACAGAAATATTGGACCGGCTTGTAGGCACTATAATGGGGTAGATACAGGTGTGTTCAGCCTGTGGTCCAAGTGCCCCAGGAGAGCCAAGGATACCATCCAACTCAGAATCACAAGTTTACTTAAAATCCGATGATATTATTTGTGTATGATTTCTTTTTCTGTGACTCTGCTGTGCGATTCTCTGGTGTGAACTTTGTAGGTGATAACATCATGTCGCAATGTCAAAAGGTTGTGTAGCCCTGGTGAATTCCAGGAGCCTGGAACATGGAAAAATCTGCGTAAGAAGACCTGGGGTTTGCTGGTAGTCAGGTGTTTCGTGGGTTTCACACAGAGCAGTGGCAACCTGGATAGAGCTGTCTGATGCTAATTCACATTTGCCCAGGTGTGTGAGAAGGCATGAGAGAAGAGGGGAAGACCCCAGCTCAGACACGGTTACAGTTCATGACCTGCATCCGTCTTCCAGATGCCGGTCCAGCCTCAGAATGTCCCTTCTCTCAGGAGGGCTTGTCAGAGTTGCTGTCTCAAAGCTAGCTCTCCTCATAGTGAGCACGGGCGGATGGGGGAGGTAGGCAGATGCCGGGACAACTTCATTGAGTGGGCATGCCACCCACAGAGCCTTTTGACTCACACCTCCTGTCACCATTTTCCTACTTTGATTTATCCTGCAATTTCAATTTTTTCAACCCCAGCAACTTTGCCAGACCCTGCCCCACCTTATACGCTTATACCACTCAACCCACGCGGACCTCTGCTTTGGCACACACGGCGCTACACCAAATAGTCTGGTGTAAGTCTTCAGACAGAACTATTGTCTTGCTGCACCCAGATACTTGTATGGATGGATCATTTGTGCCCACGTGCAATTGCTAGACACCAGAGCACAGAGGTGGCATGTCTTCTGTCTTCAGATTATAGATCTTAGTGACCAAGTCTTGGGTTCAGTTGGGTCTCTCCTTTTGCCTCACTTTCTCTTATTTCTTCAAAGACAAGTTTCTGTTCTAAATTGGAGTTTTTTAAATTTTATTTTAAACACAATTCTTTATTGATTCTTTGGAAATTTCACATCAGGCACCCCAATCCCGATCACCTCCCACTCCCTCCATATCCATTCCAAATTAATTCAAAACAAACAAAAGAACCCACCTCATCCCTCCATCTTTCCAACACCTCTTCATTAATCCTGGTGGCATCAGAAGCTACCGGGTGTCATGCAGTATACCTCTTTTGTCCAATCAGTCCCACCTGCAAAATGTTCATTGCAGTGAGTCATTGGTCAGGTTTAAGGACTCTGGTTTTTGGTACACCATTATCACTGGGCCCTCATCGAAACGCCTCTTGGATATTCTGTTGTTGCCCCGAGTCATGAAGATCCTGTGGTTATTGTTCCACAGAACCAGTCCCTTCGTGCATTCCAGCAGGCCATATAGATGGGGCAGCTGTTAGGGTGGGCCAACCCAAGGCCCAGGATGTGAGTCTGAGTGGTAGCTGAGCTGGTTGACCCAGGCCATGGGATAAATTTGAGTTTTTAATAATACCAATAACCATATCAGGTTGCATTGACAATTCCTGTGTACTTTATAAAGTGTGTTCCTGTTCATTCTTCTCTAGAAGAATGCAAGAGGCTGGACCCTTACAAGATCTCCACCTTCCCTTCCCTACTAGTCTAACCAGATGCATCTTAGGTGTGGTGGGGGTGTCCCTTCTGTTCAATTATTTGAGACAGGATCCAATCCTCCCCTCCTTCAGCCTCCTGAATGCTGAGATTACAAGTGTGAGCTGCCACACCTGTATCATCATGGATGCTCACCGTTTTCCCACCATTTTTTTAAGAGCTGAGGAATTGATTTGAACTCAAGAACATTCCCATCAGTCATCAGTGAGGGCATCAGAGTTAGTGGTTAATCTTTATTATTGAGAAAAGGGAACGGCTATCAACTGTTGGGTTACACAGGCTGATCCTTCCGAAGACCATAGTTGCACACTTGTCGGTAGGTGTTGCCCGGGACAGGGAGGGCAAGAGCGGGAGGGTGGCCACCTCTTGGACAGGGCCTTCCAGCGGTAACTTTTTGTGCTTAAATCCCCCTCACTTTAAGAGTATGTTTAAAAAGTCCAAGCAAACTGTTGGTCAGAGAAGGAGGAGCTTCTTCCAGCATTTCAGACTTGTCTGTTACTGATTGACACAGGTCCAGTCGGCAGAAAAAGGCAAAGAGGACTTTCCCAGAGATGCTGTGAGCTAGGAGGTTAGGTTTGGCCAGGAGAATCAGGAAGCATGCTGTCAGGGATACCTACTCTGAAGATGTGGTCTTTTGATTTGGTCTCTTTGGAATGGAGGCTCTCAAGCCCCTCCACTCTTCCGTCCTCTTTTTCCTAGCCGCAGTGTTGTGTGGATGCCATCACTCAAGCTCTGATTTTCCCTTTGTGCAAAGTTGTCAGTGGTCCTCAAATCCCTGTTTGCTCCTACTCTGAGGACTGTCTGGAGTCCAGACCCCCACTTCTGTGTGCCTTTCTCTTGTCTCTCTCTCTCTGTCCCTGTCACGGTCTCTTTCACACACACACACACACACACACACACACACACACACACACACACACACACACACTGGCATGTAAACACCATTACCATAAATGCTCCAAGACCAGGGTCATGACAGCAGGGATGCTTTCCCCAGATCTTGCACTTTTCATACTTTCCTCTCCCTCCCCACTTTCCATGACCTCTACATTGTCATCTTCTCCAGCGCCCCCACCACCCCGCATCCCAAGAGCATCCATTTCGCTGCCCATCTGCACCTGAAGGATGAATTGATGTTTGATATCTAGATTTGTTACACCAAGGAGAGAAAGGAGATGTACTGAGGAACAGGACATGATGGAGTTGGAGGTGACACAGAGTGGAGTGTAGTGGATTCAGTGAGACACTGGGGGAGGAAGGTCTTGTGAGGTAAGTAGACATTACCTAGAAGTGAATAAATTTGCCACTCTCTAGTCAGATTTAGGGTAACATACTTTGGCATTTTTATTAGGGTGTTACTCACACATGCCAGCAAGCTCTGGGCTCTCTTGCAAAGCCCAGACAGAGGGCTGCTTATTGGGGGCGTTATTCACACTTGCTAATAAGTAACTACCATTAGTGTATTAACCAACCAAGTCAAACCAGTGCACAGAGGGATCCAGAAGCAAATTCTTTGCCTGGAAGAGGTTTAGACACTGGGAAACTGGGAAAAGTTGAGTTTTGTGACTCTTTAACAGCAATTTTTCATAGAAATCTGATCATGTTTGAGCAGCATGGAACCTCATATTTTAGACACATAGGGCTCCTTCTGTTACCCCAGAGTGCCTACTAATCCAATATTTGTGTTAAAAAACAAAACAAGACTCCCCAAATCCTCACTCTAGCAAAAATGAATCATGCTAGAGCCTGTATTTCTCCCACACAGGCAAGAAAATAGGATTTTTTTTGGATTATTAAATACCTACTGTGTGGTATCCACTGTGCTCACTTTATCATCCATCCATCCATCCATGTATTATGTATGTATGTATGTATGTATGTATGTATGTATGTATGTATCTATCTATCTATCTATCTATCTATCTATCTATCTATCTATCTATCTATCATCTATCAATCTACCTATCTATCATCTATCTATTTATATCCATCTATAATTATATTTGATCTTTCCAACTGCCATTTAATGAGGATCATTATCTCCATTTTACAGAAGGGGAAACTGAGGCTCAGAGAGGTCAAATAACCCTTCTTACTTGTGAATGGGGTCCTGCCAGCATTTCACCTCTAGGGGAATTTCATTTTTTGCCTCCATGGTGCATTACATCCGTGACTGCCATGGCAACAATGCCATAAAGTTCCAAGGGACCAGCAGCCCTGAGGCTGTGATCAGAGACGCATCCCACAGCTCTTTATGAGGGTGGTGGCCATCCATCAGTCCCACTGCCACTTCTGATTTCTGCAGTGAATGCTCACCGCTGGAGGCCAGCGTGGAGAAGGTGGGTTAGCTAAGGGCACTTTGGTCATTCCTCAGTTCCTGGAGAATCTGCAAGAAACTCTGGCTCCTCTGCTCACAGTCCTTCACTACAAATTAGTTCAGCTTAATCTAGTTGACTGCTGTTCATTGAGTACCTGCTTACACTAGGTACTGTGCTCTGCTCTAAGGATAGCAAATGGGTGGTGGTTCTTTTAGAGACAGTGACCTCACCAGGATGACGGATACAGACTAGGATTTGTAAATCTGTGGTATAAACTGGTGTCGAGGTAGCAAATACCCCTAGAACACAAAGATGAAAGTGTGACTACACATGCGTGGAGTGGTGCTGAGAGTGGGAATGGAGACAAACCCATGGAGGACAAAATTGGACCCAAAAGGTAGAAAGTCCTTCCAGGACCCCAGGCCGGGCTGCACTGCCTACAGCCTAGGGCAGATGTTTATACTAAACTACAAGGCAATTATATGGTTGCTTTCCTTTGCGTATCCAACTTTCCTATCTGTAACGTGGGGATCATTATGTCTGACTCATAGGGTGGTTATGAGGTGTGCGTGCCTTAGTTTAGTGCTTGAAGAAGCATCTTGGGCTCAAAATGGTTCAGCAAGCATGACAGCAATAATGGATATTCTCTCTCTTTCATGTTCCTTTTTTCCCCCGAATGCTTTTCTATTGACATTCCACTGAGTGTTCTCTTGTATCCCCAACTTGAATTAGTATTTATTCCTTCTTTTTTTTGTTGTGCGTATGTGTACATGTATGTATGGTGGCATCCATGTGTTTATATTGTTCATATACCTGTGATTGTTCATATACCTATGAGTGGTTTCTGAACTCCTGTCTTCCTCCTGGCTCTACAAGATCTTTAACCACTGAACCATCTCCATGGCCCCTGTTATTAACTCTTATGTGATCACGTGTGTTTTTTCATCTGTATGTTCTGAGTTTCCAGGTAGAAGTTAGATTTCTCTTTGTTGGGGACAGTCTGTGTTTATGACACCCGTAGCACGAGGTGACAGTACAGTGAGTGCTTCATCACTAATTGCTTATTGTCAGTAAAGTAGTGTAGATGCTGGAAAGTGATGAGAGACAATACTCATAGCAAAAGAGACAGAACAAAAGCGCTCTTACGAGGGTCAGAATGGAAGGTACAGCAGCTCAAAGGAGAAGGTGAGGTCAGATTCACTGGACAGGCAATAGCCCCTGACTGCTGATTTGACTTTATCGACAAATATTTTTCCCTATTTGAGTTGGCTGCATAATCTTAATTGGCTGGATAAATGGGCCAATGAAGATTGAATGTCACTAGACCTGATGTTTGGAGGTGCCGTTGGGGTGGGATTGGTTTCCTTTGATGCTGGCCAAGCAAGCTCCTGTCTAAAGACTTCACACATAGGATGGACACACCAGGTCAACCAGTGACCATGCTGGCTTCACACACCCTTTCCCCCAGAGCTTGCCTTACTCAGAGAGTCCTGTCAGCCACATACATAGCACATTTTTGGACTCAGCTAAATGATAAATACAAATTATCTGGAGCCGACCTTAGTGTTCAGCCTTTTTCTGAACCAGGCCCTTTAGTTCAAGGCTCCTCCCAGTGCATGTCTCCGGCTGGTTGGTGCAGAATCAGATGCCGCCCCTGTGCAGGTGGGCATGTGGGTGCAGAAACAGACGTTTCCTTCACATTACTCGTTGGCAGTCCACAGAAGAAGGCTCGCAGGAGATCTAAGTCTGACCTTCCTCCCAGCTGGCCAGGTTCTTTGGAGACTTCGCCCAGCTGTGTTCTAAACTGAGGGCCTTGACAGCCCCAGGCTTACCCTCTCTGCCTCTTGCTAAACCACAGCATCAATAATGTGGCTCTAGACCCAGAGCAGACTGTCAGCAAAGCGTCCTGTCTTCTCTTAGTGCCTCTGGCTGTTGAGTTTCCCTGTACCTCTTCTTCTGCCCTTCGCTGGACAGTGGAAACCAGCCAGCTGACTCCTGTGGGTGTGCTTGTTTGTACCCAATAGAAGTAGAGGCAGACAGGAAGAGAGGGGAGCGGAAGGAGCCATGAGTGAGGGTCCCTCCCACAGCTCTGCTGCACCCTTGCCTTGGCTGTTCCTTCCAATGAGTGAATGAGGGCGGCTGATGCTTCTGCTGCTGGTGTAACTAGATCTCTGTGGCTCTTGAAAAATGGAGCTCTCTTCAGCAACAACTGTTTGCAATTAACTTTAACATATGGTGGAATTTGTTTTTGTGTCTATAAAGCGTGATAGGCAGTGAGGATCTGGCAAGGAATGCATCCTGCCTGTCAGGCCCCAGACCTAGCTGGTGGGAGGGATCTTTCCATTCATTTGGGAGCACAGAGACTCTTGGTGAACTGAATAGTCATAGAGGACTCAGCCAGCCCAGAGTCTTCCCTTTGGGTTGACCACATAGTTCTTCTACCTGATCAGTAGCATGACTAAAGTATGGTTGTCTGTTTTTTCAAATGGAGGCCAGTGACCTCTGGCCTTAGTGACTCTTGCTTCTAAATCTTGGCTGCTGCCTGGCTCCTAGCTCTTTATGACACTGTGATTTTGCTTGAGGTTTGCCTTGCAGGACTTACTGGCATGGCTTGATAGATCATTCCACCAGGAGTCACAGGCTACCTCTGTGACCAAATCACAGGTGACTGGGGTGATGAGCTAGGAGGTACTGGACTGGGCAGGAGAACAGAGTTCACCAGGGGGAGGAACACAGTCAGGGTTCTGGGGAAGGGGTGGGAAGGGGCTGTTGAGAACCCTGCTGGTTGTCGTGATGATGCTGCACATCAGGCAGGCAGGCTCAAGCTGCAGGGAGGAGAGAGATCACACCTGGGAAGCTTGGTGGGTGGGCATGGGGCTATGGTGGCCCAGGCTCCTTGAAGCTCTTCTTGGCATCCTTTTTAACAGTGTTACTTTCTCGTTTTATCCCCCTGCTCAAAAAATGTGTCAGGACTCCCCATTTCCTGTGAAATAGAGGTTGGAGACAGGTTAGCAGTTCAAGGCCTCCCTCCATCTTACTCAGCACAGCCTCACATCTGGCAGGAAGCGCAGGTTTCCTGTTTTATCTCCTGCTGCTCCCCTGGACCGAACAGGTACCAGTGAAGCCGCCTTGTCTCTTGCCTGCTTAAAACTCCTTGGAGGGTTGAACCTCAGTCATTGCTCACGCAAGAGCCTCCATTTGGCTTGTTCAACTGTCATTCAGCCTTGTAAGTGAGGCACCCGTATTTTTAAGGCATCATCATTTCCCTGGAGAACCCTCACTTTGGGGGAAATCCTCCACTGGCTATGAGTTTCCAAAGCCCTGGTTGTTACTGTATGTATTAGATACGTGTCACCGTGACCAAATGCCTGACAAGAAATAGCATGTGATGAAGCAGGCCATCATCCGCCTCTGGGCAGCCCTTGGCTATCCTTTGGCAACACAGCCAGGGATGGCATGACCAGTCTAGATTCTCAAAGATCCCACGTGTCTGAGCTGTTGTGGCTTCCACTTGTCTTGCTCTTCAGCTTTTGTCACAGTACATAGGAAGTACAAACATATTCCTGGGAATTCTTATGTTTCCTGTCCATACAGTGTTTGCCACAGCCGTTAGAAATTTTCTTACAGATGTGAAGTACATGGTGACAACTAAAACCTGGTTATCCAGCTAACTGTGAACTGCCTAATGAGCTGTCTTTAGGGGACTGCCTCATTTGCTAATGATGGCTAGTGGTGTGGGTTATCATTGACCCCATCTTAGAGATGAAGAGATTTGGGCTCATGGAAATTAATAAGCTTGAGTGAGACCGTAGAGCTAGTAAGTGAGAGAAAGGACTTGCACCTATGACTTTCAGTGTGCTCCACTATACCAGTGGCCTGTTAGGTGATTTACAAAAAAAAAAAAAAATGCCAACATATCCTCCATCTTACTTCCTGTATGTACACATTGGATAATAATATGGGAATGCTTATTTACAATCCTACCAAGATGGTAACAGTATCCCTCAACACAACTCATAAGGTTTGATACTGTGACTGTTGCCTAAGACGTGGGGTTCAGTTTTTCTCATCAATCAGCGCACCCCTGAACCACCCACTTCACCCTCCTGACTGTTCCTGATGCTTGAACATCCACTCACAAATGCCATGGAAGGAGAACCTGAGGCAAAGCAGAATTATTTGGTACACTACATGGAAATAGTAGTGTTTTAGTTAATATGTTATAATATGTTATTTTGACTTAAGCTTGGCTCCCACTGCTAACTAGATTAAATAATCCTAAGAGTGCAGACTTTGCTCCATCTAGAGTGACTCTCCAAGGTTTTACCTACAGCACCCATGAGGCATTTCTTGCTCCAAAAAATGACAAGGCTGGATAGTTCCCGTCTGATCCCCTTTCATCTGCTGTTGGACCATTCCAGTGGTTCTCTCTTGCCTTTCTTCTCCATCTGAAAGATTTCTTCCACACCAAATCATTCATACCAGCAAATGTTCTAATATTACTGTAGTCTTTTAGTCCTAGGTGTCTTAGTTAGTGTTCTGTTGCCATGAAGAGACACGATGAGCATAGCAACTCTTATAAAAGAAAACATTTAATTGGGATGACTTACAGTTCAGAGGTTTAGTTCATTATCATCATGTTGGGGAGCATGGCACCATGCAGGCAGACATGGTGCAGGAGAGGTAGCTGAGAGTTCTACATCTGGATCTGCATACAGCAGGAGGAGAGTGAGACACTGGGCCTGGCTTGAGCATCTGAAACCTCAAAGCCCACCCCAAGTGACACACTTCCTCCAACAAGGCCATACCTACTCCAACAAGGCCATGCCTCCAATAATGCCACTCTCTATGAGACTATGGGGGCCGTTTTCATTCAAACCACCCCGTTAGGCTTCCACCCATCTCAATTTCTCTGAGTCCTTGAACAAGATCCTTTTGAAGAGATACTGATTCTTACATGTGTATATCATTCTGCCCCTACTGTGGCCCTTCTCCTGGCCACATTATTTTCTCTGACCTGTGCATGGCTGAGCACAGGTTTAGTGCTTTGTCTTACTCAATCCATCAGGAGCATGCAGTGCATTTCATCGCTATGAAAATTTCATCTTAGGTATATACCTCAAAGACCTAAAACAAACAAACGAAAACCAAACAAACAGTGGAAACAGCCCGTGTCCATCAGTGGACAAATGGATAAACAAGGTGTCCTGTATCTTACAGTGGGCTATCATTCATCCACAGAAATGTGTGGTACACACTGTTGGATGCTGTATCTAAATGCATGCTACTGAATACAATAAGCCTAGAAAACATTATCCTGAAAGAAGCTAGATCCAGTCAATATGATCTGTGATTATGTTTAAGATCTATCTACAACAGGTATGCAATAGAGGCAGAGTGGTGGATGATGGGTTAGGAAAAGAGAAGGGGGAAAAGTGATTAAGGACAAAGGGTTTTATTTGGAATGATGGAGATGCTTTGGATACAAATGTTGCTATTGGTGAAGACGTGCTCCTTGTTAGTTCCCCAAGGTCTTTGCTCAGACATGAACTCTTTGACGAAAATTCCCAGTCCTTATCCTGGGGCTTCCCATTTCCTTTACTCCTTTACACGCCCATTTCATGTATCTGACATTTTTGTGGCTACCTGTTTGTTTTCTGTCAAATATAAAATCAAAGAGCAGGATTTTTTAAAAATTGGATTGTTCACTTACATTCTAAGACACTAAAAAGTGCCTCAATGTAACCAGCTAGAATAGTGAGCATTCAGTAAACAATTGTTATTAATAGGAATAGCACCTTTTCCTCAGATGGTCTCTAACTTAGATTTCCCAAGATCTCATTGATGTCCGCTGTGCTGGGGATTGAGTCCATGGTATTGCACACCCAGGCAAGCGTTGTAGCAACTTTCTTTTCAGTATTTACTGGTTAGAAGGATCCCATGTCTCTGTGTGAAGGCTGCCACAGAATTCATGATTTCCTCCAATGTCAGTTTTCTGTCACGTGAAAACAGTTCTCTGGCTGGTACAGGTGTGTGGTGTCTTCTGTTGCTTTGCTCCCTCTCTCTCTCTCTCTCTCTCTCTCTCTCTCTCTCTCTCTCTCTCTCTCTCTCTCTCTCTCTCGTGGCTGCAGTTTGTGGAGGGGAGGTTTTTCCTTAGGGTGGAAAGGAGCAGACCTGATAGAGGGCCTCTGCGGTGACTACAATCCACAGAGCAGCCATTTCTGTGACAATTAACAGTTCCCACCATGGCTCTTACTGATAGACTTGAGGTGGGGGCGACCGCAGTAGATTCAACTTCTCCACAGAGGAGAGGAGAGACATTTGTGTTGGGTGTGAGAGAAGGCCTTCCTCCTGGGCCATGGGGAAAATGTCCACAGGCCTTCTGGAGATGATTCTGTGACAGCTGCTTGGCCTCTGCTGTACCTGGAGGGGATCAGCCCTTGCCATTGTTCCTGGGTGCAGATGATCTGCCAGACACCAAGCAGTGGCCGCAGCCAGCAGTTCCCCTAGAACCAGCCAGGGAGGCTCTGGCCTTTGTTTTGATTTGGAAGAATAGGCTTCTGACGTCCTAGTTGTGTTGTGACTCTAACTCAGAACCCAAAGATCTTCAAGACAGGGAGTCAGAGGCAGCTGTGGACTTCTTGTACTTTATCACTGTTCTTTTTTGGGTCTTACCTGAGGATCCTACAGGTTCACAGGACACACCCCTAAAAGCTCCTGTCTTCCCTAGGACTTCCTCTGGTTATGACACCCCAGCTTGTCATTACTTATTGCCATAGTAGGGAAAGGTTATTATAAGCCTCCTCCACTAAGTTGGTGTCATAGAACACCATGAAACCACATGGTCCCAAATCCATTGTGTCCATGTACAGTGTGTGTGTGTGCGTGTGTGCACACAGACATGTGCACTCATGCCTGTACTCAAGTCCGAACACATAATTTGTCGCTGTGATTTAAAAGCCAGGCATCCTGTTTCATAGGCATTCCTGTGGTTCTTTGTTCCCCTTATGCTGTTCCCCTTCCCTAATCCTCTGCATGGAGCTGGTGTGGGGAGCAGAGCCATATGCAAGGCCTCCAGGTTGGAAATTATACTGAGGACTTGTGCACAGTGTTGTGACTGGGGCTCTGCGAGTGTACTTGATGGTGCTGCCCACTTACCATCGTGTGTGCTGGTGTTTCCATTTCTGTCCAGTCCTTCCTTACTTGTTTCATCTTAAGTTCCAAGGCTGATGCTCCTCTGTGCGGGACCCAACCTGAGCTATTGCTTTGTGTCTGGGCCTTCTTTCCCTCCTGGGTCATATATTTTCCTGGGGTTGATAGCCTCATTTGTTCAGCTCTATCTAGTGGGAGATTAGGTTGATGATAATGAAGAGAGTTACGTAGAGCTTTCAATTTACAAAGTATCACCCCATCCTTTGACTATCTCAATTCTCAGAGCTGCACTAGACAAGGATATGATGACAGACCTCATTCAAATCCTGCCACGCTCGTGGGTTTCTCTCTCCTCACGTGTAAAATGAGAGTGGGTTCTAGGCAGATCAGTGACATGATCTGATTTAGTTCTTAGTAGGCTCATCTGGGTTGGCGTGTGGAAAAACCAACTTGGCAGTTGGCAAGAGGAGGCAGGTGGCACACTGAGGAGGCTGTGGAGGTCACCCAGTGAAGATGTGGTGGCAGCCTCAGCCTGCAGTGGCAGCAGTGACATGAAGAGAAGGAGCAGATTGCAGCCCACTCGGAAAGTGGGGCGGACATAGCTCATTGTCCCACTGGATGTGAGTGTGTGGGTGAGAAGACTCAGGAATGGTTCTGAGGTGCTGGTCCTGATGTGGGTGATGTCTACTAAAAGGAAGAAGGAAGAAAAGGCTGTAATTGGAGCAGAACTGAGCCAGGGTGAGGCAGGTGGGGCTAGAAAAAAAAATGGGGGGCTGGGTAGATGTAGAGATCTGGAGTTCAGATCTCAGCACTCTGGGTAGATGTAGAGATCTGGAGTTCAGATCTCAGCACTCTGGGTAGATGTAGAGATCTGGAGTTCAGATCTCAGCACTCTGGGTAGGTGTAGAGATCTGGAGTTCAGATCTCAGCACCCTTATGGGGAATCTACAGCTCCAGCTCTGAGGGATCTGACACCCTCTTCTATCCTCTGCCCACACTTGTATGCCTACTCTGTCTTCCTATCTCTTTCTTTCCATTAAATAAAAATTATTTTAAAAATCAGGAGTTGTGCATTTGGTTTAGTTTAGTTTGATATTATAAAATATCACATAGTACCTTATTAACCTGTTAGTATTTTGTATATTTTTAAGTTTTAAGGAGTTGGAAACACTGACTACTATAATTAGATAGTTGCATATTACATATCAAATTATCATACTTCACTCTATTAATAACTACAGTTAAAATAGAAATAATTTAAACAAGACATACAAATCGTTTAGTTGTTTAGTAGATAGTTGGGTGTACAAGTTAGTCTTAGGAGAATGAGCTGGGATCGAACCTGAAATGTTGGAGTCCTTCAGTATTTATGTGCTATTTACAGTAATAACCCCGGATAAGATCACTAGGGGAGTGAATGTAGACAGGAAATGAGGCCAAACAATTCATGGTTGTGGAGATATGGAGGAATTAGCAGAAGAGACCAAGCATGAGTGGCCATCAAGGTAGGGTGGAAACAGAGAGAGAGGAATCCTGGAAACCCAGTCACGGATGAAGTTAGGTTCTGCTCCTGAGCACAGCATGAAGGGGACTGGGCAATATTTTGGTCATTAATGACCTTTTCAAGGCGACTTTGCCACAAGGATGGGACAAGGGTCTAATGGATGAGTCTGAAAGGAGATGAATAGTGAAGGATAAACAGAAGTCATTTCTAACTTTTTATTGTGGATGAATTACATCAAACTAATGAGGCACTGGGTGGTGGAAGAAGTGGATCAAAGCAAGCATATTTTGCCCAAAATGGGGGAGATAAGTAAACAATATATAATGTATATTATATATATAAAACATTTTCAGAAATAGGGAGACTATATGATACATTCAAGTAAGTTTGATTTGATAAAAATCTATTGCCAAAGTGGAGGAGTTGGCTCTGAAGAGGAATGTGGGACATACCAGACAACAACCAGAAGCAAAGTCCCCATAGTGAACCAGCATCTAAGAGCTTGGAGCAGGAGTCACACGGCTTCCTCCAATTATTTCTATCCTTGCTACTCCAGCCTGGTTAAAGGGAACTGCTATTTTCCCTCACTAAAAGGAAATCATGAGATAGGAGGTCCCAGGTTGGTTCAATTGCTCAAAAAAAGTCCTAATTTCTTCCTCTAGAATCTAGAGTCTAGATCTTCAACAGATAGTGTCCATTCTTGGTGCCAAGATTGCTGTACCATCTCTGGGCATTGCATTTTAGTTCCTGGTAGGAGAAAGAGAAACAGTGAAGGGTGAAATGTGTGTACCAATGGAGTCTGTCTCATAACACAATAGCTTTTCTAGAGTACCCTTCTTCCTCAGCTCCACCCAACAAACCTCAGGTACTACCTTACACGACACTCTTAAGTTGCAAGAGAGGCTGGGCGGTGAGTTTTTCAACTGGTACACAAGGCCTAGATTTTGGTGCAATGAACAGAATATGAATAGATAGTGTATATTTAGGGATATATATGTATGTATATGTGTGTGTGTGTACATTTAAAACGATCCTAGTAAAATTTAGAAATTTACCATATTTTAGAAATGATTTTTAAATCATTATTATTATATTTTATATCCCGACTACAGCTTCCCCTCCCTTTCTCCTCCCAATCCCCCCCACCTCCACCTGTCCCCTACCACTCCTTCATTTCTACTCAGAAAAGGGCAGGCCTTCCATGGATACCAACCAAGCATGGCATATCATGTCGCAGTGAGACTAAACACCTCCCTCGTTTTAAGGCTGAACAAGGCAACCAACCCAGTATGAGGAGTAGGGTCCCAAAAGCCAGCAAAAGAGTCAGAGACAGCCCCTGCTCCCACTGTTAGGAGTCCCACAAGAAGACCAAGTTACACAACTCTACCATGTATGCAGAGGGACTCGGGAAGCCCCATGCAGGCTCCCTGGTTGTTGGTTCAGTCTCTGTGAGTCACTGACAAATTTAACATCTCTGTCCTTAGTATGTACATTTCAATGCCATTAAGTTAATTCACATTGCTCTATCACTGTCCGACTTACTGAATTAGCACAAAATCCTCATCAAATTGTAGCGTGAGTCAGCATTCCCTTCCCTTTTTAAGGATGGACAATGTTCTGTCATATATTGAGACCACTTTTTCCTTATCTAGTCACCTGTTATGGACACTTGATTTGCTTTCACGTGTTTGTTATTGGCAGCAATCCTGACGTGAACATGAGTGCACAAACATCCCTTTTGTGTCTCCGTTTCCAGTTCTTCTGGGGATTATGTCCAAAAAGAGACTTTTGGATCATACAATACTTCTCCTTTGATTTTTTTTCAGGAATTTCCAGAATTCATCTGGCAGTGGCTATTCACATACCCGCCAACAGTGCACAAGGGTTCCAATCTCTTCATATCTTTGTGAACACTTGTCTGTTCTATGTTTTTATTGGTAGCTACCCTAACGGGCGCGGCATCTTTTAGTTTTGATGGAAGAATTGAATGAATAGGTAGGAGATAATTGAGGAATAAGAAGGTTTAAAACTAGAAGAGTGAAAATAAAAACACCAAGAAACAAGGACTGTGCCACGTGTACTGGGTCAGATTTGCCCTTATGGAGCCTTCAAGAGACCTCAAGTGTACCTAGAAAGGACCGCTTTCCAGGAGGGAGGCTGGTGGGAAGAACAGGGTCCCTCTGTCCATCACCCTTCCTGATGAGAACAACAGAATCAGATATCCAAATCTGACTCCTTCCCCATTCTCTCCAGCTCCGACAGGTTTTGTTTCATCTCATTTTTGAGGTGCTAAAGATGGAACTCAGGACCTTGCATATGGTACACAGTTGCTCTACCATTAAGCTACATCCTCAGTCGTACATAGAGCTGAGATGCTATGCAAGATTCCACCCACTTTGAGGTCCATGAACTAAAGGCTTCCTGGAAATGCAAAGAATTCAGAGCTGTTTTTACTTCCTACATGGAAAAGACAAGATCCTCAGCAACAGCCTTTGGTTTTCATGCCTTGGTGGGGATTGTTACTCAGACTGTCAGTGGGTAGTTTTTATTTTTTTGTTTCTCCTAGAAGTTTGGGTTGACACTTGGAGATAGGCACAAGTGGCTTAGAAACACACTTGTTTGTCTCCAACATATATCTAGTTCCCTTTATAGTATTGTTGATATCAGCTGCTTCTATGAGGAATCCTTGAGTTATGACAATATTATTTTATTCTTTATTCTTTTTGATGTACAGCATAATAGAAATCATGAATGAAAAGTGATAGTGGGCAAAGCAAACAGAACCCATGGAGTGCTCAGTGTTGCCCCCTGCTGGGATCCCAGAGTCTTTCCCATCAAAGCGTCATTAATAATACCCTGTCCTTCCTATTTTACACACACACACACACACACACACACACACACACACACACACACACACACACAGAGAGAGAGAGAGAGAGAGAGAGAGAGAGAGAGAGAGAGAGAGAGAGCTCCCAGAAAACGTATATTCTTTGTAAGACTATACATTTCACTGGCCTCATGCCATATTGCTAAGCCAAAATTTGTGGAAGAATGGGAATCTGTGCCCAGAATATCAGCTAAAAATACCTCTTCCTCCACCCTTCGCTGTTTGGTGGGTGTGCTTAAGAGCAGCCCAAGAGGCTAATGAGGATAAAGAGAAAGGAAAACTGGCGTTTTCAAAGGAAACCAAACCTTCATTCCCTAAAAAGAAAACATACACTTTCCGTGTGTCTGTTTTGTGTTTCTTGCTGTTTCGGCATGCCTGTGTGACAATATGGAAAGTCTATAATGGAAGTCCTGCCACCTTGGCTTGGGTTAGTGGAGCCCACACTTTGACCACAGTCTTTTTCTCTAAAGCCAACTTTTTCATAGACAACTTTGGCAAGGGAGAAGAGAGGGAGGAAAGGAAAGAGAGGTCCACTGTCCTGCCCTCTGTCTGCTCATCTAGCTTCCCAGACACCATCCGTTTGTTTTAGGAGCCCGAGGGAAACATTTCTACCCCAGCCGGCCTGGGTTGTAGGCAGCTTTCATTCCTGACTGCTGAGCCACAAGCTCTGGTTGGTCCTTTCAATCATCTTAGCTTTCCTTGTGGTCAAGCTCACTGTTCCTTCTGGACCTTGGTTTCTTTCCCTTTATGAGGAAAGAGGATGACCGGTCTCTCAGGGGAGAGGGTTAGTTAGGAGAGCATGGTAGGGGGATTGTGTCTTAATGCATAGGAGAACAGGGTAGGGGGATTGGGTGTCTTAATGCAGGTCCAAACCAAGGCCAATGGTCTCAGAAAGAAGCAGTCAACTGAGAACTAAAGGACGTGGAGCAAAGGTCTGCTCCAAATGTTTGCTAGATAATCTCAGTATTAACCAAATAGCAACCGTTGGCTCTGGTGGGTTAGCCACGAAAACGATGACTTCCTGAACATATGCTAGGTCTCAGGCAATGAGTGTGGGTGCCGCTCAGCAATGGCTGGCTACTATCAGTGTTTGCTATGGGCTATCATAGCCATAGTAGCCTGAATGAATTTCACCCCGTTTCCTCTCAAGGTCTGGGCTTTTCATATTTGTTTGTTGGTCTCCTCTCCAATGACACGAAAGGCTTATTGCAGTTTAATTTAATTTGTTACCATGATGATGAACAAGTCTTTGAAATGACAGATGAGGCTCTATTTCTGGCTCAATGACCACCTCGAAATATATTATCTTAGACCAATATTTACATGGGGAGATATGGTAAATTGATTTCAATAAAGGAAGCTAATAGCTACTGCTTATAGAGAGCAGCTAATATGTGTCAGCTCCTTCAGATGAATTATCTCATTAAATCTCCAAAATATCTCTTCTGATAAAATGATCTCACTTTTTTTTTTAATAGCACCTGGGGATCCAAGAGAGTCTGAAACTTACTCGTATTTGTACAAACAGAACCAAGTTTGCATACATGTTTATTAGTCTCAGAGCTGTGGTGCCCCCCCTCTCCCTGCGCCCACTGTCCTAACCATTATGTCTGACTGACTGGAACACAGTCTTTGCAAGATTAAGACATACATAGTCTACATTTTCAAGGTAAATCCATGCATTGCCAACAGCCTTTTTGAGAGGCAAAGAGCCGCACACCTGTTTCTTAGTCAGGCCAGCCTCATGGAGCTTCTGGGTTGCAGACGTCCCCACTAACAGTCCTTTCTCCCATTCACTCATCCCATTGTATGGTCCTCTGTGCCATTCCCCAGGAGCCACCAGGAGACACAAGCTCTGATTGGCTCTGCCAGCCACTTATTGTTTTCCATTTTTTCACCACTGCCGAGTCTTAAGACGGTCTCCTGTAGATGATCTTGCCGCTCCTATTGTCTCTGCAGACTTTCCCACCGTCTCAGGACCACGTGCTCGGCCGCTCTTTGTGGTGCTGTTGGCTCGGCCTCAAGGACAGAGACCTTGAGCCAGCTGACAAGGTGGCTCGTGTCACTTCTTCTAAGGCCACAAGCCATGCTTTTGGTTCCCAAAACTTTGAATACTCTTCTTTCACCGTCTCTCCTCCAGTGTAGCCACATGGTCTCCCAGGCTCCCAGCAGCAGATTTTCCAGCAGACAGTTTTTGGCTTATGGCCAATCCCTGTCTCTGACTGGATGACCTCAGTTACCAAGTCAACATGGTACTTAATGAATGTTGCTATGCTGCCCCCTGGTGGAGAGGGTGGAAACAGAGCTGATTCCTTTCCCTCTTGCCTATTCTGACGTGTCTTCTTCCTAAACCAGAGGATTCATAAACCAGATCAACTCAGTTCCAGTAGCACCATGGAAAGGCAGTTTGCCCTGTCATAGTCTAGTTTCCAAGGCTAAACTTGATTTGTTATTTGTACACTATACAGGAGGCTCAACTGGAGTTAACGTGTTTTGTAGTTATCTGGTCCTCCATCCTTCTGTTTGTCTGTGGTCCAGATCCTTTGTGACTCTCCCTTCAAGGCCTTCAGGACCCTAGAGGAAGGTTAATGAAGATCTTGTTTCCAAACATACTTCTGGTCAGGAGCTGTCTGACGTGCTGTCATGGGAGCCCACTTTATATTCTTCTCAGTTCCTGCAGGTCTGGAGTAGCTTGTGGGCTTGCACAAAGTTGCCATGCTCTGCTATTCCTGGATGTGAGAAGTTGTGCCATCAGCATGGAGAGTGAACATGGGGATGCGAGGCATCTACTATTGCTAGTATAAGAAAGGTCAGGGATGGGGGACACTGGAGGGCATCATAAGGACTCGTGGACAAAAGTGCCGGATGTACTAATACTAAGGAAAAAAAAAATGAACTGGCAATTCCCTCCTGGTGTCACTTTAAAGTGTACAACAAGAAGGTGGTTCATCAGCTATGCTGGAACTGTTGGGGGAATGTGCTACTCAAGCTCCTCCAGAGGGAAAGAACAAACGAGATAGATACAGATATACAAGAGGAGATTTATTAGGAGAATTGGATTATGTGATTATAGAGTCCAAGGGGCCACCCTGGTATGCCATCTAGAGCCAGAAAACCAGAGAACCTATATATTGTAACAGTCCAAAGCTGAAGTCCTGAGAACTGGCTGCAGTGGGGGTTATGCAAGTCCCCAAGTCTGAAATCTGAGAACCATGGGTGGTACCTAGGCACTGAGATGAGTGTGACTGTTTCTCATTCAGCCCACTGGTTAAATTCCACTGTCTCCAGATCCATCCCCACAGAGACACCCAGAAGTAATGTTTCACTAGCTACTTGCACATCTCTTAACCAAGTCAGGTTCACATCTAAAATGAACTATCACAGGTGAGCCCAGGTAAATCCTGAATGATTGGCTGCATGGACACTCTCTTTGAGCCTATCACAGCAGGCAAGATCTCAGACCCGGCAGGTTTTCTTCACTCTCTCACACTGCCATGCCTGATGTGTAAGCCCACAGTCACCCCTGATGCACACACACACACACACACACACACACACACACACACACACACACAAGCAGGTTTTTAAAAAGTCCTTACATTGTTCAAGTGCCAGTCCTGAACTCCTTGCTCCAATGGTTCCTTCCCCAGGCTGTGTCCTCATGACATCTTCTTTCACAAAACAATTCTTGTTTCATATTTCATTTTCAGCCCTTTTACCCATCACGGACATTATTATCACCATCATAAACATCATTATCACCGTCATAATCATCAATATCACCATTGTAATACCATTTTGTTGAGGAGCTATCATGTGCTAAGAACTGTGTGGTTTTGATTTTGCTACTTTATTCGTGTGTGTGTGTGTGTGGGGGGGTCCTTTTATCATTCCCATTTTGTAGATGGGTAAAGCAAGGCTCCTGTATTTTGATCAAGGTCACAGACTAGTAATGGGTATAGCAGAGACTTGGTATTGGGTTTATCTGATGAATCCTGTTACCTCTTTGGGAGCATGTGGACTGGAAGTGGAGAATGAACCTATGTGTTATACATTCCCATGACTCTCTCGTGTGGAGCTGAGACAGCATGAGTGAAGTGTGGCTGAAGTATGACGCTCTCTATGAATTCATAAAGTAATTCATACAAGTCTATTCAAATGCAGGGAATAGGGTATCTGATAAAGATTCATTCTCTTTCTCTGTCCTCCATAAGCTCCTTTTGGTTTCAGTCTTATCGTTCTGGGGGGACTGATGTACATTCTAACTATGAAGCATCCTGTTTGGAGTGTGGAGGGATTTTCCCCAAGACCACACAGCAGGCAATTTTATCCAAGCGCCACCTAATGTCTCTGCAGGCCACCACCTTGCTGCTCTAATTCTTGTAGTACAAGGGCACATTGTTGCTTCTGAAGTTTTCTGATTCTTTGTTGGTTGCCTCAGACTTGTTTCGTAGAAGGGCTTCAGTGTCAAGCCCTTATATCTGTGTTTGAGATACTCTTGTCTCCATAGTTACAAGACCTCCCATCACAAGACAGAAGTGGGAATGAATTAAGAGACTATCTAGCTTAGTGGATTTTAAACATGTCTCAGGAGTAAAATATTATCCTCCAGAAGACATTTTCTCTAGGCTATATACATACATACAGTCTTAGTATTTTTAAATACATAGGTTACCTAATATATGTAGACTAGAATGTACTTATGTAAAGTATATGCTTTTGCCTTAACGGCTGTGTGTGTATGTGTGCTCCCACGGTGTGCATGTGTGTAAATGATACTGTATAAAAAGATATTTTTTGAAGGATTACCATGGCCAAGCAGTACCCTATTGAAGCACTGTCTGGAGATTAGGATTTCGACACAGGCTTCTCTGGCTGAGAATTGTACAGTAAGAAGCCATGGAGGATGGGGACTTACTCCTACTTCCCCTAACCTCTAAGCATTTGGTGTTATGTGGTGTTTAGGGTAAAACTTACCATTAAGAAAGGAGACAAGAAACTCAAGGCCAAGGGACCGGAGTGGCTTCCTGGAGCCCATTGGTAGTGTTAAAACCCCGAGCTTAGGTCTACCTGGCTCTTTCCCTGGGTTAAGATGCTCTTTTCCCCTGGGATTTCTGCTGTAGCTCCAAGCACAGGATACAGAGATGAAGTCAGCAATAAGAAATTGAGCTCTATGTGGATGAACTTGGTCAATGATAGGGCCATAGGTGGGTATGAGGAACATGCTCCCCCTGGCACACCACGGACAGAAATGAAGTCAAAGCTAGGAGCCAGGGGAAGGAAGAGCTTGAACTAGAAGAAGGGCTGCTTTAGGATGGGGCTCCGGAAGCCCTTCAACATGAAAACTCACCTTTGGGGCAAGAAGGAAATATCTACATGCATAAAAGGCAGACACATGGCCAATAAAAATGGCTAGGAGTCACCTGTGCATCAAAGGTAATAAAGCACTCCATGCGTGCATTCTTATTTAATTTTCTGAGGGATGTAGGCATCATGCTTGCTTTTATCCTCTGTGCAAACCGAGGCTGCAGGAGTCAGGGATAAGTAAGTCACATCACTAGGATGTGGTAGAGCCTGTGGAGTAGACTTTCAGCCAGACTCACAGTTGTGCCTCGTGTAGCTTTTGGCTGTACAAGAAGATGTAAGCAGGGTATGGAATGAAGTTACAGCCAGTCTGTACTTCCCTGCCTGGAAAAGCACAGGGGTGGGGGAGATAGCCAGAGGGGGAGTGAGGAAGGAAAAAGATAAAAGATTCTATGACTAATAAACTCACTCAACTGTTTGTGCCCTTCTCTGTTATTTCTCTGTACATGTCCCAACCACATCCAGTTGTGGCCATTCATGTAGAGCAGTGGTTCTCAACCTCTGGATCGTAGCCCCCTTGGGGGTCAAATGACCCTTTCACAGGGGTCGCATATCAGGTATCTTGCATATCAGATATTTACTTTACAGTTATAACAGTAGCAAAATTACAGTTATGAAGTAACAATGAAGATAATTTTATGGTTGGGGGTCACCACAACATGAAGAAGTATCAAAGGGTTGCAGCATTAGGAATGTTGAGCACCACTGACTTAGAGCTTCGCCTTAGTTAGGGTTTCCATTGCTGCGATGAAACACCATAACAAAAAATCAAGTTGGGGAGGGAAGGGTTTATTTGGCTTACACTTCCATATTGCTATTTATCACTGAAGGAAGTCAGGACAGGCACTCAAACAGGGCAGGAACCTGGAAGCAGGAACTGATGCAGAGGCCATGAGGGATGCTTCTTACTGGCTTGCTCCCCATGGTTTGCTTCCTTATAGAACTCAGGACAAGCAGCCCAAGGGAGGCACCATCCTCAGTGGGCTGGGCCCTCCCCTATCAATCACTAGTTGAGAAAATGTTCTACATGCTGGCCCACAGACTGACCTTATTCAGGCATATCCCTTCTCTGAGATAGTTTGCTGTGTTGACACAAACTTAGCCAGCAAAGCCTCCTGCCCACTGTATCTTCCTAAGGACAAAGGTAGATTGATTAGTTACGACATCCCTCCTTACCTTTCCTCACAGAGAGCCATCTGTAGATGGAGGGGAACACCAAGGGCTTACTACCTGGGACCATGTTGCTTTTTAATGAGGAAGGTGCTCCATTTCCACTATACAAGTGAGAATGAGATACGGGGGACGAGATAAGCGATGAACCCAAAAGCATCGGAGAGGGGGTGTGACTTAGGATGGTGAGAAAAGTTGGATATTGTTGTGTCTACATAGGTAAGCTGACTGTTCTGGAAACATTGCCCAGCTTTTCCAGGCACAGCAGCCTACCAGACTCTGAAGCCAGAGTGCGGTCTCATTAGCATTCAGAGGGAGAAGTAACCATGGGGGACACATCTCAAGCACTAGGAAGAGACAGGCTGTGTTTTAATTATGACCTGGACTTCTGAACAAATCCTTTTCTCTGCTTCTCTGAGCCTTAGAGAAAACAACTTATGTATGGGAGGCTGTGCCATCAGCAGCTGGGTCCACAGTGGTACCCGTACAGCTGTGTACACATCTGGCACCCAGGTGGTAGATGGCATGCTCCTCTTCTTGAATTGCTCCCAAAGGTTACAAGAGATGAGGGAGTGAGGTGCAGTTGACCTGGTTCGGATCCAGGGAGGGAGAATGGAAGGAATCAGGCCCGCCTGCCTCTTCTGGCCTGTAATTGCCAGGGGAACACGACCACTTCAGGATTTGAGCCCACCCAACTTCTGCCACTTCCACCTCCACGCTCATGAGTCAACACGGCCGACTGTCTTTGTTCAGCTCACTCTGGCCCTCCCTTCTCTAACACGGGGGGGGGGATATATTGATGGGGGGTGGAGTAAGGGGAAGGAAAAAGAGGAAGAGATGAACAGGTTAGGGATCCAAAAAGCACAGATGCTGCCACCCGCTGCTGCGGCCTCTGAAGTGTTTGTTGACTCCCTGGGAACATTTGCCTTGAGTCTGTTCAACAGTCCATTTCAGGGCATGGGGAAGAGAAGCAAGGCTTGGGGACAAAAGGCCTTTGACAGGCTCCCGGACAAGCATTGATTGGTTTGCTCAGGTTGGCAAACAGAGACCAGGGACTTGGGAGGCCAAGGGATGAACTAGGTAGATTTTCTGCACACCACGTGGCATCTAGCAAGGGGAGAGGGTGTGAAAGAAAATATTGGAGGGACTCCAGGAAGAGTCAGGAAAACCACAGCGAGCACTGGAGGAAGGGAGGGGGAAGGGAAAGAAGGGCTTCTGGTTCCTGGAGTTCTGGGTGTGGAGTTTATTAGCGGTGAAAGCGCAGCGCCAGCCATTTGGATTGGTCCTCAACTTTTCTCCAGTGCTGGGGTCAAGCTACTTCCCAGGGGCTCCTGATGGCTGAGAGATGGGCATGGTAGTTCACAGTGTTGCAGGCCATAGAGCACACTCCTTCCAATCCTGCAGATTGGGCCTAAGGCTGTCTGTGGGTGGTTCCGGGATTCATGGCAGGTGACCTCATTCTCTTTTTCAAGTGTTGGCTTCCTCCACTCAAAGCTTAAATGTCTCTCCTCTCTCCTGGGCCAATCTGTGTGTCGTGCTTCATTGGTAACTCTTCCAAAGCTTCCTCCTCACTCCACCTTCCGGCCCTTCCCTTCTTCAGGAAGCTTCCAAGATAAACATGCTATGTGAGGGTATTGCCTTATAACCAAATGAGTACAATTTTATGATTGGGAAGTGATTGAATATTGTAATTCCTCGTATGACCTATAGCTTTGTGTTGGAATATTTTGTAGTCATGGGGGCACCACTGCATTGCTCTTTTTAAATTTTTAGTGCCACTGTGGCATACCTGTGGTTGGTAGAGGTCAACTTTAGGAAGTCAGTTTTCTCCTTGTATCTTTTAAGTGGGCTTCGGGGTTTGAATTCAGGTTGTCAGGTTTGCAGGACAAGACAAGGACCTTTATCCACCTAGCCATCTTCCTAGTCTTATGTATGTTCTTCCACAAGCATATGAGCTCCATACAATGAAGGATTTGTCTTGTGTACTGTTGTGTCTGCAGCAATTCCCCCCCCCAACACACACACTTTACATTTGACTCCATATGTAGATACAGTTGGGGTGTGGTTTCTCTTTCTTCCCTCTCTGTTGAGATGAAGAGTGGATACAGTATCACGAGGCATGCAGTAGATGCTTCTGATTTAATGAACATAAGTGAATGAAAAGAAGAATAAGTGATTGACATATGAACAAGCAAAGAGATAGGATTGGCACATTTAGGCCAATGTGGTAGTTAGTTGGCTTGTCTATAGGAAAACACTCTTCAGTTGTTTATGTTTCCATCATTCCTGCCAAAGTAGGACTTATTAGCAGAACAAATTGGCATCTGCTTCCTAAATATACTTTGTGTCGGCTCGTGTCTGTCTTTGTGGTGAGAGGAGCACCCTGTTTGATGCTGACCCCCGCCCCCCACTTTGCTGCTCTCTCTCTCTTTCTCTCTTAAGTCATCTGACCTTCCTGTAGCTATCAGATCCTCTGGAATTCAGGAGCAAACAGAGAATGTTTTGGAAAGACTCCTTCTGCCCCACAATTGTGTTACTATTTTTAAAAAAGGAAACAACTCTTTCTTTTGAAAATAGTCAATGAATGCTATAATGAATGAATCCCACAATCATCATTAGCTGATTATCTTCGTGTCTACTCCAAAGCACTTACAAATGCAATTATGATCCCATCGGACCATACAGAAGTGGAAAAAAATAATAGATCTTTACATTTTGGGACTTCCATTAGTCAGCCTGAGTTGTCATGGATCTAGGGGGGACCAGAAAGATGCGGATTACCCCGAATCTGAAGTCTGCTTCAGTACAAACATTCCTGTCCCAGAGCTTGAAGGTCTTCTGGCTGTTGATGGGAGGGGAAACCTAGGTCCAGACCCAGACTTCCACTCACTGTTTTCTTTCTCTCCCGCTTGCAGACTGTTCGCGGTCAAATGTGGGGGCTGCTTCGAAGCCATTGCACCCAATGAGTTTGTCATGCGCGCCCAGAAGAGCGTGTACCACCTGAGCTGCTTCTGCTGCTGTGTCTGTGAGCGGCAGCTGCAGAAGGGTGATGAGTTTGTCCTGAAGGAGGGCCAGCTGCTCTGCAAAGGAGACTATGAGAAGGAGCGGGAGCTGCTGAGCCTGGTGAGCCCAGCCGCCTCAGACTCAGGTGAGTGCTACTGTGGTGAGCAGGGGGTGGGTGGGAGGCAGCCTAGCTCCTTGGCAAGGCAGTCCTCTGCATTTCAACAACTTTCTTTTTAAGCTCAGAAAGGGCTCTTCCTAGTGAGCTATTGTAATGATAATGGTGCGTAACAAATCGCACCTAACTTCCAGGGCATTCAACCAAGGCATCTCTGGGTTAACCGGAGGGTTTTGATTCAGGCTGGAGTCTTTCGACCTCCATTGAGTTTAGCTCCAGGGTTAGGTCAGGTTCAGGTCTTCTGTGATTTACTCTGGGGTTCAGGTTAGAGGAGCAGTGGCTGCCAATCACCTGCCAATCACAAAAGAGCATGGAAGGGAAGCATGCCCCACTGCACAAGCACACTTCAATCATCTGCTGGCACCACATCTGCTAATATCCCATTGGCTCCGGCAGTTTATAAGCTCAAGCCCATAGAGTGAGGAATTGCACTTTATGCAGCTCAAAGCCTTGCTAACTAGGTCCCCAAAATTTGTAGAAATACACTGTTATCCATGGAGATGGGGAATTGCACCAGCTGTCAGTCATCTGCCCGACAGAAGTGTTGGGATCTGCCTGAGGTTCAATGATTTGTGTCATAAAGGAACTACCATATTTTTGCTCTTTCTCTTCCTCATGCTCCAGCCTTCACCCCATCATGGCTTCAGGGGAAGTAAAAGGTAGGAGACACAGAGGAGGTGCAGAGATTTTACAGAGCACGTTTCAGTGGGTCAGCTTTCCAGGGCGATAGCTCCACGGGGCAGAGTTTGTCTTCAGACTCCCAAGAGTCTGTGAGAAGCCATGGGTGGTGTCCATGTGATTTTGCTCATTTTGACCATGGTTTTATTTTATTCCCAGCCTGTACTGTACTTAGCAGATGGCTCATGGGTTGAAGTGTTTGCCACACAAGTGTAAGGGACAGAGTTTGGATCTCAACACCCATGTAAATGCTGGGTGGGTACAGTGGCCCACCTTTAATTATAGCCTCAGAAGATAGAGACAGGGTCTCCAGAGCAAGCAGGCTAGCATTACTAACCATATTGTGAGCTCTAGGTTTGATTAAAAACCCTGGTCAGTGAATAAGATAGAGGAGTGATAAAGGATAATTCTTAGAATCAACCCTGGAGCACCCATGTGCACTTGGACCTATGTGCACATCTATCTATACACTCTCAAACATTACAGGCTGGTAATAAAGTGAAACCATCGTGCAAATGAGCAAAGTTACATGGATACCACCCACACACAGACACAGCGAGCCTGCGTGTACGCGCACACCACACACATACACAGAGGCACGCATGCCTGCACACACACATTCCAAAAATAAAACAAGAAAAACAGGAGGAAGAGAGAAAGAATGAAGTGTGCAGCAACTGATAATGCCTGACTTTGACCAATCAGTGTCAGAAATCTGTAGATATACCCAGTAGTCCTCAATGCAGGGACAAGCCATCCGCTCATTCCTCATCGAGGCAGGCCAGTCTGCAGCCTTGCTGGACACAGCTGTGCCCTGCGTTAAGCCACGGCCCTGCCATTTCACCCTCAACACTAAATCTACAACCTTGATATGACTGGCGTATCTTTCTTAGTCTTCTTTTCTCAGTGCGGTGTTTCCTTAGGTGTCCTTCTAAAGTTAATTATTCTCCTCAGTGTGCTTGCTGTTCTCTTGTGTTCTCTCTCTCTCCTGTCAGGCATCTCCTAAAGTACATCATTTAAAATTAGCCTGGAAACTTTGCCCTCTGATACATGGGAAAAGCTCATAACTGCATGTTATATGCCTTATTAATACAGAGTGTGTCTTTTGGGGACCCCACTGACTTTATCGTCACCTATAGCCTTACATGTAATTCCATCAAAAAGGCCCCATCTCATACAATTGCAATCAAATTGGGAGCTTTAGATTTTTTTTTTCTGCCAATGTCGTAATGCCAAAACTTTTCACCGTAGAGAACTCTAGCTGCCACATGGGCATGTCCTGTCTGATTTGTGCCACTTACCTTTTGTGTCTTCATCAAAGTCGTTGATAAAACATTAAAGTGACCTACAGGGACAGCTCAATCAGTAAAACCACTTGCTGTACAAGCCTGAGGGTCTGAGATTGATTCCCAAACTCATGCAAACAAGCGTGTGTGTTGGTCCAAGCTTGTACTCACAACCCTGGGAGGCAAAGATAGGTGGATCCCTGGGGCTGAAGGGCAAGCCAGTGTAGTCACCTAAGTGAGCTCCAGGCCCTTGGGAGGCCGTGCTTCAGAAAACAAGATGGGTGGCTTTGAGGAATGACACTTGAGACACTTGAGATTGACCTCTGACCTTCACCTGTGCTCACACCCACACCCACATATACACACATATATACACAGAGAAAATTATTAAGATGACAGGACACAAGATCCTTCACTCAACAAGTACTTAGGAAACAGATCTGCTACTGTTGCCAGTATCTGAGGAGGAGGGTGGTTCAGGGAGACTTCCTGCTGTCCCTTCCGGCACTAAGAATCCATGATGATTTTTGCAGTTTTTTCTCCCATGTGTGTGTGTGTGTGTGTGTGTGTGTGTGTGTGTGTGTGTGTGTGATTAGAGCCCAGAGATTGATTGATTGATTGATTGATTGATCGTTGGGCATCTTTCATAATTTCTCTCTACCTTATTTTTTGAGACAGGGTCTCTCACTGAACCCAGAGCTTGCCAGTCCAGCTAGACTGGTTTGCTAGCAAGCTCCTTACCTTATCACAGGGATTACAGTTGTTCAGGGGCACTCCTGGCCTTTACATGGGTTCTGGGGATTGAACTCAGGTCCTCCTGCTTCCATGATGGTTACTTTACTGACTGAACCTTCTCCCATGACTTTCTGATCTTTCGAGACAGGGTCTCACTGCGTAGCCCAGACTAACTTTGAGCTAGCAACTGTTGTTCCTCAGCTTCTCAAGTGCTAGGATTACTGGTGTGACCCACCACACACAGCTGAATGCTCTTTTCTGATGTGGCCCAGTCTTTTTTGTCCTGGTCCCTGCTTTGCCAATAGCCCCGAAGCAGCCTGTCTAGCAGGTAGATGCGATTCAAAGCCAGAGGCAGACCATTTTCTCTGGGCTTACTGGGTGGTGCAGATGCTCTGGTGTCTCTAGGGGAGGGATCCTGTGAGGTCTTCAGGCCTGAGCTCTTTCCCTTCAGTAGGGAGCAAGAGGATCTTGCCATTGGCAGGCATCTTGGAGGTTATGTGGCTCACATTCCCACCAGAAGTTCCCAAGCTTCTGCTTAAGCACCTGGACCACAAGGGAGCTGGAGATGTAAGGAAACTCATCAGTGTGCATTTCCTGCTCACTCCTCTTTAAATACAACACTGACTCCAGATGTGTGGGAGCTTTTCCCCCAGCTCTCACTCAGCTCAATCCTGACACTGTCTGTCTCGAGATAATATTATATTTCCCAGATTGAAGGCTAGATCTCATACAGCTGCCTCCCCACTTCAGATGCCAGTCACAAGCTGTGGATTGTCATCTGTGTTTCTGACTAACTGGTTGTAAATTGGAGTTCCCAGGACAGCCTCCTGCAGCTCAATTAATTTGTTAAATTTTGTGATAGAATTCAGGAAAACGTTTCATTTATGATCTGCCCTTTCTTTCTTTCTTTCTTTCTTTCTTTCTTTCTTTCTTTCTTTCTTTCTTTCTTTCTTTCTTCCTTCCTTCCTTCCTTCCTTCCTTCCTTCCTTCCTTCCTTCCTTCCTTCCTCCCTTTTCTTCTCCCCCGCTCCCTCTCTCTTTTTAAGACAGGATTTCTCTGTTTAGTCCTGCTGTCCTGGAACTCACTTTGTAGACCAGGCTGGCCTCAAACTCAGAGATCCTCCTGCCTTTGCCTCCCCAGTGCTGGGATTGAAGGCATGCGCCGCCACCACCACCTGGCGATCTGCCATTTTTCACAAAGGGATTTCAAAGGATTCCAATGACAGATCTGCAGGGCAAGATGTATGCAAAGGGACTCAGATCCTCTATAACCCCCTTAAATGCACCAGCTTCCATATACCTCTAAACATTCACTCTCAGAAAGTTACCTCGACCCCGTCTTTTGGGTTTTTAATACAGCTGTATTACACAGGCACACTTTTATCATTAGACACTCATGAGCAACTCAACCTTCAGCTCCTCTGTCCTACTTGAGTGTGGGGGTGTGACTGAGGAGATCAGCCATCTTTTTAATGTTGGTATCCACAGTGATCAGACAGTCCTGTAGCTACCACTTATCTCATTAGCATGCGCAAGCTATCCTTACCAGTGATGACTAAAAGGAGCTGTCTGCTGGGAAACTGGCTGTAGAGCCTTTATGGTATGTCCACAACATCACCAGAACTCTTGACCTTGCCTTCAAATGTAGACTGTCACATTGTTCAAGTTGAGCCTCAACATCTGTCTGTCTCAGTCCATGTACAACCTCAAACCTTGGTCCTGGTTTTACTTTTTGGAACCACACAGAGACTATCCCCCTACACTTGGTAACCTTTTGAGTTGATAGAAACCCTCTCACTGGTCTAGGAGACACTGAAGCCTATCTCAGTTTCTCCCAGTGTTTCTAGTAGGCCATAGAAAAGATGTTTTGATCTATCCGTGGAAATACTATGCTGTCTTTAAAAGGTACCACCATGAAAGTGGTGTGATTTTTCATAGATGGTATGCCTAGAACATCGTTATTGTTATTGTTTGACTGGGGTATCATATTCTGTTGACATACTCAACAATTTTAGTAGTCATTTGACCTGAGAATGGAGGCAGGGGCTCCTGACACCTGACTGTGGACAACTATGGCCCTTAGCTGGTCCAGGCTGCATTTCTCAATTTTCTCTTTTAGTCTCCTGTTTTCTTTTCAAATGAAAGATTGCCTGAGTATCTTGTGCAGCAATTTTAAAAGCTTAAGTTTGAATTTAAAAAATTTCAATTTACAGTAGAGTTGAAAGCGAGACAGATGTTCCTATACACTTCCAGCTCCCTTGCACACTAACGTTGCACTTAGCTGAAAAAACAAAACAAAACAAAACAAAAAATGATGGCGGTCACTCTCCAGGACACTGCCAACTCTACGCTTTATTTGATTTCATGAGATTTCCTCTAAGGTCTTCATTTATTCAAGGATCCAGGGTAGGGTACCGTGCTGCATCGCACTTAGTTATAGGTTATTTCAAAGCACAACAGCCTTCTTGTTTCGTGTCTTGATTACTGAAGCATGTCTAGGTTGAACTGGATATGTATTTTGTTCCTTTCAGCAGTATTTTATTTTTGCATTTTATTTCCTTTTGTGTTTCTTGCCATGGAAATCTAACTATATTTTTGCTTGCCTTATTTTGGGGTTCATCTGTGTTTCCGAAGACAGAAAAACTATTTAGATTATGCCTGGGATTCAACCCTGGCTGTGGTGAGGGCTATTCAACTCGATCTTCTAGTGTAGAGGGATTTCCCCTGAGGAAGCCTGGGCCCTGAGGCCCATCCCAGGACCGCTTTCCTTGTGTTTTGTGGGATGCTGTGGCAGCTTCCCAGCCTGCACTGGGGAGCCCCTGTCCCTGTATTCTGCATCCACCTGCACAGCACAGCCTGGTAGACCGTGTGATGATGTGAACTGCTTGTCTGAACACATTACATTTTCTTGTTCATATTAATCTCTGAGGCTAATAACCACATATCACTGGAGTTGTACGGTAGTTTCCTCACACCCAGCGTTGGCCAGCCCTTTTTTTCCTTTTGGTTTGTCCTAGCATGCGGGATGCTGCTGTGTCTAAGGTGACAGATATCTCTCCCAACTCCCCTTGTCTAACCCCCCCCCTCCATTTCTCATTTGTACTTATCAACTCTCATAGCTAGGCTCTCTTTTATTGTTTGTTTAATTAAAAAAGTTACTATTCATTATTGGTGTGTGTGTGTGTGTATGTGTGTGTGTGTGTGTGTGTGTGTGTGTGTGCATGCCACAGCACATGTGTAAAGATGAAAGAACAATCTGATGGAGGCCATTCTCTTCTATCTTTATGTGGGTTCTGGGGATCAAATTCAGATCGACAGGCTTGTACAGTGACTACCTTTACCCAGAGAGCCCCAGTTCAGGCCCATAGGCTCTTTCTACATTTTCATCTACAACACTGGGGATGGTATTATTGTTCTATAGTACAGCAGCACTTCTTTCAACCCATGCTGGGCTAATATTGTTCTCTGATAACACAGATTTATGAGCAGCAGTTAGCTCACAAGTTCTGGAACATACCGGAATGTTCTTTGGAATTGTTCTTGTCAGTTCATTTTTACAGTGTAAGATAGGAAAGAATAGCAGGAGTAGGAGGAAGTCTTGTCTGTTTTGGGATCTACAGTGAGACAGGTCCAAGAGTGAAGCTATCCCCACACTCAAAAGCAGTGGAATCTTGGGCCAGTCACCCTCCCTTGTCAAGACTCAGTAAAGAGGGGGTTACCATGCCTCCTGTGGAGGCTGCTTTTAGAATGAAAAGAGATAAAGCAGATCAAGGCATGAAACTTGGTTGGTGTCTACTAAATGACATCTCTTGGCAAGGTGCTCATGGACTTCTGGGTATCTTATGGTTTCTGGATTCATTTTGCTAAAGATCCATCATTTCACAAATACCTTCTTATCTCTTTTTGCCCTTCTATTTCAGATGCCTCTGGAAAGCTAGCAGAAGGCATCTCAGGGTGATATGGGGGACTTATCATTTGGGGTAGCTGGGGTGCATGAGTTGGAGATGGGTAGTTTTCTACTACAGATGTTTATGTCTCAGAGGTAGTCTTTAGTTTTAGAACATTCTGTCTAGTGTCACATCCTGGGTAGTCAATACAGAAGCATCAAGTGAAAGTAGTCCTTCATTGACCTCTGGGGCTAATTAAAATCCAAGCAAGAATGGCAGACATTTACCAGTTTTGGTTCTTTTTCTATAATAGGCCAAGAAACTGAGATTCATGGTCATTGTGATTTGAGCTCATTTGCATGCCCAAATGTTACCTTATTATTAAGCACCCCCTTTCCTGCATAAAGCTGTCATGGGGTGTATCTCTCTGAGGTTCTGGGTCTGATGGAGTGATGCATCTCCACACACACATTAGGAGGTGGATTAGACTCCTCTCCAGGAAGGCCATGTGACCTGGCAGTTCCCTGTTAGCGAATGCTACCAAGCTGAGGCCCAGGTTGTTTCTTCCACCCCTCAGCAGGTCTGGTGCTGCTGCTCTCACACCAGCTGTCCTTCTAGGTGTCCTGGCAGTTGTTCCTAACCTTCCACTCAGCCCTCACTTTCTACAGACTTCTACACTGTGTCAGTCTCTCGGCTAAATAAATGCTGCTTCTTAGCTGCAGAAAAGCAAAAGCCCAGGGGAAACTGATTTCCAAGCAGTACAGCCGAGGAGACATCTCCAAGTCAGCACCATCACATCAGAACAGTGGGGGGCACAGTTTGTCATATAAAGGGGCTGAGAGATGCATGAAGGGACATTGCTATGAAGTTAGTCTCCTCATTCTCTTTAGTAAGCAAAGGGGCTACTCATTAAAAACAAGGGTAGTTACTGCAAGTATTCCAATAAACATTATATTGGTGAAAAATGTATTTAAATCATGTGTTCTATATTCTTTACAGCAGCATATTTAAAAAATAATTAAGTGTACTTCAGTGCAATAATAATTACCTTTTATCAGGAACACACACACACACACACACACACACACACACACACACACACACACCTCTCTTCCAACACTTAGACGATTCACTGCCTACCTTACATGTTGATGTAAATGTTTTAATGCTAATCTTAGCATACGGTGTTAATTTTATAAATTTCAGATAGATTGTTGCCTGATGTTTGAGACATACTTCTTCAAAGTGCAGTTGCCTGCAGATCTATCCCCAGGTTTTGGAACTGATATAAATTCTTGAAATTTCAGGCTAATAAATGTATTCCAAGTCATATGCCATGTGCTAAAAATGGAGCAAGAGACAAGCTGTCTTGTCTTGAAGATTTCTGTACAGTGTTTATCAGAGACTGTTAAACATGCAATCTCTTGCATTGTTTTTGTGGGTGCTTGTATCATTAAGAGACTCCACAAGGTCTTCCCAGACACTGCCTGGTTTATTAACCTGGCATTTCTGACTGGTAGGCAAGAAGCAGTTATAATTGCTGGGCCCTTTAGGTTATTTTCAAAACTAACAGTTTCTTGCTAGAATCAGCCGTATAGTTACTAGAAGGATTATTTGTTGTTCTCTATCTAAGGCTTCTTTTCTGTGCAGAATCTTTTCTCTTTTAGTGTATTTGTTTTGTCTCCATAACATAGAAGGAGAAGTAAAAACACTGGATACTTGAGTCGGGGATAAGCCAGAATAAGAACTTAATTCTACCAATTACCAAGTCCAGACACTTGATACTGAAACAGAGGACTTCAGCCCTCTCTGTAATTAGAAGTTGGGTAGAGTTTATCTTCAGTGCTTAAAAAGTTACAGGCAACGTTCAGATTTAGACAACACTTCTCTCTTTTCCACTGGCTGAAACTTGGTTTTGGAATTGTGTTCACACTTAATAATGCAAAATTAGTGTAGTTGCTTCAGAACTTATATAATCTGTATTAGTGTTTATAATTAGTTATTTCCCATGCTCAACCCCTATAAGTAAAAATGGCCACATGTAAAACGTACCATTGTGTTTTACATAATGATGGTGGATTTGGGTTGTTGGTAATTACCAAACCTTCCCTCTACAGAAATGATTACTGTAAGTACTTCATTGAAGTTAAAGAGCCTAGTTTTCCTACAGAGCTGGTGGTTAAGTCAGTTTTGTGGTTCTTCCCATTCTGCATTGAGGAGGATGAGCACGGAGAAGTTAATAAAGCACCATGGCTACTCACTGCAAGGGCCACAGTTCAAACCCAGGTGGTCTGGTTGCAGAGTCTGCCTTGATAAGCAACGCTGTGCTGTCTGCTCATCAGAAACACACATGTAGATGAAAGTAGCCATCACAATGTCTTCTCACATGTTATTGACAGCTGGCTGTCTGTGGTGGTGATTCAGGACTCACTAAGACTACCTACTTGAGAGATCCCCAGCAAAGCATCTTGCACATGTCACTAGAGTGATGGCAAGGAGTTGATATTAGCTGTGTTTACACTCCCATTCAAAACCAGTCTCAAGTTCACGTCCTGCTTTAACCTATATGTTCTTCCTTAGCACTAATCATTATATCCTTTTATGGGCATCTCCTAGTGCAGTAGGAAGCTGGGAAAGATGCCAGATCAACCTGATGTGCAGAAATGGAAGCAATTAAAAAGTGCATGTGAAGAGCCATTAGTGATTTTGTTTTGTTTTGCTTTTTACAGTTATTCATCCCACTTCGGGTGCTGTTCTTGTGTTTTATTTGATGGCAGGAGGAAAACTTCTTCCCCACCCCCACCTCAAGCCTTTCAGAGAACTATCAGCAGGGTCAGCCACAGCTCTCATGAAATGAATCAGGCCCGACTGTGGGTTAAATCAGTACATCTAACAGGCTACTACGAGATGACCTGTAATACTCCCACACTCAGTATTTGTTTCTCCCTTGGCAGAAACTCCATTGTACCTTTATCTCTCCACCTCTCAACCCGGTCCTCCCTACAGGATTTTGTAGCTGGTGGGTGAATCCAGGATGACAGTCCCTGCACAGGAGAGCAGCTCATCCTCCGAGCGGCATGTCCCAGGGACTCACATTCTCCCCACTATAATAAATGGAAGTTATGGAGGAAGTTCAAGAAAGTACGGGTGTTCTCATCCTGGCAACCCAGCCACACCCACCTTCTTTTGAGTTGCCAGCCATGGGGTCTCAAGGTGATCTGAAGGTGCTCTAGGAACCGGAACACTTCACTGGCAGTGGAAGAGTCCTAACATCTCCCTGTGCCTTTGTGTCTGTGGCTAGAGAAAACCCCCAATGTTTTCTAAGGATTGGTAGCTAACTAGTTTATGGCTTCTTCTGAGTACTGTGGTATTTTATGTGGCAAAAGCAAATGGAAAAGAAAGTAATTTAAGACCCATTTGGATTCTCAGTGGTCCAAACTAAATTTACACACTGGAAAGGCCAGGGGCTTGTTTAGGTAGTTTGGTGACTAGGACCAGAAATCTGAATATTTTAGCATGTGTGCCCTAGGTGGGGACCCAGGTGGCATTCAAGGTAAGATGCCCAAGTATTTCTTCTCGGAAATCTGTGAGGGTAGAAAAGCTGGCCAGAGCAACCCAGCTTCAAGTTCATCCGGGAGTTTGCTGAGTATTATGTTGAGCCGGGCCTGGGTTTGGTGCATGCAGCCTATAGAAGCATACGTTTGGCTAATGAGCAAATAATTTGAGGCACAGACAGTATGACAGGCCTGTTGTACCTGCTGGATTGATAACTCTGCTCCCTGGAAGCTTGCAATCTAGTGTGGTGGGGGGAGACCATTAATAACCAAGGCACTCAGGTTATGTGTTGCTCCTCAAAGTAGTCCTCTGTTTAAGACTTATGAGTTTTTAAAGGGGTGTGTTTGTGTGTGTGTGTGTGTGTGTGTGTGTGTGTGTGTGTGTGTGTGTATGTGCCTGCAAGACCCAGAGGAGTGTCAGATCCCAGAACTGGAGTTAGAGGTGGTTGTGAGCTGCCTTACATGGGTGCTAGGAACCATGGGAAGGTCCTCTGCAAAAAGAGCATGTGCTCTTAACCACAGAGCCATTCTGCAGTCCCTTGACATATTTCTTTGTTCCTTGATTTCTGTGGCATGGGCCTTAAGGATTTAATTAGTCTGGCATGCAACCTGAGATCTGGGGTTCTGTAATCCCTGGGCGAGCAGAATGTTTAGGAAAGGAAGGCTGTGAAGCCCAGCTCCAGAAGGTGGTGGGGCTGAGGGAGCTAGAGTTGGGGGTGTCTCAATCAGCTGTTCTTCCCAGTTGAGGTTTGGTACTATGCCAGGGAGTCTACAGCTAAGACAGAAGGTAGTGGTATTGTCCCCTAGAGTGAACAGGTGTAGTTGGGGTTGTAAGATAAAGCAAACAAAATTCTAAGGAGCCAGGTGACATTTGCATTTTGGGAAATGTAACATGTTTTAAAAGCATGTCCTAGGCAAGAGAATATCAAAAATACACATATAACTGTTTCTTGTGTTTAATCTGACAGCTTTGGGTATAGTAAGAATTAGCAGAAGTGAGGGAGGGGAACCAATAGGGTAGTGATTGATACTAGAGCTAGCCACCAACTGGACATTTGATTGGTTGGTTGGTTAATGACAAAGAGAAAGCAATGTAATTCTGTCCTGAGACACGCGTGTTCGTTCCCATTTCCCGTGTGCATTCAGATTGGCCCCAACCAAGTACATGGAGGCTCCCCCTCCCGGGCCTGGAGTGGGAATCTCGTTGCCATGGCAACTGTCTCCCGCTGTTGCTCAAAACCGTTTGAATTACACCCCTGCCAGGCAGTCACCAGTGGCTTTCTTTTCTTCCCAGCTCATTTTCCCTGGCAGAACCCTGGCTGGAGGCGGCTTCAGTGCGGGCCGAGCGTGGGGAAGCTTCCAGGCCTGCGGGCTGCGGGCTAGTGCAGCCCTGCGCACGCATTGCATTCTCCTCTTTTCAAAGGCGCTTTAGAAATGGAAGAGGCCAGGCTGCAGAAACACACCCGGACGGCAGTTTTTATGAGAAAATGCAGATAAAGAGCCCGGCGGTAGGGCCATATGTTCCCCATAATCTCCAAAGCCGTCACTTCAATTAGAGCCTCCCCCGAGTTCTAATGCCCGATCCTGAGTAAACAAGCCGCTCTGAAAGAAGAACTCGCTTTCCAATTAAAAGTGTACTAACATTTCTCCCTCCCTTAATTCCCGCCAGCAAAGCCCCGCGCGGGCGGAGGCGCGGGCCGGGTCGCGCTGAGGTCGTCGGGTCCGCGCCGCCCCGCGCCGCCGCGCCTTCCCAGGTGACGTCAGGCGGGCCCGGGATTAGGGCGCACCCCGCGCTCCCGCGCCGCGCCGCAGACTTAATTAAAAGTAATGCCACGGTAAATCCGCCGGCTCTGGCTGGCGGGGCCCGAGCCTTCGGGCCGGCCTTCGATAGGGGGCTTTTCGGAAGCAGGTGCTCTGTGTGTGTGTGTGTGTGTGTGTGTGTGTGTGTGTGTGTGTGTGTGTGTGTGTGTGTGTGTGTGTGTGTGTGTGTCCTTGCGTGTGTCATTCGTTTGGAGATGGACGGACGGGGCTACCCATTCCTTCGTTGTCATCTCCTCCCCTGCTCTTCAAAATACAGACACAGACACACATGGTGTCTGAACCCGGATTTCCTCTTTACTCCCAGTCTCCTGTGTCCTGTGCCGCAGATATCACTTTCTGTATAGTCTGCCCCACGCCCCTTCCTGTCCTTGTGCCCCAGCCTTGAGAATGCCAAAGGCAAGAATAGATGGGGGCGAGGTGTGAGGCTATTGAAACATCAGTCAGGCAGTGGCACCCTCCTGGCATTCCTTGAGAGTGCTGAGTGTGAGCATCGCAGACCCTTCGGCCTCTGCCTCATGACATTCATGCTGAAACTTGGTTTCTATGGATGCTTTCTGTTCCACGGAGCTGGTTGGAAGCTGCTTGGTTTCAGATGGGAGAGTGATGGATAGATTAACTTTCTGGCCTACTCTCCACACCATGAAAGAATCAAAGAATTGAAGCCATTATCTGAAAAATCCCAGAAACATCAATAAGCAGAAAATCCTCACCAGATCATTCAAATGCAAATAGCTCTCCGTCTTTCATGAATTATCTACCCAAGTAATTACTTTAGTTTTGAGTTTGGCCTTGGCGGTGGTAAAGACTTCTGAGAATTAGTCTCACTAAGTCCACGACTGTTTGTTTATTCCTTACTCTGTGATTGATGCTAACTAAATTAAATGAGGCCGGTTCAGCAAACATCTCAGGGCCTAGCTATCTGTTAGATGCCGAGTTAGCTACCATCAATTGTAAGTGGCAGGAAACCACCCCTGCATTCCAGACACAGAGCTCCTTAGCGGACAAGAAAATAACTACAATAAAAACTCTGTACCAGTTACTGTAGAAATGTACTGTGTAATCAATGACACTGGTGTGAGCAGTAATTCCCCTTGGTGAGTGTGTGTGTGTGTGTGTGTGTGTGTGTGTGTGTGTGAGAGAGAGAGAGAGAGAGGGAGAGAGAGAGAGAGAGAGAGAGAGAGAGAGGTGCAAATGACTTCTGGAACTACTCTGGGTATGGTGGCACACTCCTGTATTCAGAACCTTGGCAGCAGTAGGGTTGGGGTTGGCGGGGGGTGGAGTGGAGGCCAGATAATCAGGAGTTCAAGGTCATTCTTGGCACATTCACATATGACAAGTTCAAGGCCAGCCTGGGCTACAGGAGACCCTGTTCCAAACAAACAAACACTAACCAAACAGGGAAGTGTTCGGAAAGCGCTTCACAATGATAAAGCATTGTGGCTTGGGCTCGACAGAGCAGGTGATTTCTATGTGGTGAAGGGCAAGTGAGTTTGATGCCGGAGAGGGTAGTGTTGCCTTGCCTGTTCCAAGCTGCAGAAGCTGGGTTGTACCTAGGCACTGAAGGAAAGGCTGGACCATGGGGTTCCTTTGGGGGACTGAGCTCCTAGTATTGATAAGTGGGGAGATGGATACTTAAACAGGAGTGTTGATGTATCATATTTGAATATATTCTACCCTCGACCTTAGCCACACAGTGAGGAAGGGATTGAATACATCCCGACGGTTGTGAAAAGGCTGAGGCCAGTCTGTGACAGAGTGAAGTTGCTTGCTCAGTCCTTTTAAGAGAAAAGCAGGGAGGAGAGGGTGGGGTGATGCTCCATGCAGGGGAGGGGGGAAGTCAGCTACTATCATGGGAGGAGACAATGGGAACCAAACTACAGGTTTGAGGTTTCCAATGACTTGTTCGTTTTCATACTTGGTCATGTTCATTCCAGTTCACACAGTGAATCTCTACTCTGTGCTGGGCATCATTCTGAGTGTGGCAGGTCAAAAAGTGCCATCTAAATTCTAGAATTTAAATTACCATTAAATAAAGGCAGGGATGCTCACATCGAGGTTGACATTGATGTTTCTAAAGTGCGCAGGTGACGTCACATCTAGGTAATTGATTCAGGAGGGGTGTGTTGAGGGACTTGGTGAACAGTGAACATCTGGTTTGGTGGGCAATTGATCACATGTATCTATGGGCTTGAAGCCTGTGTGCCTTTGTGTGTATGTGTGTGTGTGTGTGTGTGCACATGTGTTTATGACACAGACTTAGGAATCATAGAAAAGCTGGGATTTTAAAACCTGATAGTTTTTCTACAAGTGTTCCACTGATCTTATTGTCGGAGTTTGCAGGGCTGCAAGAAACACACACAGGCACGCACACACACGCACACACACACACTGACAAATACCATTAGGACAGTGATTCTTAAAATATCTTTTAGGACTAAAAAGTCAGATTCTCCTGGGAGTTTGCTTAATGTCAGACTCGTAGGTCTCACCTTGACCTAGTGTGTTTGGCATTCTGGGGGTGGGACAGTAATCTGCTGCCCTGGGAAGTCTAAGTTTTGTACTGGAGAGCCCACCAGATGCCAGTCACAGAAACTAGCCCAGTTATGAGAGTGGTCACCTTTCTTCTTAGTGACGTTCTTTACAAAGACTCATCTATCTACATTTCCTTGGGCAGCTATAGATTGCTCTACTCAGCTGGAGGAGATGCGGATTCAAATGCTCTTCATGCCTGCAAGTATTAGGACAGTGATTCTCAACTCCTTTTAGTTATTCTGTAACAATCTCGAGACCTTTGGGGGCCCCCTTCACCCTTCACCAACAAACAACTGGTGTACAGCTCAGAATATGACTGACTCATTGTTTGTCCATGTTTTGTGGTATCCCAAACATACAGTGAATAAACAGACATGAAACAACATGGGCATCAGATATGACTTACACAAAACAGCTTCTGAAATAACCTTTGACCTCTGAGCCTGTAACGCGCGCACACACACACACACACACACACACACACACACACACACACACTACACAAGTATATTACCATTATCTGCATGCCATTCAGGCAACATTTGAGTCCTTCTTCTGTGTCCTGCCCCTAAGCCATCTAGGGTACATAAAACATTTAAAAAAATTACACATGTAAGTTTTTAAATGATACAGAGAATCGAGAAACTGGTGAGAGTAGGAGTAGCCAGTGAATTAGTTAACAATATATTGTTTTAAATAAAGACTTTTTCGAGTATGAGTACCTTGTTTGATTTCCAGTTCTTCTGCCTGAAGTTTGGTGACCTTGATTAAGCATCTGATCTTTCCCTTCGCTACCTGTGAAGTGCAGTGTTCTGAGGTTTGCATGCAATGGTACATACTGTGGTGCCTGGCACCAAGTAAAGGCTCAATTAAAGGGATGCATTACTATACATATGTATTAGGGACTTATTCTGGCCCTGAAATATCCTGCCCAGGCACCAGCAAAGAGAGGGGTGAAATCCACGAGTGCCACTCCAAGGACGTCCTCCTGACTCACCAAAGTGCCCTGTTCGTGTGGTTGATTGGGAAGCTGCACATTAGACTTGTGACGAAGACACAAGGAACTACACCTGGTGCTGCCTAATTGAACAGCTGGGGTGTGACCAGAGGGATTTAGGGGTACTTGAAGGAAAGACAAAGGTTGCCAGACACACCGTCTTTGCAAAGTGGAACACGCCAAAGGGAATGTTACATGGTCTACAGCACTTCGCACAAGAATTGGCTTAGATCTATGTACTCAGGACATCTTGAATTATTTTGAATTATCTTTATGTCCTTTTTAAACAACCAGCTATGCCTTGGAGACCCCCTTTTTTTTTGCAGAAGTGTGTGCCTCCCTATAAGCAGAGCAGGCAATGATTGCAGAAAACTTCTGTTAGGGTAAGGGCATAGGAAGTGATCACCACTCTCCTGTGCTAGAGTCCTGTGGCTCTCCAGGAGGCTAGGGGCCTGCTCCACATTGAATTTGTAAGGTGGCTTGCCCCTGAAGAAGCAGGTAGAACCATCCCCTGGTATTTTCTTCCTGCTTGTGTAAGGATGAAAGAAAAAAAAAAATGACTCTCTTTGCTGAGCCCTGGATTTGTGAGCCTGAGTTCAGGAACTTCCGGTGATTTTTCGCAGAACTGCAGATGTACAAAGTGGCAAACTGTCCTGAGCATATCCACAGCCTCTCCTGGCACTGTCTGCTGCTGCAGCCCAGGGTGCATTCCAGCCTTCCCATGCATGGCTCCTTTGGACTGATTTCACAGAACCTACTTCCTCACACCTACGTTATTTTTCTTGACTCTGAATGTATCCCAAGGTGAAATATGAGAAGGTCATGGGAGAATACTTAGACTGAGATTGCAAGAAGCAAATTGAGGGGTTTGTGGAAACTACATCGCCCAAGTGACAGCTCCTGTGGTTACTCACATGGTGTCATAGGAAATTAGAAGGTGAATCATTTTTGGAGACTGAACATATGCATTGTGGATTTTGACCACTGTCATAAATACCTTGTAGAAGATTCTCATTTTAGTCTGCTAAGGCTGCTGTAACAAGATATAACAGGCCACATGGTTTATAAACAACAGAAATTTATACCTAATAGCTGTGGAAGCTCCAAGTCCAAAGTTGGGGTGCCAGAAAAATTGAATTCTGGTCAAAGCCTTTAGGATTGTAAGTTGTCAACCTCTAATTGTATTCTCATGACCTGGAAAAAAGACTGAATTCCTTAGGGTCCCTTTTATAAGGGCACTAATCTCACTTATGTGGCCTCCATCCTCAAGACTCTCTTACTCTTAATCTTAATCAAAACTCTCTTACATCCAATACTGTGATGGTTGATTATGGTTGTCAACATGACACACTTAGGAAGAGAGAACCTCAATTGAGGAATTGCTCATCATGTTGGCCTGGAGGCATGTCTGTGGGGGCATTTTCTTGGTTGCCAACTGATGTAGGAGGGCCCAGCCTACTGTGGGCAGTGCCATCCCTGGGCATATCGGGTAAGAAAGATAGCTGAACATGAGCTTGAGACTGAACCAATGGGTGGTATTCCACCATGATTTCTGCTGTAGTTCCTGCCTCCAGGTGCCTGTTTGAACTCCCTCCTTGGCTACCTTTCATGATATACTGTCACCTATAAGATGTAATAGGCCCTCCCTACCTTAAGCTGCTTTGTGGCATGGTATTTACCAAGGCAACAGAAAGCAAACTAGAATACTATCACTTTGGGGCTTAAGATTTTAATGTATGAATTTTAGGACTCAACATTTGGTCCATGATGGTGTCAATATTTCTGAACACCAGAAGCAATTTGAAATTTGTGGTATGACAGTTGCACTCGTGGGTGCATGCGTGTGTGTGTGTGTGTGTGTGTGTGTGTGTGTGTGTGTGTTTACCATTCACTCACAACAAGAGAAAGAGCCCTCATAGATTTGATTTGCAAGTGCTCGATGGGACAGAAGACATTCCTTGTTGAGAAACCATGGTCAACTTCATGATCATAAAGAACAAATTTGTTAGTATTTCCCACTTTCATTTACAAACATGGAAATGTGATCACGGGAGATCAAGCTGAATGAGATCTAAGACAACGTCCGTTTAAGTCTTGCATTTCATAGTTGAGGAGACTGGAGATCAGTTCCTTGCCCAAGAGCACATTGTAGTGACTGGTGGAGGCACAGGGAAAATCCACTTTCTCTCCCCACTTCAGGGCTCTGTGCTACCCCATTTGATGTCTTACAAATGTGGTTCAAGTTGTGTTTGGGATCAGTGAAGGAGTTATGACTACTCACCCCATCACTCTAGTTAGTGGGTGTTCCATTAAGACCCTGAGCTTTGGGGTTTACTAGAATGGCTAGACAGTCCTTTAAATAAGGTAATTGGTTTAAGAGGCCGTGAATGCCTAAACCACCAGCAGTTCTTACCCTGTGGGCCCACGACCCCTTTGGGGGAACATATCAGATATCCTGTATATCAGATATTTACGTTATGATTCATAACAGTAGCAAAATTACCGTTATTAAATAGCAACAAAATAATTTTATGGTTGGTTTTAATACATGAGAAACTGTATTAAAGGGTTGAAGCATTAGGAAGGTTGAGAACCACCGTCCTAAACCAAGGCTGATGTCTTTCTTCACATTAAAGGCACCATCTTTGGTTCCTATGTGTGTAGGTTTGTGCAGTTATGTATCCACATGCACGTGTTTGTGTCTATATGTGGGTCAGAGGTCAACACTGGGTGTTGTCTTCAATATCTTATCTATTTATCTTTATTTGTTTGTTTGTTTTTAAACTCTGACCAAAGTTTCACCTCATTCCTCTCCTCCCAGTCCTTCCCCCCACTTTCCCTTATTCCCCTCCCCACTGTAACATACAGGCAGAGGGCCTAGGTCAGTCCCATGCAGGCTCCTGGGTTGTTGGTTCAGTCTCTGTGAGCGCCTATGAGCCCAGGTTAGTTGATTCTGTGGGGTTTCTTGTGGTGCCCTCTGGCTCCTACAACCCTTTCTCTCCCTCTTCCACAGGATTTACTGAGCTCTGCCTAATGTTTAGCTGTGAGTCTGTATCTGTTTCCACCAGGTGCTGGTGAAGTCTCTCTGGTGACAGTTGGGCTAGGCACCAATCTATGAGTATAGCAGAATATCAATAGGAATCATTTCATTGACTTTTATTGCCAGTTATGTTTGGTTCTATCTCTAGGTCTCTGGGATATTCTGCCTCTGGGTCCTGACCCTCAGGACTGAGCTCTATCTCATGGTGTGGGTCTCAAGCTAGGCCAGTCATTGGCTGGTCACTCTCACAGTTTCTGCACCACCTTTACCCCAGCATATCTTGTAGGCAGGACAAACTGTAGGTAGAAGGTTTTGTGGCTGGGTTGGTGTCCCAATCCTTCTACTGTAAGTCTTGCCTGGTTACAGGAGATGACTGGTCAGGCTCCGTATCCCCCATTGCTAGGAGTCTTAGCTAGGGTTATCCTCATAGATTGCTGGGAGTTTCCATTGCATTAGGTTTCCAGCTTGTCCCAGAGATGCTCCCAGATTCCAGTTGTCTTTCCCAGTACTCTCTCCCCACATCCTCTCCCACCTGTTCCTTCTTGTTCCCACCCACATCCAGTCCCTCCCCTCTGCCCTGCCCAATGGTGATGTCTATTCTATTTCCCCTTTACAGTGAGATTAATGTGCTGCCCCCCCCTTAGGTCTCCTTGTTACTTAGTTTCTCTGGGTATGTGGATTATAGCATAGTTATCTTTTATTTTACAGCTAATATCCACTTACAAGTGAGTACATATACCATGTTTGTCTTTCTGGGTCTAGGTTGCCACACTCAGGATAGTCTTTTGTAGTTGCCTCCATTTGCTAGCAAATTGTATGATGCCGTTATTTATTTTTTTTGAGACAGGGTCTCTCTCTGAACATGGAACTCCATGATTCAGCTATATACCATCAAGTCCCAGGGATCTATCTGTCTCTTCATTCCTAGCACTGGATTACAGGCACACATTGCCACAACTATCTTTTTCCATGGGTGCTCAGCTCCTCATGTTTTTATAGCAAGCATTTTATGAAATGAACCATCTTCCTAGCCTGCTGGCTCCATTTTAAGACACATCAAGTCAGGATAGGACACAGTTGGTGTGGTCAGAATATATTTTACCTGGGATTTAACAATATTTTAAAACTTATTACTTGACAACTTCATAGATGTATGTAAAGTGTTTTCATCATATTCTTGTCCCCTTACCCCTTCTTCCACACCCTCTGTATCCCTTCTTCTAACAAGTCCCCTCCTACTTTAATGCCTTTTTAAAAGACCTACTAGGTTTAATTAGAGTCACTTGCGAGTCCCTTGCATGAGCATAGACCTGTGATGATTTACTAGAGTGTAGACAATGTGTCAGTGGCTACAAGGCTAAAAAAATGACCCTCCTCCAAATGTATCTAAGTTTCACTGGCCACACTTTCCCTTCTTGGTGGTCCATACAATAACAACGTATCTTATCTTTGATACAATGTGACAGTTCATTTCCAGGACAGATGTCAGAGGTTATATCCATGTTACCATTCTTAGTGGTGATGCAGGATGTGACAGAGCTTGTGTTCTTGCCTCCTTGGTGTGTACATCACAGCCCAGTTCGCATTGGGCAAATTGAAGAGAGGTTTTATAAGCAGAAGTGTAACATGGCTCACGTTTTCCTCCCAGTGTCTGGAATAGGATTTCTTCTAGATTCTTAGGGGCCTCCAGTTTTCTGCCTTTGGCCTCTTGGATCTGGCCATGGTGCTGACCGTAGACTTCCACTACTAATTTCCAAAGAATTCTGGATCTAAACGTCTGAGTCCTGGAGCAAATGTCTTTTACGCTCCCGTGCATACTTGCTCCTCTCATATAAGCCTTATAAATAGAGCTTCAAGGAAGCTAACACAGGAAGATGTCCTGAGCTAATTTGGATTTGAGTGTGGCCAATGAGATGGAGTATCTCTGGGCACTTACCCATCAGATGAGACAGTCACTACTTGCTGAAGTCCCTTGTCACTCTCAAGAGCTGAATCAGTCAGGGCTCCACCTAGAAAGGACACATAGCTGTCAACATCTAGAACACCGGAAGAGTTTAATTCAGAGCACCAGTAACACAGCCAGTGAGATGATGGACATGAAGGCAGATCAGGAGGGCGGGGCGGGCTCCAAATTAGCAACAGAGCGTGCTGCTGGGTCCCCTAAGTCACCACACTGAGGAGGTGATATAAGTGCTGGGGCATCTGGTGGAAGGCGAAGCTGTCAGGTGTGAGCTGGCACCGTGGGAAAGTGCCAACAGCTGCCAGAGACGGCACCCAAGGAATAGAGAGGTCAAGGAAAGACCTTGGTTTCTCCCTGTCTTCTGACTTCCTTGTAAATGTTTCCTATTGGCACATGCAGCAGCCTGTAAAGGTTGTCCTTCAGGTGACAGAGCAAAGAGTGGGCAAGGAATATATCTGAGTGACGGAAAACCTGTAAAAAAAATGAGGAAAATAAGTTAGAGGCATCTAGGATGGTAGAAAGAAAAAATTGAAGCCAGCATATTAGTTCTATAAAGTTAGAGCCCTCTTTTGCGTTGAGTAGAGAGCAGGTGTCCGGGTTTCCACAATGAAGAGAGAGGGGACAAGGTATAGAGGGAAGCTCTGAATTTCGATGATGAGGAAAAAGTGGTACCATCTACTTGGTCTCTTTCAGTGTGCATTAGTGAGGAACAGGACTTGCAGAATGAATCTATCTATGTCTATATCTGTATCTATATCTATTGTCTATCTATCTATCTATCTATCTATCTATCTATCTATCTATCTATCTATCTATCTATGTATCTATCTAATCTATCTACCATTTATCTCTCTATCCATATATCTATCAATCATCTGTATATCATCTTTCTATTTGTATGTCTATCTATATCTGTATCTCTCTATCTCTCTATATCTATCTATCTATCTATCTATCTATCTATCTATCTATCTATCTATCTATCTATAGGTGATTTATTAGAATTGCTTATAGCTGTGGTCCAGCCAGTCCAACAGTGGCTGTATACTAACAGAAGATCCAAGAATCCAGTAATGTTCAGTACGTAAGGCTTGATGTCTCAGCTGATTTTCTGTATATGCCAGAATCCCAAGAAGTGGGCTTTAATTCCAGGGAAGGAATGGACTTGCCACTGAGAGCAAGCAGGCAAAGACTGAAAGTGTCCTTCTTCCATGTCTTTTATCTAGGCTTCCAGCAGAAGGTGTGGCCCAGATTAAAGGTGGGTCATCCCACTTCAAAAGATCCAGATTAAAAGTGGGTCTTCCCATTTCAAATGATTATTTAAGAAAAAATTCCTCGCAAGTGTACCCAGATGCTTGGATTTTCATTAATTTCTGGTGTAGTCAAGTTGACAACTGAGAATAGCCATCACACCGTTTCTAGATACAGCTTCTCATCCTCCTTAGACTCAATCCAAGCTTTCTATCATGTTCTGTGTTCAGCCGGAATAATCTACTACCTGTGTGCACGTGCTCACTCTCCCCCTTTCTGGTTTTGAGACAGGGTTTCTCTGTGTAACGGAGTCCTGGCTGCTCTGGAACTCACTTTGTAGAGCAGGCTGGCCCCAAAATTATAGAGATCCACCTGCCTCTGCCTCCCGAGTGTGGAGATTAAAGGCATGCACCACCACACCAGACTCTTCCTCTTTTTTTTTTTTTTTTTTTTTTTTTTAAAAATCTTTATCTTCTCTTCCTCTTCGTGTACAGAGATTCGGCTATGATAGCTGATCACTTTGAGCCAGCAACATTCTGCCATGTGCTTACTGCTCGGCTTGCTTTGTCACCATCAAGTGTCATTTTATCTGGAGGGTCATAACCCCTGAGCATTCTGGCCATGCTCAAAAATACCACCCAACACCACTGATGTCTCCATCACAGTCATCCCGCTTTCAATATCTACTTATCACTGTTTAAATTTGACTTTGATTCTAAAATGATTGAGTTTGTCATTTGTTTATTGGTTATACCTTCCTCAAAGGAGGGTAGGTTCTACTTGAATAAGGGGGTCCATCTGTTCTTTTCACAACTGTACTATCAGAACCTGCAATAGTGGCTATAATATTAATTTGTGGTCAGTGTTTGGTGTAGATATGGGCCAAAGAATCCTTATAAAGGGCATTTTGATTATCTGCTTGTGTGAGTGCCTTCCTACATGTGATTAAAGTGTTTTTCCATTTCTTTCCTACTTTAAAATTAAAATATCTTGCTTTCTCTTATGCACATGTATCCACATTCATTTTTGAGACAGGGTTTCATTTCAGACTGTCCTGAAACTCACAAGGCTCCTGCTTCATCCTCCTGAGTGCTGGGAATACAGAATGTACCACCATTCTTGATTTAGTTTAGCCTTTTAGTAAGGTCCCCTTGTAGAGGGTATAAATGAATGATAGCACTCTGTGCATATGTAGTTGTGGCTGGCAATATTATTGATGCTTTGAATTTCTTGGATGTCCACTATTCAAGAAACTACAATTTGGAGAAATTAAATAAGTTGCCCCCCCAAAAAAAAACAGCACCAAACTCAGATCTCTGACTCCGAGGCCTTTGTACCTGCTCCTAGCAGCTCCTTCTTTTGACTCTGCATTCTGGAACACAGAAACACATGGTCTTTCCTGACCATCCTTGATTCCTGCCTACACTGTCCATCACTCATTTGTAATGACAGAGTCTTGCTCTCTTCTCCTTTCTTCTGTGTCTATTTTTGTTAAACCTATTCTAAGCTTTCTATAGGCAGTCTTGCAGAATACTGCTTACCTGATTGCTATGACCACAGTGGACTCCCCTCTAGGATATTCTCTAGAATCTTACATTTTGTTAAAACTCTTCATGTCCTGTTTTGGAAATTTTACTCTTTCATCTCTTCCACTACCCAGTAAGTCCTTGGAGGCAGGGACTCTGCCTTGTTTATGAGTGTATACTAATAACTCTGAAAAATAGATATTTTAGGGGAATACATGAATGATGGTTTAATATGATGAGCCTCTGAACATTGAAACATATTTATTTATCCATGAATATAATGTTTATATAAATCTAAAAACCCCTTCAGTGGAAAAATTAAATTCAGGTATAGGGAAGTATGGTCTATGCACTTCTCAGGTATAGGGCAGAGAAGTGATAGTAATTTCGAATCCAGGAGCAGAGCTAGACTGCAGCTGCTACAATAGTCACAGCTACCAACATTTCCCTGAAGCTTAGCTGTACCCACGGTGCCAGGCTGTTTCTCATTTGCCAGCTCTCACCAGCATCAGAAGAGATGAAACCGCTGACCCCAAGGGAAGACTCCTTTCAGGATGTGATCTAGGACACTAAAGGAAACAGACACATTTGGTGACATCCGTGGAGTGTGAGAGATGCATACTCAGGAGTCATCTGGGCCCTGCAAACAGAAGGGCTGATCAGCACTTTGCCTCAGTCCTAGAAGAAGGTGATAATGAAGAGAGGTGGGAGAGAGTTGCTGGAGCTTGAGGGTCAAGGAGAGATGACTGTCATGCAGGAGCCTTTCACAGCCCACGGTCTCCTACTTGCTTGGGTACATCCATGTCTCTGGTGTCTAGTAGCCATCCCACTGACGAACAGGAGAGGGATTCACCCTGTGTACGGTACTGTCATTCAAAGCAATGGATGCCAAGGCCAGTCCTCTCCATGACAACCTTATATTGCAATCCCATGTTATGCTCACCCTTTCCTCTAGTCCTACCATTATGATTTAAAGGGGGAAAAAACCCAGGATTTTAAAACATTGTTTCGTTTCCCCCAGTTATCAAAACTGACAAACATCACTGAAGATTTGGCTGAAACAGTTAAAAATGGACACAGGTCTCAGCGGCATGAGAGCGAGAAGGCTTCATGATTGCTCATGCCTCCTCAGAAACCCCAGTCAGACCCCTGTGTGCATGCAACAGTGCATTGGGAGAAGGGAACGAGATGACGTTCTAGACCCAGGCTTTTTAAACTTTTTTAGCCTCAGGATGTCTTTTTCCTGAGAAATTCTACATGACCTTCAAGTGTATAAATTTACAGAGCAGATATTCAAATTAAACATTTATTACTAATAAATCATAAAGAAGTTGATTTTAAGCAACCTTTGGCATAGATATAATCTTACCACTTATTAAAGACAAAACCAAATTTGCATAGTAATGAGATGGGTACACTTATTTATATGTACGTAAAGAATTAGAGTATGGCTGAGTGTTTGATACTTCAGGACACAGAGCCTCTTCAGTGTGTTTCAGAGTTCGTATATATTTTGATTTTATAATTGTCAATTCTGAGAATGCTGTTTTGTATAAATACATACTACAAAATGTTAGGATGTTTTAAGGGCTATATCAGAAACTGTTAGAAATTCTGTCCTAACTCTATGTCAAAATTCAATTAGTGATTTTTCCCCCCTGAAACTCAAGTCATCAACCAAACAGAGTTTTTTTTTTAAAGCAAATTTTCTAATAACACGATTCAAAGATGTACTAATTTGATTCATACTGAGAAATGACGGTTGGGAAATATTACAGGTCCTTGTTTTCCACAATCAAACCATTGTTTTGAAAAAGAGCCAAAAATGTTTTATATACAGGAAAGATGCTGCAGGTCACAGAGTTTGACAGTCTTGAGTCTGGGTGATGTGTTCCAGGTAGCATTCATTGGCATGTGCAGTGCAAAGTGTTCATGTTGTGTGTTCAGAACCAAAGCTGTCATGGGGGAAAACAAAGGGACACACTATCAGAAATGTGCCTGATTCGTTCATTGTAAGTTTGATCTTTAGTTTTTTGGCTGTTGTCCATTCAGAAACCCCTTATTGTTGTCAAACTTCTCATGACTCCTCCATCTGTGACCCACAGTTTACAAAGCTTTGTTCTAGGTCAGTGACTCTCCAAGTTTGGTTCCTGAGCTAGCATGGCGGCACCCCCATTTAATTAGAACTAGAAAGTCACAGCCTCGTCCCAGACCCACTGAATCAAAACCCCAGGGACCAGCCCAGTAGTCTGTTTTGCCCAGCCCTCCAGGTGCTTCTGAAGCATGCTCAACTTGGATGACACTATTCTAGGCTTTAGACTGTTGTTGTTGGGATCTCGGGATTGGAGAAACAGTATTTTTTTTCTCTAGCCTGGGTTTCAACAGCAAACTCTGTGCTATACAGATAATAATGAGACCAGGAAGAAATGTGTTAACAGTAGAAATTCAAGGTTAATCAATGACGTAAAGTGTTGTGATAATGATGTTAGCAATAGTTGCCCTCAAATCAAGACCATCTTTGTATACCCAATTTCACTCAGGGGTACAATTGTAGATCCTCTCCAGAGGGTAGCAATGGCGTTTGTTGCATACAATTATGCTCAGCATATTCTTAATGAAGGGAAAGCTGTCCTGTAAAAAAAAAAGTCTGTTATTTTCACCCAATCTTGCCTTTTCATGTAAAGAATATTGTCTGTTGAAAGCCCTCAGTTGCTAAGGATAGCCCAGCCAGCCAGGACCAAGGCCTCTTCTTCTTCCTGTAAGCTGACCCTGGAGAATGTGTGATATATTTCACACCAGATGGACCAGAAATCACAACATCACACCTGTTCTCCAGGGTTGCCATCTCTCTCTATTTATTCCCGTTCACCTTTGTCCATGTCCTTCCTTCTTCTCTGTATCCCTACTAAAGTAATTCTCTACTTTTCTGTGACTTTCTCCTACCCACCTATAGCCAGGTGGGTATTGATATGATGGTAGAGTGTCATTGGCATAGATATCAATGTGAAGGAAAGGTTGACCTTGAAAGTCATGTGGCATAAGTGTCATCCTTGCTGAACCTCAGTGATGGAAGTAGCTAAGAAATCCCTGCTCTTTGAAGATGGCCCACCAGTGGTTTATGGAATGACCTGGAGTCTGAGGGCCTCTGCTCACCTTTCCAAAGCAGGAGAGGGTCTGCCCAGAGCCAGGGTGTATTGACCAAGGGCTCAAGTGGTCTGATCACCTGTGATCGCATAAGCAGATTCTGTGTTAAAGTCCACAGGACGTTTAACTAAAGAGGTCTGTCTGTATGTCTAACATGCTTCCCAGTGGGTCTCTTGGCCCCAGGATAACTATGAATGTGGCCCAGCACAAAATATGAAACTTACTTTCATTATGAGCATGATGAGATGTGTGTGTGTGTGTGTGTGTGTGTGTGTGTGTGTGTGTGTGTGTGTGTGTGAGAGAGAGAGAGAGAGAGAGAGAGAGAGAGAGAGAGAGAGAGAGATTTTCTTTGTATTTTTCTATTGCAGAGTTATTGAAAATGAACTCCATAGATGACAATGCAGTATTACTATGTCAAAGGTTCCATACTCCCAATTCTCTAAATTGTAGCTTATTAGCCAACTCCCCTGAACTCCCTAACTAGCTAGAAAAGTGTAGTTCTTTTTTCTTTTTCTTTCTTTCTTTCTTTTTTTATTAACTTGACGGGATCATTAACCCTTTGTTTTCTAGCCTTGCCTGCAAACAATTTAATTTTACTCAGGCAGCTTATCCTCCTGAAGACCACTAATTAGCACTCTAAAATTGGACTGCTCCAAAGAGAGATGGTATTCAGTCCACTGAAGTCACTTTCTAAATTAGAGCAAGCACACTCATCTTATTAATATAAGCTAATAGGATGACATGCACATCACACCCTGCGCCTGGTGACCACTGGGCAACTGGACTAATGAGCTTTTATCTAGACTGAGCCGTGAGCCTCAAACAACTGAATTAACTTGTTATGAGCTTCACAGCCTCCCCCTTGGAGGCTGGCCAGATGAAGACAGAACAAGTTACAGGCTTTGTTTAGTCCATGTATCTGTGTTTGATCTGAGCGCTTTGCTGTTGAAGCTCGGAAAACTCCGGACACTGCGTTTCTGGGGTGTGACCCAGGCACTGGCACAATTAACATTTATACTCCCATTCAGCAGCAGTTTAGATTGCGCATAATTCATGTGGCTGTGCTTTGGCATAGATGAGAAGGAAGAGAGAAAAGTTTAGAGAGGGAAAAGTGTGTGTGTGTGTGTGTGTGTGCAGGAAAGAAGCAGGATAAGTGTTAGCCTAACAACTCTTCCAATGTGCAATTCAACAGTAATTTCACCGTTCAAGGCCAATACCATCCTGTTCCTCTTCGTGCCTCCCAAGCACAAGGTCCCTCTTCATGAGCACCAGCCTGCTGAGGAAGGCAGGAGAGGCATCCAGCTGCGGCTAGCAGCCAGAACTTAGAAACACAGACACAGCTCCCCTTTGGGGCCAGCCTGGAAGTCTGAGCAGGATGCCCTGGCTCTGACCCGCCTGGCCCCTCCCACTAGCCTGGCACAGATCCTCCATCTGCGGTGGACATCTCCGAACAAGGTGTCTTTCTTGGAACACCGTACCTGCAGCCTCACTCGGGAGCCTAGCTTGGCTTTTGTCTGCTCTGTTCCGCGGGCTCCTGGAGCTGATTGGAAGACTTCCTTGGGCCTTGGCTGAAAGGTGGTTTGGGGGAGAATGGGGAGGGTGGGACTGCATGAGGAGCAGAGTGTGATGGGGCTTTAAGTGAGCTCTGTCCCTTTGGGACTGAAAAGAATGGCTTCTAGGAGGAGCCTGGGTAGACGTCCACTCTCCAGGGGAAGCCTCCCCTTCAGGTCCTTTCTTTCCTCACTCAGTAATAACAGCCACACATAGTTTTCCAGCACCTGACATTTTGCAAGCAGGAGGTATCCTTGGGTCCTCACAGTAGCCCAGAGAGGCCTGACAGGAAGGCTGAGCAGGGGTGGGTGTAGACAGAAGAGAGTCCAGCTGTGTGCTCGAGCAAGAGATCACCCCCTCACCCCTCCTGAGTTTCAGTTTAGTAACCTGGAGAAAGGGCATTGACACACGTCCTGCCTCATAGGGCTGTAGCAGAAACAGTGAAGCCGTTACCTTGAAAAAGGATGCGTCTCAGGTACTAGGTACTTTAAAACTACTTTGTAAGGGAAGAAATTGACTCTTGGGATCAGAGGGGTTTTTATCCAAGGGTTTCCAGCTGAGTGGCAAATTAGGAGTAAAACTTCCATCTCCTTTGCGGTCTGGGCCACTTTGCACCTCTTCTTGTGGGTTCTGAACCAAAGCACCAAGCTGCAGGTGTGTGGAGACAAAGCACTAGGACTTCCGCTGCACTTGGGCCTGAGCATGCACCGGTGACTGTACTTTCTTGTGCTTGATTTGCAGGTTAAAAACTTCATTTCTTCCCTCTCTCCACGTGTGTGTCTGGGCTGGGTCTGCCGCCGAGGCCCTGCGTGTATGGTGGCAGGTTCCCGAACCTCTCTGAGGCTGTTTCTTTAGCAGCTGGGGAGAAAGTATCATGCTGTTTGAGTGACAAGGAAGCATATGTTCTGGACAGGAGGCTGGGCATGGAACTGGTGCTTGAAGAGTGGACATGTTCTTATTACGAAATAGATGTGTGGCTTGATGCTGCCATCCACACATGCGCACAGCCGTTCAGAGGCTAATGTCTGTGCCTTCCCTGCCCACAGTACCCTGGACCCTAACATTTCCCCATTGCTGTGGCCGTGGAACCCCCACCTGCAACACCCATTCCTCATCAGTGCTGATCACACCATCTCTTTGCTAGTAAACCCCAGACAACCTCTCCACTCTATATCGCCCTGCCTGGGGTGAGATGTGCATGCAGCCTCTGTCTAAGGCTAACAGGCCTCCTACACACTGCTGCTCTGGTTCTCCAATTTTCCCCTCTAGTTCCAAGCACGCTGAACTCTTCGGGAACACCTGCTTTTCCTCTCGTTCTGCATTCCAAATCCTCCCCCTTCCTTCCTGCAGAGTTTCTTCATCCATTCACTTCTCCTTTTTCCTAAATGCATTTTTTTTATTTCCAGTTTTGGCCGTGGATGAGGATCTTAACCACTTACTCTTTTATATTCTTATCCCTCCTGTTTGTTAATTTTTCATGACTCAATGTCCCATTCCTGAAGATCGAGGGATCATTCTGGCTCTCTCGTCTGCCCTCCTGGTGCACTTGATGGTGCTGGAGGTGCGGAGGTGCACAGAGGGAGTTTGTGGTGAGGAGCTGCTCTTCCCGGTGGAAGTCTAGCCTCCCTACTATTAACCATTTGCTCCCTTGATTTCCTTCCTTCTCTTCCACCTGGAAACCTCCTCTGACCTTTTGTCTCATTCATTCTCTGCACCCATGCAGCCTTCTAGAGAACCTTTGCCCCCTGAGCCTCCCTGGGTGGGTGCTCAGCCTTTTTCTCCTCTGAGCACAAGCCAAATCCTCCTCACCTGCCTTTGTGTCTCTGTTTGACCTCGTGTCACACACAAGGCCGACTGACTGACTGACTGACTTTTGAGAACGTCATTTAATGAGTGAGTTCTCAGTTAAGTCGGTATCTCTCTCTCCGTCCCCTCCCTGCTCACAGTGTGTGTGTGTGTGTGTGTGTGTGTGTGTGTGTGTGTGTGTGTGCGCCTGTACACACCTGCACACGCCTGCACACACTGGTACATGTGGAAGACAGAGAACAACCTTGAATATGTTTCTCAGCTGCTATCCATATTGTCCTCGAGACAGGCTCTCTCCCTGGCCTTGAGTTCGCTAAGCAGGGTAGGCTGGCTGGCCAGTGGGCCTAAGGGCTTCACCCATCTCTGCCCCCTCAGCACTGGGGTTACTAGTGTGAGTCACGGTGCCTTAAACGTGGATTCCGAGGGCTTGAACTCAGGTCCTGACACTTACAAGGTAAGCAATTTGCCAACAAAGCCATCATCACCCTAGTTTCCAGTCAGAGCTTTCGTTAGACCTTTTCCCTGCTGTGAGTTGGGCTCTCCTCGAAGGACTGTGCATCAGGCAATTTGAGAACCGTAACCGCATGGACTCTGTGGGTCTGAAGACCTGCAACTCTCACCTCTTGGCCTTTAAACGCTATTTGAATTCATTATATCCCGAGACGACCACTGCTGTTCTCGGAAAGAATGAAATTCCAATCCCATACAGTGCAAGGCAGTGGCTGAACTAGCTCCCTATATATCCCCGCCATCATAAATCCCTCCCCGACTTCTTCCCCACCCCCCCAACTTCTTCCCCCACTCCCTCAACCCACAACAAATCCCAGAGCCTACCTCTACTCCCCCAGCCTGGGAGACATTTATGAGGCTCATCACTGGGGAAGCACCGGGGCCTTTTCTCGTCTCCCCCTCTTCTTTGGCATGAAGATCTTCTGCACCCCCTCACTCTCACCTCCTGGACCAAGGTCAGTTATCTTATACCCTGTTTATGGGCTGTTGGGATTTTTCCCAACAACCCGAAATGAATCTGCAAGGCCCCACAGGTAGTGCTGCTTCGTCTCCTGGCCATAAAGCATGGCTGACCCTTTCATCTGCGCTTGCTTATGTCATAAATGAGTGGGCAGAAAGACGGTGGGGAAACAGCCCCCCTGAACCAGTCCAAACTTTAAAAAAAGGGGTGTGAGGGGGGAAGGGCCCTGAGAAACATGTTCAAACTTTGTGCCAAGCCAATTCATTTTTCTCTGGTAGGCTGTATAGAGAGACTTAATCTCCGGGCTTCCCCCACTAAGAGTCAGATTTATCCTGTGCTTGTGTCTAAATGGCCTCCGGGGATGCTGACATTTGTTGTTGGAGAGCTGAGAGTGGTGTTCTTTCATCTCTGCTGAGGGGTGTCACCTTAAATTATGAGGATAGCTCCAGCCTACATCTGGGTGTGGGAGGCTCCGGCAGTGGAAGAAGCTTGCTCTCTTCGCTGTTGGAAGGTTTTCGACCATCTTCTGCTTCAGCTGGCTGTGCTTCTGGGAGGAATATTCCACACTACATATTCTCATGGAGAAGTTTGTGGGCTCTGGCAAGACTGCCCTGCAGAAAGAGAGGAGGGAGGAGCCTCAGTGAATGTTCCAGAGTAGCTTAGAGCGTCTCCAGGAGAGTCACAGAACATCCTGGGCTCCTAGTACTCACATACTTTACCAGGAAGTGGTTGAAGGACAGGGATGGCAGCTCCTGAGATTCCAAATTCCCTGCCACCCTCCCTCTTCAGGATCTAATGCACCTAGACCCACCAGGACAACTGGAAGTCCACACTGGTGACTGTTCAGGCAGCAACATCCCAGTTTAAAAAGTAGCATATTATTGACCACAGTAGAGAATATATCAGATCCTGCTACCTATCCACTTCACAGTGCACCAGATAAACAGTTCTTCTTGCCTCAGAGTCAGGGCCCAGAAGAATGGAGCATGGATGCAGGATGCATATGTTTAAATGGAGATGCAGAAAGGTCACTAAACTGAACCACACAGACTATATTTGGCCTAGTGTCTGTCGTGGAAATGCAGGTCTACTGGAAACATCTATGCCCATCCTTGTGGCCTATGGCTGCCCTTGGGCTACAGTGTAGTGCTGGGGCCTGGGGCCTGGGGATAGAGAGTGGAGTGTGAACTGAGAACAGAGAGCTGGCAGACTGAAGGATTTCCTCTCAGAAATTTCACAGAGGAAGTTTGGAGACTCCTGTGGAGGGAGAATGGGATCATGTAGAAAACATGACACACTGGTTTCCTGGAGAGGGCCAAGCATATATGGGCCATTATTATTATTTTAGATTTCGCATTTTCATTAGTTATGTGGCCCAAAGTTCCAGCATCCATTTGCATTAAACTCCATAAGAAATGACTATAAAAGAATCAGACTTACTTCTGCAAGGCAATTGCAAACCCCATTTTATTGACAACACTAGCAGAAGACGGGCTTCTGAAGACCTCCTGACTTCATTTTAAAGCATGTTCTCTACTGAGGCTGCCTTGGTTCTCATTTACGGTGCCAGTCGACACGCTCCTTCCTAGCTGCCTGCCTTCCGGAGGAGCTGCATGTCACTTGGCCTGGGATGCCAGTCATTCCTATTTCCTTCAAAGTGTCTCTGAAGGATTAGTCATACCAGAAATTCCTCTTTACCCTCATCAGGGGTTGAGGGAGTCTCCGACCTGCATTAAGGCCTTGTGAGGGTGAATATATATGGATATGACTTTCTTTTTCTACCTTTAGCCTCTCGGGGGATCATCTTATTTTACCAGGGCATTTGCTTTCAATGTTTATTTTCTTCTTGCTATTCTGCGAACCTCCTAGGATTGCCTTGAAAACCCTTTGCACAGCTATGACTAATATTAAGTGCAGCATACCTCCTGAGAGAGGGCAGCTTCACAGCCGAAGGAGAGACGGGGGCATCATTCTCCTCGTGAGGACTCTGGTGCTAATGCTCCTTAATCTCTCAGGGTCTTTTATTTGTACTTTTGGTGGAGAGCAAGGCATAAAGAGAATATAACCTTTCTACAGCATGTGTTAAGCATTACCTGTGTGATGGGGTCATGTGAGCTTCTTTGTACATAGCATCCGTGCTTCTGGGACACCCCCAGGGTAGATGTTACTGTCATCAGTATGTAGTGGAGGAAACCGTCTGGGGAACCGGGGACATGATATGACTAGCAAAGGGCTAATAAGGGGCCGGAGTGCCTGCCTACCTCAGCCTCCTTTCAGTTCAGGGGATTCACAATTGGCCCTTCACATTCAAGTTACATGTTTTGAATGTCTATAGAAAGAGAAAAACATTACTCTTTCATATAAAAAAAGTCTTTGGCTCTGGTAGAGTCCCAATTTAGAACTCAGCTCATATCCTAACTCAGCAATCATGTACAAATGTGCCTCCTTTATGGAAGGGGCAGGAATAAAGAAACAGTGTGTGTGGCATGCAACTACTGGGGCTGTTTGGTGGGCTTTTTAAAAGTATCTAGAGGGGCTGTGGCAGGGCAAGCCCATGAGGTAGGGTTTCACTGCAAGGAGGGTGGGAAGCTTCCTAAGACCCAGAGATAATGGAGAGTCTCTTTAGGATAGTTTGGATCTACAATTCCCAGTGGCTCCTAATGCACAAAGTGAAAAAGAAGTGACTCACCCTGGCATTTCTTCGACCCTAGACACACCTTCTGAGCCTCTGAGCTATCTGTATGAAACATACAGAACTATCTATATGAAAGACTTTTTTCTACTTTGGGCATCATGAGTCATTGTCAATTGTATATTCTGCGAGTGCTCAGGTCTCATCTTAACGCACTACCCTCCTACTGACCAGCCAAGGCGCAGGGGACAGATGGAAGAGGAGGCAGAACGAACGTGAGAGCCAGCGGATAGGACAACGAAACGCTGTCTTCTGAACATGACATGGCTATGGCACTCATAAGTTCATATCACCTGTGTAGGACCGGCCCAAGCTCAAGCCAGCCGAGATTCTAGCATGTGTGAGGAGGGAGCTTACAAGGCTCCATCACTAAATGAGGACCTATGGGTAGCTGGTGGCTACTGGGGAAGGGTGCCTCCTTCTTTGGAGGTATGGCCATGCTCCAGTAGATGACCCCACATCCACGCACACCTGGAAAGCACTAAACGGACTTAGTGAGTTAAAAGTATAAGGAAACATGAAGTTGGGAGGTAGGCTTTGTGTGAGAAGATCTGGGGGCAGTTGGAGAGGGGGAAATGGAGGTGGATATGACTGTATTTCATTGTATACATTTTTTTGAAATTCTCAAAGAATAAAAATAAAGAGAAAATATCCCTATATTTCTCACTCTGCTGGTTGAGTTGAAGTAATTAATTCACATACCTTTCTTAGGGAGCTGCTTGTTTTATAGACCAGAAGTTTTGATGAATTGTTTGTATTACCTGGTCATTTCCAGTCATCTGTGCCTATAGATAGCATGATGCTGATTTTTGATGACCCTTTAAACAGTAATATTTTCTACTTCCTTACAATAGCTAAAATTTTTGACATAGTTCTGGGAAGTTTTGCCTGAGTCCTTGAGGTCTAGTTTTGAAAAACGACATCAAGGAAATCACAGTAGTAACCAACAGTTACTGGGTATCGGTTATATTCTAAACAGCATTTTGAATGCCTTACTAATATAAAGGCCCATTTCATCTCCACATCAATTCCTTGGAAGCAGACTTTCCTGTGTCATGATTCTTCACATGGAAAATGGAGTCAGAGTTGATTAGCTTCCTTAAGGCTACACAGCTGATAAATGTCCAGCCAGGACATCAGGCTATGCTAAAGCCCTGAGAGTATTTTTGACTGCAGACTTTCTGCTCTTGCCTCTGAGCCTTAGAAGTGTTTTCTTAGCCTCTTTCTGGAAGCTCTTAGGTCGGCACCACACAGGTTATTACACTCATACCTAATGCCATCATGGGATTGTGGCATCCCAGCGCTTATTATGGAGCAACGTACAGCTCCATGAGGTACATCTGGGGACTGGGAACACTGTTATCTGCTTCTTTTCAGGCAAAAGTGATGATGAAGAGAGTCTCTGCAAGTCAGCTCATGGGGCAGGAAAAGGCACTTCAGAGGATGGCAAGGACCATAAGAGACCCAAACGTCCCAGAACCATCTTGACAACCCAGCAGAGGAGAGCATTCAAGGCCTCATTTGAAGTATCCTCCAAGCCCTGCAGAAAGGTATAAGCGGGGGAGAAGGGAGCAAAGCCCCTTCATCTGTGTGCAGCTGGACTCCCCTCGGATATTAGAGGGTAGTGGGGGGTTCTGAGTAGTGGGGAATGTGGCTCACAGTCTGTAATGGTGGTCATGAGTCTTGCAGGAGGCTCCAAGGAGAGCTAAACTGTGGCCTAGGAAGTCCTGGATTTTCCCCCAACTTCCTGTGTGCATGCCAACTCCCAAGGACCCTACCACCTCTTATTTCATGAAGAGCCACAAGGAACAATAAAGTAGTAATTAAATGATTGTGATAACAAGTGCTAGCTGTGATATCAACAAGATGCCTTAACAAAGAATATAAAATACAGTATCTTTCAAGATATTCGTTTTATGGGTGAGTCTTGACTTAGTCTCCTTGGTGTAATGACTTGGGGATTCCCTGAATAGTAATTCATTCCTTCCGATGATATCTTCAACTTACTAAATGTGCTCTGGCTTTTTACTCTCCTATTGATGAGGATCTGGGTTGTGTTTTCTCTGGGGCTATTACAAATAGGATTCCTGTGAACATTTACATAAAATTGCTCATTGACTTAATGAAATCGTATCTTCCTTTTATGTCATATCGAGAGGAGAGCAAGATAAGCCTGGGAGGGCAGTTCTGTTTTCCATTACTGGGTCCCAACAGCTGCTCCAGCTTTCTGCATTTTCCCAGCCACCGTGGTGGAGACAGTAGATGTAGAGGGCTAGCACCCGCCATTTTGAAGACACACCCGGGCTTGTGCCCACTACTTCTAGTTATATATGCTGGTCACATATAGTGTCACAGTCACACTTCCTCTACAGGAAGTTGGGGAATGAGTCTACCAAATGACCCATACCTTGCTAACATTTAACTCAACTGCTTATGGGAAAGAGCGAAAGGTGGATATTGAGGCTAGCTAAGTGTCTCTGCCAAAAAAATCTGTGCCCATTTATCAAGCATTCACTACTTATTAACCACAGGTACTATATTTTTACATAATAAAAAGAAAACATTTTTTAAGTAAGTGGCAAATACTATTTAGTATTACTGTTTTAGGCACAACTCTCTGTATTAGTGAGACTTTACTATGAAGAAACAAAGCAAAGACTTAGTGATCCCATAGTGGCAAACATTCATTTCCTACTCCTGAGCCAGGCATTGGCTGTGGCCTGGCTGGACTTGGGTTTAGGTCTGCTCTGCCTGTCCGTCACTTATGGGTCCATCCTGAAGGAGAAATGTTCTTGGTACCCATTGTTCTCCTGAGGATGGGAGTGAACAAGAGGCTATAATGGAATGGGAAGATACAGAAGTCTCCTTTCTAGATCGTTTGTATTACATCCACTTGGTGTCCATAGACTCAAGCAAGCCAGAGGGCTTAGCTCAGTGTGGGAACATGCCTAGCCTATCTACAGAGTGGGAGAATTAGATATTTGTTGAGCAGTAATATACTATCATGAATTGGAACTTGGAACAGATTTACCCATAGACTCTTTCCATCTTTGCAACTCCCTATGCTCAGAGGGAGGTACATGTGGGAAGTAAGAGACCCCCCAAATAGGCTTACATAGGGACCATTTACAGTGAGGGGGGACATGACATACGCAGTTGTCACACCAGGGAGAAAGCTGGGACATCATAACAGGGAGGCTGCCAGGAGCTATGGGAAGGGGGAAAGCCATTTCATCTGGGCACTTGCCGGGTTTCATGGGTCGAGTGGCCTCTTATTGGGACCCCTGAGGTGTGGGTAGGGTTTCAGCAGGTGCAAGGACCTCTGTGTCCACTCCTTATAGTGACTCAGTAGGTGCACATACCTCAGCAACCGACTCTCATCTCACTCCCGAGCTTCGTCCCAAGTGCACGGTCGAGGTGAAGTGTTTCCTCCAGCCTCTATTCTGTCTACTCATGGATCTATTCACACCCCTTCAACCCATCTTCTCTGGACTGTGTCAAGAAGGGGCAGTGTCTCTGAGTCCCTCTCACCGTCACAGCAGCCCCTCACCGTGGTGCCTGGATGGCCTAGATAACCAAACACATCTCTGTCATCTGGATCCCAACTGTCCTGATCTCCAACATGACCCCAGTGCATTTACCAGCATCAGAGCTGTCCACCTGGCCCTGCTACATTTCTGATGGCCCTCTTATGTTTTATATTCCCTCTGGGAGGGGCTCACTAAGGAAAATAGTGAACATGAATGTTCACAAAGCACACAAAGTTACTTGGAAATAAGGAGACAGAGTTAAAATTTTGAGTCAATGATAAGAGGATGAGAAAGAACCGTTTGCCTCTGCAAAGAGGTTTTCACTTCAGTTCTCCTTAAGCAGTTTAAAGCATGTGAAAGCCTACAGCTGAAGAGCAGTCAGCTCCTCCAGTAGACCACATAGAGCCCTAACTTCAGAGTATAAGGATTCTGAAGTGCCTCCTGGGAATGTGCATCTAAATACACGAGCATTTCCTTTCTTTCTTTACCTTGTGAATGATGCCTTCTCTACCAGAAAGGAAGTATAAGCTTGTGTTTGGGTATATTTGAACATCAATCATGAACTAGTCTCTACTTGAGAATGTGACATATGCCTCACCCTGTACTACCCGGGAAATGTTCTGCCTCCTACTCTGGGAGGTCAGTGTGTGTTTTATACAGGTGTTCAATTTCTTCCAGGTGAGGGAGACTCTGGCTGCGGAGACAGGGCTGAGCGTCCGTGTGGTTCAGGTGTGGTTCCAGAACCAGAGAGCCAAGGTAATCTGCTTCCCACCTTCACCTGTCCTTGTCTTGCTGGTTCCTTCTAACAACAGCAGCAGGTGGGCCCTGGACCTGCAGTCAGCCTCTCTAAGCTAACTTCCTGGGCAGAGTCACTCTCTTAACTAAAAAACTTCTGCCAATTATGGCAATTATTTCAGCCATAGCAGCCTTGCAGAAAGGAGAAAGGAAGCATTTGTGTTAGTGAAATGGCTTTTGTCACAGCAGGTGGAATGAATTCCCATCTTGCTAACTCCAGTCAAACGACCTTACTGTCCTAGGTAATGATCGAGTCCTGGGTTACTTATTTTCTTCCTGACTCTAAAAATACACGTGTCCTGGCCTGTTTCTCATAATCTTGGCCTCTTTCTTTCTTTCTTTCTTTCTTTCTTTCTTTCTTTCTTTCTTTCTTTCTTTCTTTCTTTCTTTCCCTTCCTTTCTTCCTTTCTTGTGTGTGGGCATGCATATGCATGTATGTACACTCATGTGGGTGTGTACATATGCATGGAGGCCAGAGGTTCTCAGGACCTTGGTTTTTTATGCTTTTGAACAAAGTCTCTCTGGGACCTGGACTTCCTCAATTCATCTAGTCTTGAGGGCCAGATACTTGCAGACACTCTTTGTCTCCATTGCTCAGCACTGGGGTTACAAAGTGCACACCAATACCCCTGACTTTCTGCTCAAGTTCTTGAAAATTGACCTTAGGTCCTTGTGCTCACACAGCAGTACTTTGCAGACTGACCTCTCTTCCTAGTCTTTAGAGGGTGAGAATTTACTCGCCTTATTTAGTTACAATTCTGCAACGGTATTCCTCAGAACAGGGCTTTTGCTGTGCTGCAATTCCACCAAGAGAAGACTTCATGGTGCAGTGATTGTGTGAGGGGTGGTGGGCTGTGGATTCACAAAGCAGGCATACACCGGAAGCTCTGGAGAATTTTACGGCAATAGAATTCATTTTATAATCTAGTATTATACACACAGACACACAGACATACACACACCCACAACACACATTGCAAATATTAAGATCTCACGGAATGCTAATGTTTCCCAGAGCACAAGTTGAGAAACATTGGATGAAAAACAATTGGGTGAAACTGTCGCTTTGGTGGACAAGCTTCTGCCCTAGAGTACGGATCTCCCATGGTGCCTCAAACACAGAGCCAGCAGATGGGAAGGAGGCAAAAGAGTATCTGGGCTCATCCCAAGTCCCACCCATTGGGCAGCCCAGGCTCCACAACTATTTGAGACTGTGAAACACACATCCACATATTTACTGCCTCACATGAAGTAGTTCCAGAGAAAACAGCATGTGGTCCTTCCTGGGAGGAAGTCCTTATTTCTGGGAAGACAAGTTGCACTTTGCTTCTCTGCCAGCTGTGTTCCTGCTGCTGCTAAGTAGGCAAGCCCTTGACACTATGCATCCACGTCATGGTGCTGTGCCTGATGTGTGCTTCCTGAACAGAGTAAAAGCTGGGCTGTCACTCCTACTTTAGGAACAGTCCTCTCACGAAAGGGTAAAGGTCACACCCTTCCTGTTCTCCCTTACCATGTGGACCCCCACCCCAGGCCTCTGACTTCTAATCCTGTGGTCCTCTCTTCATCAGATGAAGAAGCTGGCCCGGCGGCAGCAGCAACAGCAGCAGGATCAGCAGAACACCCAGAGGCTGAGTTCTGGTAAGCTGGTGGCTCTTCTCAGCCTGTCCTCACTCTAGTCCAGGTCTCTCCTACCTGGGACCTTCAAATGAAGCTTTCTGAGTGACATATCCCTAATCAGTGACATGTAACTACATACCTGTTTGAGAGATGATGGATTTAGGTGAAAACTGGGTTGTAGGTAACTTGTAAGAATGTTGAGGACGTCTGTGCTGCACATCAGAGCAGGTGATTGACAGTGGCAATGCCCCTTGCCTGGTCTGGACTCTGCAGGTATCAGGACCAGGTGCAAAGTCAAAGGCATGTCCAGTTTCTCTTCTCATCCAGTCCTCCTCATTCGAAGCAAATCCATTACTAAAAGATACTGGTGACTTAGCCCTTCTGGTAGCATTCCACCACCATGAGAAATTCTTGAGATAATCAACTTAAAAGGAATGAATGTTTATTTGGGCTCATGATTCCCAGGGGTCTCGGTGGTGGTACAGATGTTCTTTTAAGGGTCCAGCACTAAAATGGTCACTTGTTCTCAACATCTTGAGCAGCCATGGGTCTCTTTCCTTCACCGCCATTCACTACAGAGACAAGCTTTTCTGACTATGGCTGAGAGTATCATTTGCCCGTGAGTACAAAGACTTAGCATGCAGTTTGATGCCATATCAATTTAGCTAAAGAACAGTAGTAAGTTTCCCAGTAGGGCCTATGACCTCCTCAGATTGTTTATGTTTTAATAGGTTCACAATATCAGGTATGCGTTTTCTTCATTGGCATGCCTCAAGTCCAGTCTGAGAGCAGTTGGCTACCCCATAATAGCCACGCCATTGTTGCACCAGTGGGCACATCTTGCTTGGCAGGTTGGCATCACAGTTTGTAGGATTTACAACTAGGTAAGACCAGTGACGAATTTTCCTCCCCAGCAGACTGAATAGCACCTCCTAGCACTATGAATGCCAGACAGCAGAGAGGAAGCTTCCAGCTTATTTCCAGCTTGATTTCTTTATTTCTTGGGTATATGATGTCTTCTGCAATAGGATCTATCATCTACTTCTGAGGACAACCAAGAGGAATAGCAAGAGCCTCTACTGTTTGGGGAGCCTCTGCGGCCTCCCTGACCCACAGCTCCTAAGAGCATTCCCCACACCTGCCAGTGGGATTCTTGTTTGCTGAACAATGGCTTCTAGGAGCAACAAATCCTAGCCATGAAGGATATCTCAGTAGATTTCCACATGGTTTTATCACAAAGACTTCATTTTGATTAACCCTTTGTGCCTTCTCATCCTCCGTATCCCTGACCCCCAATCCAGCTTAACCTTTTCCGTCTCAGTACACGCTCGGTCTACTTTCCTATCACCTGTCTTCTAACTTGGCCTCCTCCCTTAAGCATTCTTCCCTCCCCCGTTGGTAGTAGTCTAGTTTCTTGACTTCTCCAGGTGCTGTGAGTTAAACACACAGATCTAAATATTCAAAGTCTACATCACATATGAGAGAAAACATTTGATATTTGTTTTTCTGGGCCTGAGTTACCTCAATCAGTGTAATCTTTTCTGTTTCCATCCATTTGCCTGCAAATTTCATCATTCCTTTCCCCAGTATTTGTACAAGATAAATATGCTACGCAGAAAAGCTGATACAACAGTTGCTGGGGATGGGTGAGCACCAACTTGAGTAGGAGTCTTGAATTCTGTTTTCAGCCCTACCCCACTACAAAGTTATTGGATCTAGGACCACCCCATTTTTCCATGGGCTGTACCATAGGATTTATCCATCCACAGAGAAGAGTAATCGTGTCTGCTATCTTTGTCACAGAGGGTCTCTGAAGCCTGCAGAGGGTCACAGATATGAAGGTGGCTTGGCAAGAGGCAAGCCAATTGATTCCATGTAGACCGACACACTTGGGAGAACACTGCACCACTGCATCACAGAAACACAGACAGCTCTTAGGATTCTGCTAAAAAAATGTCCCAAGGCAGCTGCTAGGGCAGATTTAAGGGAAGCAGAACTGGTGGGAAATATTGCTGGGAGTTCATAGAGCCATGCTCATATCGAGGACAAGGAGGCAGGAAGGATTTCCTCTTTTCATAAATGTCTGTACACAAGCTTGTCAGGCTGCAATTGCAGAGCATGCCTACTTTCATGTGATTTGTGTATCAACCCTCTGAAGTCAAATGGTCCAGTATCATGAGTCCCACTTGACTGATGAGATTGTAATGGGTTATTTCAGGAAAGATGCTTAGATCCGTCCCCTCAAGCAGCAGCCAAACCTAGATAGTGTCTAAAGTTCAGCTTCCCAGTCTCCATTTCTGTCCTCCACTGTCATGGCCTCTGCTAGGCACAGGATGAGGAATATTGATGCCATCCCATCCCTTTCTAGTTGGTAAATAAGGAAACTAGGATTCAGGAAAGTAAAATTGTATAGCCACAATCACACAGTTCGCTCAGTCACAAGCCTCCAAGCTAGTCTTCCATGATTCTTACAAACTGCTGTCTGTGACCTTGGGTAGTCACCTCTAGCATGGAGCAGGAGTGAATGAGAGTGTGACTTCCAAAACTGTGTCATAAAGGATGCACCCCCACCCTCTCCGAATATATTATATAAATGACTGAAATTGTCAAAGAATAAATAAATAGGTAAATAAATAAAAAATAAGACAGATTCTTCTTAGCCTCCACCCTCAGAATACATTGTGTATGTGAATGAAATTGTCAAACAACAGGTTAAATAAATAAATAATAAAATAAATAAATAGAACAACATGTTATTTTCTGACTTGGGTTCTCTTGGGTCACTGCTCTGGGGGCAGCAGGCTGCTATGGCATGAGAATCATACACACTCGACGTCTGGTAGGGCAGGATTTTGTGGGTTGCTGGGATGCGAGTTGAACATGATCTGTCTTCTTTTTTGTTCCACAGCTCAGACAAATGGTGGTGGGAGCGCTGGAATGGAAGGGATCATGAACCCCTACACAGCTATACCCACCCCACAGCAGCTCCTGGCCATCGAACAGAGCGTCTACAATGCTGACCCATTCCGACAGGGTCTCACTCCCCCCCAGATGCCTGGAGATCACATGCACCCCTACGGTAAGAGGGACTCAGTCCCCACGAGTCCCCCTTCTCAGTTTGCTTGGGTGGGCTTCTCATTTTTCTTAAACACATCCACACAGTTCCCAGATACTTGCTGAACCACCAAATAAGAATAAGTGTCCCACAAAATATTGCTGGCACCCTCTGATTGCTATAGAAGATTCCCACGCATGTTCTTTGGTTATATTTCCATGTGTCGTCATTTTTGAGGCTTCTTTGTTGAACCTTTCCTTGTCCATCTTGCCACTCAAGCCAGTGCTCAAGGGATGTGGCCTGGGGGACTCTAGTGGGATGGAGTGAATGAGTGGAGGGATCCAAGATATCTGACATTAACTTCTGGCTTCTACATGCACATACTCAAACATGTGCCCAACACACATTAGCATATACAAGCACATACATCACATACATACACACGCAACACAATTTTGCTGTTAAAATCCCCTTTACTTTGCTATGTCACAGATTCAGCAAACACTTACTTAGGTATGGCCTTTGGAGACCCTTACTGACCAACCTCAGGAACATGTACATTCTAGGTCTGTATGTGTGTGTCCCAGTGACGTCCATCTTTTTTCCTCTTTAGAAGACATACGTTGCATCTGAACCATCTTTGCTCTGTCACATGGGAGAGCAGGGCAGATGAGGTTTTTGTTTGTTTGCTCATTTTGCAAATCCTTATGTCTTATAACTTTTAGTAAAATGAATAATCAAAGCTCAGTAGTAGTTTTAGGTGCTTGTTTCTGCCTCTTCCATTGACTCGAAGTGCAGATGCACCCTGCCAGGCCTCCCAGGTTGTGGATTTCAGATTGCAGTGTTACCTCTGCTGTGACACAGTGAGACATCCTGGCCCCTCTCCCAGAGGTACAAATCAGTTGAGACCAGGAGCCTAATCTTCCTTGGCTGTGAGGCCCAAACCTTCGGAGACAGTGGGGCCTTGGTACACTCCTGCTGCTTGAAAGGACCAATGTTACCAGAAAGTTCAGAGCTTCACTTGAAGAATCCATGTTTGTTTCTTACTATCCATCCTTGAAGAGCCCTTTGTGAGGCTGAGAACATGCAGGATCCCTGTCTGTGTCCCTCCAGCCTCTGTTGATGAGTCCTGCATATCCCGTGTTCACTGTGTGGACACCCTCAATATGCATCGCTTAGCTCATATGGCTTTATACTTATCCAGCTTTGGACATGAGCTCTCTATGAGTCTCCAGACCCTATCATTATGCCCCTAATACTTTTGTGTGTCATTGTCCCCACCCCATACCTCAACACTTAGTAGGTTCTCATCCCCAGAACGTGTTCGGGCAACACTTGTTGAGTTCAGCTGAATTTCCTAACACATAATGGTGTTACTTCTTCCAGAATCTCATGCCCATGTTCCATCTTCATTTCAGGTGCTGAACCTCTTTTCCATGACCTGGATAGTGATGACACTTCTCTCAGTAACCTGGGCGACTGCTTCCTAGCAACATCAGAAGCAGGACCTCTGCAGTCCAGAGTGGGAAACCCCATTGACCATCTGTACTCCATGCAGAATTCCTATTTCACCTCTTGAGTCTTCTAAAATTTTTTGGCTGGGCTCCCATATGGAACAACCATACTATGTGAGGGGTTGCTGACTTTAGGATGGGGAGGCCAGAGAAGAGGTGGGCTAGGGAGGGAGGTTTGTTGGGGATGCTGTTGTATAATGATATGGTGTAGCTCAGCATTTCCAAAGACTGGATACATTATGGATTGCATAGTTTAATGTTTCTAATAAGAATCTTAGTGTTAGATATGAAGATGTGTTTATCATTAAGGACAGGGACTTTTAATATAGACATTCTCAAGCAAGCTAGATACCTAGGGACTCCTAACAGCTTCCCACCATTGTGGAGAAGTGCTTGTCAAGAGGTGCCGTATGTCTATTCATCCATACACCAATAGACAGACAGATAGATGTGTGAGTGTGTGAGTGTGTAACCTTTCATACTTTATCATCAAAGTTTATCCCTAATTATAACAGACACCAACTGTACAGCAAAAAGTAACTTTATTTTCAGTGTGAACTGTATTTAAGGAAATACTTGATGCACTTAAGTTATAAAATGAGATAATTTACTTTTATAAACTTTATTTTTAGTTTGGAGAGACTCATCGGCAGGGCAGAGAGGCCTGCTCCATCTGGCCCCATAGCTTTGAGTGCTTGAGTTTGTTCTGTTTCCAGAGCATCATTGAGGTCTAGGAAACAACTCCATATGGCTGGCAGCATTCTGTTGTGGGCTCTTGCTCACTCTGGTGTTGAGTCACTGGGCCTAGGTGGAACAGAGCAATCCCTGAACGTGATTTTAAGCTTCTTAGCACGTGGTTGTTGGGTAGCATCAGTGAGGTTGTTTCTTCCCCTAAAGACTCATCCTCAATGAGTGTGGATGAGGTTGATTGCCATACCTACCTCCCTCTTTATGAGTGTGGATGAGGTTGATTGCCACACCTACCTCCCCGGGGACACTGAGGTTCCACCCAGGACATGAGACTTAAATCTGATATGGCTTAAAATATAGCCAGATCATGCACCTGATGATAGAGGACACCTGGGACCACAGAGCAGGAAGTCCTTGTACCCCAAATCCTAACCCTCTGCATAGCCCACATGGCAGAGACACAGCTCGAAAAGGTGGAGACAGAGCTCCATCGGAAAAGGTGGAAGAAGTTTGGTAGATGGAATTCTAGAGCAAGTGTTGACTTGCACATCTGCTTTTTGTTTGTTTTGTTTTGTTTGTTCTTACTTTTTAAAAGATCATTTAAAAAATAACTGTATGCACCCGGAAAGTCTGAATTCCCTGTGATCTCTGTTTGTTTCTTTCTTGAGGGCTCCTAGTCTAGAGAGAGTGTTTATAAACAGCCCCATGGAGCTCACAGAAGCAGAGAGGACCAGGCACGTACCCAGGGCTCTTCCTTTCAACTCACTTTGCTGCCTTTGAGCACAGGAAGACCCAGCAGCCATTGTACACAGGGACAGTTCCAGACCCGAATCTCCAGTTATGGTGCTAGGATGGGATCTTCTGTGTTAGGATCCTCCTGGGGAAACACTGAGTCATGGGGAAGACAGAAGGGCTCCACTGAGAGAGGCTGTGACAGGCATGGCCTCATGCCTGGGGACATCATCAGAGCCTTGAACACACCCACGTATCCACTCTCTGCAAGGCCAGAGGAAGCATGTCCCTTAGTGGTAGAGTCTGTGTTGTGTGATTTTTGTGCTCTTCTTTATAATTTATACAAACCACCAGGAACCCCGAACCAGTCTGTTGAGTGAGAATGAGGCCGGTGCAGGTGGCACCAAAGGTGTCTGTGTTGCTGATTGGTTGGAGAATGTAGCAGATATTATGTGAATGAAAACAGAGCTCCTTAATTCTACTCTTTAATGGCATACCGAGATGAAATTAAAAACCTCTTACAAATGAGCTGTTGTTTATTCTGGGGAGAAGGGTGGGCAGGGAACCAGGGAGATGTGGGAGTTTTCTTCAGCAAAGCCATGGAGATGTGCTGTGGTGAAACTTGGAAGAAATGAGAAGAGTAACTGCAGTCAAACCTAAAGGGGAGGGTTCTGCAGCCTCTTGCTAAGACGGACAAGGTCCACGTTCTACCAACCTCCCCCTACCACATAAGGAGGTTCTGGAAAGGGTCCATCACCACCCTACAGCTCCCCCATGGTCGAGATTGCATCGTGCACTGTTTGACATTCACTTGGGATTAGCATGGAGGTGTGCTGAAGAAGCAGCACTTCTGGATGTAGGTGGATTTCTCTGTGCCGTCAGGTGCTCCTCAAATAACCACACAGAGACTTAATATTAATTATAAATGCTCAGCCAATAGCTTAGACTTGTCTTTAACTGGCTCTTATAACTTAAATTAACCCATTTCTATTCATCTATGTACTTCCCCAAGGCTTGTTTACCTCATCTACGCACTTCCCATCCTGCTCAGCTCTGCATCTCATGGTGTCTCCTTGTGACTCCTCGGGTTCCGCTATTATTTCCCCCAGTGTTCTCTCTGCCCCCAAAATTATGCCTAGCCACCAGCAGTCAGCTCTTTATTAACCAATGAGAGTAATACATATTCACAGTGTACAGAAGGATTATTTCACAGCAGCTGGAGACAAATGCCTACCAGAATGGGAGAGCAGAGTAGCAGCCAGTGTATTGCCCTGATTGATTCTCCTAGAGTTCTCAGCAATTTTACATTTAAGTTTTCACTAACATAGAAGAGAGTTTGGGTTAAAAGATACCTCTCTCTAGTGCACCAAGAAGGCTTTGCTCATGACTCCCAAGCTTTCCCTGGAGACTGGCTTTCTCAGTCCTTTGTTCTCCCCTTCCAACTCTGCGGGAACCTGTTCAGATCTAAATTCCAACTGGTTAGGTGATGTGTGGCCCTTGAACAAGGTACTTCACTCTGCTGAGCTGATAGAGTGATGGCGATGGTACTTGTCACTCTCTTCAGAGTGAAGAGGGTGCTGAGTAGAGCATACATGGGAAGGAGTGGGTTGATTGGTCTCAGGACTAGAAAATGGAGAAGAGACTGACTCACCTGAGCTGAAGAGAATCTTCTTTGCCTCTCTCTATATGCTTCTTTGCTAAATCTCAATGGAATTATCACTTAATCCAAGGCAGATGTGTAGGGAGTGGCTCATGTTGTGTGTAAGGCATGTAGAAAAAATTTCAATGTAAAAAACATGTTAACATTCCCCCTACTAAAAAAAAACAACATAGAAGGAGTTATCAGAGCTTAGGAGATTTCTTCTGCCATCTCCGGGGACCTGCATGGGGGTGGTGTGGTGGGAGAAGTGAGGCTGGGGTCAGAGTGGAGAACCAAAAGTCTGCCCAGGAGAAATGAGTTCACTTAATGCCAGTCAAAATGGGAAGGAAGTGGAAGTAGCCTGTCAGCTCCAAACTCAAAGACAAAACAATGCCCAACTGAACTGCACGTAAAATCTCTCTCTCTCTCTCTCTCTCTCTCTCTCTCTCTCTCTCTCTCTCTCTCTCTCTCTCTCTCTCTCTCTCCCTCCCTCTCTCTCTCAATACAAAGGTGAAAACTGATATGGTTTACCTTCAATAAAATAGTCCTACCAAGAGTCACAATTGAATCAAAGCCAAATGCACACGTCGTTTCCCTGATTCTTGCTTACAATAATACAGCATTATTCCAATGACAAGAAGGGGAGAATCATCGTTAGGGCTCAAAAGAAGGCCTTTAGGTTTTTATGATTAAAAATACAGTCTTTCTGCACGTGTGGACAAATTTGTGTTGCATGGGAAGCACCCTGGACTTGACTCGAAGCTGGGCTCTCAGCCTTCATCTCTTCACCAGTAAAATGTGGCCATTGACACTTGTTGGTCTGTGAAAAACAAAAGCAACAAATAAATATGAGGCCTGTGGACTCTGTCACGCTGTACACACTGGAAGAGCTCCAATATTTAGTCTCACGGGGCACATGTGAGCCAATCACTTGGGAAGCATCCAAGCTGTATGAACAGCTCTTTTCTTCCATGCTCTGCGAAAAGTTTTGCTTTCTGCTCTTCATTTTTCACTAAGGAGTGGCTGTCCCAGAGAAGGACAGATATACTAGGTCAGGTGAAAATGACCTCTGTTCTCTGCCAGCAGCTACAGTCACTAAAGCCACTGCCTGATGGATGTTCCCCCCTACCCGTCCCTCCAGGGCAAGACCCTGAAAGATTGTGGGTTGACACAGCCCTAGTGGGTGATGCAGCAACTGGTCTCTAGGTGCCACCCAAGTGCTTAGGAAGAGAAGTGTGGCTCCTGCCCCTTATTTATGGTGGAAAGGACCTATCTAGATAGTTATACAGATTGCCACTTTATCTAAACCTTTTAACACCCCTTCCTAACACACTCATTCATTCCTTTCATTCAGTCAGTAAGTGTTGGTAAGGACAGGGAATGTGGTGTGTTCTGAGATGGGTTAAAAAACAAACAAACAAATAAACAAACAAAACAAAGAAGTGAGTCAAAAGAGGCAAAGTGCCTGCCTGATTACAAATGGCAGCTTATGCAAGAAATAGCTGTTGGTCAAAGCCTAATCCATTGAGCTTGCACAGTATGAAGAGAGCAGAAAAGATTTGCCTCCTGCATGGTTAAGTCCTGGAGGTAGAAAGAATCCCAGGGGTTCTCTGGTCAGGTCCAAAAAAGTAGCTTGTATTATGTGCAAAATGTCCTTGGAATCAAAGGAAAGGGGTCACTGTCAATCAGCACATGTTTATTAAGTCTGGACGCGGACGTTTGTTGCCCTGTGTAGCCCACTTCTGATAACATCACTCTGATGTCCTTTGGGGACTTGACCTTCCTCACTTGTGTGTAGTCTTGAAGGATCGAAAGTCAAGGTGACCTGGTGTGCAGTCTCAAAGGGAAGGTGTCACATAACCAGTGCTCAGCCCGCCACTCTCTCCAGACCTCCATGGAGCAGTGCTAAGTTGGACACTCAATGGGAGCTGGTTCCTTTCTGGAGATGACCAGGGCAGGATGGTCATATAGTTCCTCCTACCCAGACATCCAAGCTGCCCTGCCTCTACCTGCTTCTAAGACTGGCCAGCAGACACAGACCCTGGGAGAAATCTGCCTGTTAACCCCACAGACCTTTTCTTGCTCAAGTTAATTAAAGTTGTTCATTTATTTTTCTTCTGCTTAAAAATTCCTGACACAAACCACACACCTACATTATGTGTGCCTGTATGTATGTGCATGTGGTGTGTGTGTGTGTGTGTGTGTGTGTGTGTGTGTGTGTGTGTGGTGTTATTACAGCTCTGAAGTAGGTTAGACAAACATTTCTTCCTTTTATAGAAAAGAAACTCAAAGCCCTGAAGTTAGTTGCCTTGACCATGGTTCCAAAGCTAGTTGTGGTCAGAACTGAGTTCCTGGTTTGTTTCTTCTGGCTTTGGGTAGTATATTTACGTCCCCAACCCTGACGTCCAAGGGGAGTGGGCACAGAAGAGTTCTTAGGACCGCAGCTGGGCCTACATGCAAAGTCAAGATACATTTCCCACATCCAGGGTGCTTACATTCTACCTGAAACACGTGCACATACAGATAGTGAGCGTTAGTGGGACTTAGGATACAGGATGGCTATTGGCACAAAAGAAGACGCGAGGGGCCATTTCCAAATAGGTGGAGCCTGGACTCAAATTTGGATAGAATATGAATACAGAGAGGGGAAAGGGGAACCTAAAGCAAATGTCCTTGTAAGGGTAAGCAAATATAAAGGTCTGTACGTCCCATGCATGTGCACGTATGGAGGCACTATGCTTGGAGTGGTAGGTGGATTATGGGGAAACTGAGGCACTGAGTCAGGTTGGGTAGAAATGCTGGAGTAACAGACACACTGCTAGCCATTCCCTAATACAGACTAAAGATACCTTCCTGGAGGTGTGCCAAAGAGCACTAGTCATCCCACATAATCCATTATCCTCTAAGTAGCACTCTACATGTCTAACTGTCCAAGGTGACTTGGCCCAAAGCTCACATTTCTCGGGCTCCATTTCCAGCTAATGAGATAAAATGATGTGTCGCCTGACATCTCGAAACCACCTTCCTTAAAAGATGACTGGCATGTGCCTGTCTCCTCATCCCTGTCACTTCCTTCTTCTCAGGTGGGATGCAGATAGCCAGAGCTGGAGTGGCCAAGGAGACTATGCAGTTAGCTTTGAGTGGAGGCCGTGTATGATGAGGGACAAGATGGAAGGGACCTGGGTCCCAAAGAAGTCTAGAAGCCACATGGTCACTGCAGCCCTGATTTATAAGCAATCCTAATTGTGTGTGTGTGTGTGTGTGTGTGTGTGTGTGTGTGTGTGTGTGTGTGTGTGTGTACATGCATGGGTACACAAGCATGTGTGTGTAGAGATCAAATGACAATAACAGGTGGTTTTCAGTTGCTCTCCACCTCATTTTAAAAAGATTTTTATGTATATGTGTGAGTGCCTCCATGTATAAATGCATGCCCTGTGCCCCATATGCCCCTGTAGACCAGAAAAGAGTGTCAGGGCCCTTGGAAATGGAGGTAATGACAGTTGTAAGCCCCCTGGTATGGGTGCTAGGAACCAAACCCAGGTCCTTAAGAAGAGCATCAGGTGCTCTTCACAGAGTCGTTGTCGTCTGTACAGTCTCTCCAACCTAGGTTTTGAGGCAGAGACTATCACTGAACCTGAGACTCAGTTCTCCAGCTAGGCTAACTGACCAGTCAAGGAGCTTCAGGATTCTGTCTATCTCTGCCTATCTAGCACTTGGATTACTGGTGAACATGCTTGGCTTTTTATGTGGGTGTTAGGGATCCAGGAGCTCAGCATATGTGGCAAGTACTTGTCATCTGAGCCACCTCCCCAGCCTATTTTGTTCCCTTTCTGCCGCTGATACAAAGAATGAGTGTTTCGAATACTGTGTTCCTAGGGAATGGGAGACACGTGTGCCACACAGCAGCTAAAAGGGTGTGCGTGTGATAATCTTCTCCTAGTATGTACAGATGACCGTAACAGTACAGAGTTTAGAGATGACCCTGTCCCTTAATGAACAGGAGGATCTGGTGGTTTGTTTCCTTGCCTCCCCCATCTCAACAAACTTTCCTGAGCATCCATACATATCTATCTCTTGGTACCAGCACCAACAACAAGCTTCATCCAGCCTCCTGGAGGAGAACAAAGAAGCAGTTCTATACAGTTTTTCTGCAGGACCCAGCAGGTTCTAGCTACCAGTGGAAGTTCACAAACTAAATTTACACACACACACACACACACACACACACACACACACACGCACACACACTCAGGTTTGGACAGAGTCCTCATTCTTAGGACTTCCCTGTTATTTACCCTTAATCCCAGTTCTGAGTTATAATTTGGACAGAGCCTCAGAATGGTTGGGGACCTGGTAAGAGCAGAAGTAACAGAATAATGATGTTCTTTTAAAGTCCTGTTATGTGAAGAATGCTTTTTCCAACCATTTACTATAATTTGAGGAGAAGAAGGAGGGAAGGATGGTGAGAGAGACAGGAGATTTAGAGAGACTAAAAGCATCTGGTTTGTTCCAGTCTGCCTTAGACAAGCCCTAGCTGAGGGCCTGTATAATAGTTAAAGGGAACGAAGGTATTTTGGAGAGCAGGGAGAGTTGAATTCCTCACAAATTATTCTCTATGCTCAAACTGGCTATTTATCAACTTTATTTTTTTAGTGTGTGTGTGTGTGTGTGTGTGTGTGTGTGTGTGTGTGTATTGCATGTATGTTATTGAGTGTGCCTACATGCCATGGTGCATGTGCAGCCATCAGAGGACGATTTTGTGGAGTGGGTTATTCCTTCCATTTCTCTCCTTCCACTTTTACATGGATTCTAGGGATTGAACTCAGGTCATCGGGTTTCCATGTGATGCACTTTACCTGCCATCTTATCAGCCACCAATTTATTGAGAGAGAGAGGGAGAGAGGGAGAGAGAGAGAGAGAGAGAGAGAGAGAGAGAGAGAGAGAGAGAGAGGGAAAGAACATAAAGATGGGTGGGTAGGGAGGTGGGGGTGATCTGGGAGGAACTGGGGAAAGGGAACACATGATCAAAATATATTACAGGAGAAAAAAATTTTCAATTAAAAAGAAAGGAAAACAACTGTCTGGGAACAAAAACTGGAGAAAAAAAAACCAATGTGGAGAGTAACTGAGGAAGACATCTATCTTTGACCTCCAGCCTCCATAGGTACCACACACACATGCTTGTACCTGCACGGCTATGTTGTGGACATATACATACATATTTAAAAAACACTCAAAGGCTAGGAGGGTGTGCTGCTAAATATTCATGAAATCAAATATGTAAGATTATCTACCTGGATAAGCCAAATAAATATAAAACAAAGTAGAGCTCCCAGTTTAATAGAGGCCCAATGAGAACAAAGCCTGGTGGGTCATGACCCTCACCCATCAGCCAGCTGTCACATGAGCCCCGACTGTCAGATATGAAACAGGGTTGCGGACCAGATTTCGACGTTTTATTCATTCAGTGACCAACGAATAAACTGACAAAGTCAGAAATGACCCCAGCCCTTCCCCCTCCTGTTTCACCAAGCTAGAAAAACCAAGAAGCAGGAGCACAAGCCTTGAATTAGGACGTCCTGGAGCAGTCATCCTACTACTTAACCACAGTATCCCACCCTGACCCTCTCAGCTTCCATAAGGATGCTTCCCTCCATGTTGGTCTAAGAAACAGAAGCACAAAATGGATAGCCTTCTGAAATGTAGCGATGATCACAGCTCTCCATGCAAAGTAGTGCCCTATGAACTAGGGCAATGGGGGCGAGGAGAAATGAGTTCTACCGTCACGAGTCATTTGGTGGCTAGCAATAGCAAGGGGATGAAACAGAACAGGGTTAAAGGCATTTTTAAATGGGAAACAGTGGTACCTTAGGAACCACTAAACACCTCTCAGCATTTCCTGTTCTTTCTTGCCTGGGAAGATCACCTTTGATAAGTACACACACACACATGGAAGTGGGGTGTTTGTACCAGGCGTGTGGGGTGTCAGGCTTGGGCAGCCGTTAGTTGCTGATGAGATCTTCTCTGGAAGCTGGGTGGATTCTGAGAAGAGGGCTTTGTGGGGAAGGGCTTAGCAGGGAGAACGGGGGTTTGCTCTGGTTCAGAAGAATGAGGAGGGGAGAGGGAAGGGGGTGGATCGGTATTGACCTTCCTGTAAGTATGGAAACATTCCATCAACAACCTCCTTTTGTCCTCAACTCCTGCCAGATGGCCAGCCCGAGATTTGCTGGCAACTGCTTTCAGGTGGGGTGTTCCTTGTGATGTTATCAGAAGAGGGGAAAGGCTGACTTGGAGTGACCTTGTTTCAATACCAGACTTTGCAAAGACAGGCAGGGATGTGTGGCTTGTGGTCTGTGGAGGGGTTTTTAGCTAAATGAACAGGCAGGGTCCGATAGAGAAGTGACTTGAACTAGGCTCTCTGCTAACCAGATAGTTAGATGGTAAACTGCTAGGTTATAGTCTAGATTTTTGTTGAGCAGGAAGAATAAGATGGTATCCCACTGTCATTTATAATTTTCCAGTAATCATTCTGGAGATGCTGCTTGACCTGTAGAGTGCTTGCCTAGCATGCACGAAGCCTCGGGTTCACCCCCAAGTGCTGCCTAAGCCAGGCGTGGTTGTACATGCCTGTCATCTCTGCATCTGGGAGATGGAGGTAGGAGAATCAGAGGTTCCGGTTCAACCTTGGCTACACAGCAAATCTGAGGCCAGCCTGGATCACACGAGACTCTGTCTCAGAAAACAAAACAAAACAACCCCTGCCTGACCAATATTCCTCAAAATTGAAAATACTGCCAGAATAAGAAAATCATTAAAGTCTGAGAAAGTGTTGGACTGAAAGGAGCCTGAGCCCAAGGAGATGTGACAACTTCATGTGGGGCAGCTTTCTAGAGGATCATCCTAGAAAGGTGACAACCATGTAATCCTGAATAACCTGTGAAATTCCTTTAGGAATATATCAATTTTCTCTGACAGATGCTCCATATTAATGTGTCAATAATGTGGGAAATAGGATGCAGGTTACACAGGACTCCCTTACTTACCTTTTGGCTTTCTCTAAATCTAAAACTGTTGAGACCAGAGGATGACATAAAGCATCATCCTCTAGAATGAGTTCTCTCTTCTTTGAGACAGGGTCTCTCGTTGGCAGGAGCTCACCCATCAGGCATGTGGACCATAAATCCCAGGGATCCTGCTGTACCCACCTCACTAGGACTGGGATGCCACAACATACCTGGGGTTTTTGTGTAGTCTCTGGAGACTGAACTCAGGTTCTGATGCCAAGAGAGCAAACATTTTACCAGCTGAGCTATCTCTCTAGGCCCTGTATTTGATTTGATAACATCATTCATTGGTCTTTTGAAAAATCTTGTGCTTGAGTTGGGCAGATCATACCAAAGCTGCCATGTCTCATTACACTTTATTTCCAAGAATCATAAGTGTTAATATTACTGCTCATTCCACCAGAAAGGTCTGAATAGAAGAAAACTGTCAAGTCCACAAGTTTTCCAGAATTATAACTTTCTCTTGAACACCCAAATGGTATTGTTGGTAACAAAAAGTGACATCCCACCCCTCAAAGAATAGGATTCATCTTACTCAAGCTTGAGAAAATATTTGCCAGATATGGAAGTCTGTATAAGCACAGTTTGTTGGTCTCTTTTTTCAAGTAATAAAAGTGGAATAGGTGCCTCGAAGGAATGGTTAAGTGGGTGAAGAACCCGTCATTCCAAGTGTGGAGATCTGAACTCAGATCCCTAGGACACACATAAAACGATTGGAACAGCTGCAATCTGTAGTCCCAGCGGTTGATGGGGAAATGGCCTCGATAGTCTAGAGTATGCAGCAGAGAGCAAGAGACCTGATCTCAAACAGGGTGGAAGGCAAGGACCAAGATAGGAGGTTGTCCTCCAACTTCCGGGTGTGCTCCATGGCATGTGCAGACAGACGCTCTCTCTCTCTTCCTCCCTACACACACACACACACACACACACACACACACACACACACACACACACAGATTTTCTGAAAGGTGTTCCACAAAAAAGAAAAATAGTGAGTTCAACTCCCAAGATTTCCATTTACTAAAGCATTTGAAGATATCCGTCATTCTTCGCTTACTGCCTGGATGTCACGTGAATGCATCTGAGGGACTCACAGATTAGCACAAGGCCCAAAGTGGGTCCTCGCATCATGAATCGCTAGTCAAATGCTTGGTCCATCTTTTCTCTGTTTCTTCACTATGCAGGCCATGTGAACGTCTGCATCACGGTCTTTCCCATCATGCCTTTCCCAGTCGTGATGAATTGCCTCCTTCCTTACATGGTGAGATGAATTAAACTCTTCTTCCCTAGAACTGAGAAAAGTGAGCGATATAGATGGTGTGCTTCTAGGCACTGGTGAGGCCATGGCACACCAGCAGGAGACTCTACCAGCCTTCCAGGACCCTTCTCTGAAGCTCTACCCTGTATCCATAGTAACAGTGCTGTTTCTTCCACTGTGTATCTCAAGGTTGGTTTGAATGAGAATGGCCATCGGCTCATATGTTTGAATATTTACTTGGTCCTCATTGGTGGAACTATTTGGGAAGGATTAGAAAGTGTGGCCTTGTTGGAGGAGATGTGTCACAGGGATGGGCTTTGAGGTTTCAAAGCCTCCCACCATCCCCCAGCGCATGTGCTCTCTGTCTGTCTCTCTGTCTCTGTCTCTCTGTCTCTGCCTCCTCCTTGCAGATGGGCTCTCAGGCCTTCCTGTCGCCGTTATTCTGCTCCACCATCATGGACTCCGGCCCTCTGAAACTAAGCCCAACTGAATGCTTTTTTATAAGCTACGTTGGTCATGGTGTTCGGTCACAGTAATGGAAATGTTAACTAAGACATGTACCTTGAAGCCAGAAATGCCTTTTGTGAGGAAACTTGGTAACATCACTACCAGCTTTCTATGGCTAGGCCTGGACTGGTGAGATGCTCAGCAGGTGCAAGCTCTTGCCACACAAGCCTGGCTACCCAAGTTTTGTGAGGGAGAAAACTGACTCCCTAACCATTGTCCTCTAACCTCCTCATAGGCACCTACTGTGGCTCTGGCTCTCTCTCTCATAATAAAATTCAATACAATTATTTAGACCTTGTATTTTTCCATTTCCTTCCTTCTCTTTGCAGTGAGAGTGAGTTACAGAGCCAGGTCTCTATCGTCTGCAGCCTGTTTGTCCTTCTTCCGCCCACACCTGACCTCTGATTAGACTGGTTCATGCTCACATTCTTCTATCCCTGCACGATCAACAGGTTCTTCTGGCCCGAGACTAGGACCTCTTCCTGCAAGTCCTGGCCCTTCCTTGCTTCCAATCTTCTGTCTTTATGGGAACCTTTCAGAGCTCCCTCTGGAGTACATCATAGGCTGCAGGAGGGTGGAGTTACATCTTTCCTGCTCATCTTTGCATGTTCAACTCCCAGCTAGTCCTGAGCACTTCCTGCATTTATCTGTATTAGATTCTGGCTCTGCTTAAGACCTGACATTCTGAGGTCCAAGGTAAGAAAGCCAGCCATAACTGGAGCCTGTTGTTTTCAATGGACCAAAGAGCCAAAAACTTGGGAGAGACCCTGCCTGTGTGACCCTGTGAATTTCTGGAATTTCTCTGTCTCTCTGCCTCTGTCCATCTCTGTCTCTGTCTCTGTCTCTCTCTGTGTACCAGCAGAATGGAGACAACATGAGTACCTACACCTAGATTGTAAGAATGGAAAGACACCATCTCAGAAAGCACCATGCAGGGCATCTACCCAAGAAGACACAGTTCTTCCCAGGAAGGACTGCCACTGTTATCTCCGTCTCTTCCTCTCTTTGTCCTTTCATGGTGGCCAGTGGTGACCCTGTTTTTCCAGTGTCCCCATTTCGTGTGCTATTGGAGATCTTCCTTACAACCGTTGTCACCAGTGTTGACACTGAGTCCTGTCCACCCTGGGAGCTTCTTAGTGGTGTCCTAATCCTCACCCCTTGAGTAGAAGCTGATGTCAAGGGGGTGGTGACAGTGGACAGATGGGACAGGGCTGCAGCAGTAGCTGTTTCTGTGTGGGACCTGGTGTTAGGCTGATCCCTTGGGAACATGTGAGGGTCTCCTGTGTGAGTACCACCGGGAAGGCTGCCTTGGTTCTTCTGCCTGACAGATGGAAACACTTGCGCTATGAGGTGGTTCTTCTGTCCTGGCATCCTAAACCCGACTTACCTGGGACTGCAGCTGGGCTCCGGATACATGACATTCCTAAACCTCCAGCCATTTAGCCTGAGGATGGTGATGAAGGGGGAATGGGAGTCAGTGAGTGACACAGGCGAGGCCTTTCTCCAGAGGTGAAGAATGAATTTGAATTCCAGGTGACCCCCTAACCCCCAGAGCCCTCTCAATTTCTGACCCTAGCTGGTCCTGACCCGGCTGTGCCCCCAGAGGTGAGCAGGCAATCTTCACCCCTTCAGAGTCTTCATTCACACCCATTCAGCAGCTCGAGACCCAAGCTGATCTCATAAGGCAGGTGAAGCTTATTGTCAACACTTTTTCTGGATCCTTATCTCTGAATGCAGAAGGAAGACTTTGCCATTCAAGGGGGTTTGGGCTGTCGCTGCAGAAGGAGGGGGTTTCAGATCCAGGGCCCTCTAGAGACCAGTGATCCTGAACCCTGTTTACAGGGAGGTCTCAGACCTCAGGTTCCAACATTAGAGCAATGATGAGCATTTACATAAAGCCTCAAAGGTACCTAGCCCCAGCATGGGTGCTCATGATCTCTACGGTGACACCACAGGGTCTGCTCCCTCTTTAAACCAGAGGAAAGACTCTTGGCACAGTTACTTACTAGAAGTTTTAAAGCTCCAAGCCTTGGTCCATTGTCAGAATTACCTGCGCCATTATAGTGTGGGGTTGGGAGGGCCCCAAACATGCAAAGCCTAACCCTCCTGCTTGTACTCGTTCCCACTCCCTTTCCTAATTCAATCCTTCCATCCTCTCCCCTCCCTTCATTCCTCTAGTCTTGCCCATCTTCGTTTAAATAAAAAGACCTCAACTTTAACTGGTTTGGTTTATTTGTTATTTCAAATGATAGAAAAATAATTTACGTTCAGGAGAGACCCTACATTGAATTTTGAACTTTTCTCTGATATCTCTACTTTATCTCATCTGGCAATGCCGCATGGGGATGTAAAACATCTCTCTCTCAGCTGCAGGATCACAACAGCCCACCATACAGTCTACTCTGTTGCTCAGCTATGAGGTTCAGTAGGTTAGGTAGAGTCGATGAGTTGGTGACTTACAATGGGATGGATTTCTCAGGACAGGACCTCAACCTAAACTGAAGATCCTCTGTAGATACCAAGAGCCAGTACTGTGGATGCAGAGGACATAAGAGAGGAAAAGAGATTTCTTCTCATGGCGTTGGCCACACAGAAGCCTCCAGTGTTGGAGAGCACTATTAGAGAGTTTCTTCGGGGAACCTTAATACCTTAGGAATCTGCAAATTGGTTCACAACATTTTCTCCATTTATGTACCCACCCCATAACCCAAATTAGTCAAAGCCAATAGGCAAAAATTAAACAGGGCTGTTTTATAACATTTGCAATTTACTTTACAAAAATTCTACATAGGCAGTGTGGTACTATACTGCAAGTCTACACCTGTGTTTTCTCCTAAGGCTTTTCACTAATAGATTTTCCACAAAACTCATTCCCAGTCAGATATAGCTACACTTTATTCATTTCTGTGGGTGAAAAGCATGACACTGTGAAACTCGTGCATGCTATCTTTGTCCATCCTGCTGATGGACATTTGATTTGTTTCTAATTTGGAGCTATTTAGAAACAACACTGCCATGAATATCCATATCTGTTTCCTTGTGCGCGTGTGCTTGAGTGATTCGCAAACTGTGCGTGGGGGATCACTTCCTGATGAACGTCTTGAAATGATCGTTATGAACTTTTTCCTTACACACTGGAATCTTTAGCTCACGTGAGAATTGTTTTCATTGCTTCTTAGTTGGTTTTTGATTGAGTCTGCCCTTTGGAGAGCTGAAGCCCTCGTGTGTCTGTGTTCTCATAGTCACTCAGCTTGCAGTGTTCTCTCCACCCCAGCTCTTCTTGTAGGGAATTGCTGATGGCAGATGCTTCTGTGTTAGTGTAATAATTTCACATTGAAAGTCCTTTCTGTTCCATCCTTGAGTGCTAAGGGGCCGAGTCAGAGGGTTTCTTTGGTGTGGTCTTGCATTTGCTTCTATAAATAACTGGCAGTTTTGAGTTCTGGAACTGAAGATGTGAAGCCTCCTGGTGAGGCTTTGATGCTTCGTGGAGATAATTTCCAGCACCTCCATTCAAATCTAGGGTTTGGTGCAAGTGATTTTATTTTGTGCTGAGCCTGTGTTGATCTGGGTTCCGACTCTGTGCACAGGTCCTCTATTGACTACAAAACGCACAGCTTTGTCAGTTCCAAAAAATGCTGAGATAACCAATGGTGAAGTTCGCAAATCTGGCTTGACCTCCACTTACCATTCTGGGCAGACTCAATCACTTAGATATTAATCCGAGTAACTGTTCTTCGCATTTTTATCAGTTTATGCTGTAAACTAAAAAATTAAATTTTATCTAGCAGCTTTATTTAATGGGGGAAAGTTCTAGTATGTAACCTACCATGTTGTTGGAAATGAGAGTAGTTTTTAAAGTGTCAATCATTAGCTGAGTGTGTGGCACACAGCTGTAGTCACAGCACTTGGAAAGCTGAGACGAGAATATCCCAAGTTCAAGGAGAAACTGGGCTACAGGAGACTTTGTCTTAATCCTCTCCAACCAACCAACCAACCAAACAACCAACCAAACAAACAAACAAACACCCCAAAAGAAAATCCTTGGTCCTAAGTGGCTAAAGTAGAGTTGAAGAATGTGTAGGACAGTAACTTTTAAAGGGTTGTTGTTTCTCCAAGAAGAAAACAGTATTTTCTCAAAGTAAGTTGGTTGGGGTTAATGTCATTTAGGCATAAGATGACGAATAGTGAATCTTTTCCCTCAGTTCCATGTGCCATGTGCCGTTAAGTAATCACTTTAGACTGGTTCGAGCAGGAAACTGAGATAAAGCTTACATAGCAATCAATTCATATCTGCACTCCATCCAAGACAAAGCATTGTTTACAAGGTCAAAAGGACGGCTAGGAACATTCCTAAATGAACTTACCAGTTAGCACTTTTTTTGACCAAATTTACAGTCTCAACAATTCTGTCAATAGGAAACCAATCTCAATCAAAATTATTCCTACGAGCTCAGCAGAAGAAAGACTGTACTGTACGTAGGCAGTGGTTATGCGGAGAATGATGTGGATTTTCTTGATCAGTTTCAGTCATTTGTTAGGTGTCGTGTCCAGCTATTTCTGCTCATTGGTCCTTTACCACACTCCAGCCTTTTGCTTTCTACCTGAAAATGTTGGGACATCAGTGAGGCAATGTGTGCGTAGGTTACACAGGAAGGCTCTGGAGTTGACCCACCTGAATCTAACTCTTAATTCTCTATAATGGTACTGGGCTGTGCAGCTTTCAGGAATTTGCTTTATGCCTTGGATTATTTTATATATGTAAAATAGGTGAAAAAAAACAATAGAACTAGATTAATCTCAGCATTGTGGATATTAAAATTGATAATGCATATAACATCAGAATAAGGCAGGGAACATGAAAACACACTTCAAAGAAATTAGATATTAAGGGTTATTTTTTATAACTTTTTAGTATTTTGAATTAAAATATAATTACAACATTTCTCCCCCTTCCCTTTCCTCTCTCTAACGCCTGCTGTGTACCCTGCTCCCCCCTTTCCCTCTCAAAATCATGGCCTCATTTTCTTTCATTGTTATCATTACATATTTATATAAATGTCAAAATACATAAAGACAACCTGCTCGTTATGTTTAGCATTGCTTGTATGTATACAATTTCAGGGCTGACAACTTGGTATTAGAGAACCAGAGAGGGGGAAAAGTAGATGCCAACTTTTAAACGTGCACACTTTTGAAGCCATGAGGAGAGTGGATTACCCACCGCAACCCGAGATAAACCGGAAATGTCAGCCCAGATGAGAGATTTCCTGTCATCATCACTAACAGGATAACTGCTCTGCCTTTTCCAATCATTGATGCTTCAGCTTTATACAGGACATTTTCCATACACCCAAACAAACTTTGGATGCTGCTAAGACACTAGCTAAATCCAGCCTAATCTAGTGCATAAGGCTTTGAAAACTGACTTCTTCAAGTGATGGTAAGTGTGTTCTGTGTTATCCAAATATCTTCTAGCATGTCTGGCCTGGGGGAACTGGAAGCTCAGAGGCTTGGGAGTCACCTGGACACTGAACTCCTTCTTTGGGAATTTTGGAAGATTCTCTTATTTTTGGTCATCTCTATTTCTCATGGGGAGGTTCCCCATTAAGGTCTTTGTTTTTCTTTATATCCATAAGATTATTGTGTCCATTTAGGAAATGTCTCACTGTGGGTTATCCCCAAAGTAGAAGTCATTCTCAGATTTGACCCAGAAGTAGGGTAACAGGGAGCAAGAGTGAGGCAGAGGCAGAAAAAAGTGTGCGATGAGTGAGATGGCCATCAATAAGTGGATGATTGTTCCTCTTCTTTTTTTTCCTTCTTTGTGTGTATGTGCATGTTCACACCCACGCATAAGTATGTGTATGCACGTGTGTATGCATGCATATGTGTGTGTGCTCAGATGCATGTGTCTGCGCATGAATGTGGAGACAAAAGGGAGCTGCTGTATTTTTTCTTCATCTGTTGCTCCTCACCTCATTTCCTTGTGATGGAGTGTCTCATTGAACACGAAGCTTGCCATTTAAATTAGGGATTATAAACACATGTGGCCTTGCCCAGCCTTTACATGGGTGCTAGAGATTTGAACTTAAGTTCGCATGCTTGGCAGCAAGTGCTCTTTCTACTGAACCATCACCTCAGTCCTCTTCTTGAAAAGGTTTCACTTTGTAGCCCAGGCTGACCTCAAACTCCTAAATCTTCTGCTTCAGTCTCCCAAGTGCTAGGATCATCATAATGCACAGTTTTTAGATCCCATTGGAAAGTCCCAGACACCCTATGAGATGCATATCAAGACCATGGGTGGAAGAAGCAAAGGGGAAGGCATTTACCAACAAACTCTGTGAGTCATTAGCCAGAGGCTGGCCCTGTGGGACATCAAACCCTTTGCTCTCTGGGTTGTGTAGGTAGTGAGTGTCCATAAAGAAGGCAATGGTGGTAGATTAAGGGTGATAATCTGGGACAAATAACAGTCACTCATTCTTCTGGGAAGCTCAAAACAGCAGAGAGACCAAGAGGACTCAAAGAAACATAAAAGGAGGTGTCCAACAGACAGTGTTGGGAAAGCATGCAAGTGAATACTTTTATTGTTCCAAGCACACAACAAACATGGATAAAAGGCTGAAATATGTGTCTTTCATCTTCAGCTGTTTAGACACTACAGAGTAGGGCTGGCTCTGGGAAAGCAAAGGCTGATAGCTTGATGGGTTTTTTCCCCCACTAATGGCCATAGAAACGATGCTAAATCAAACTCCTTAAGACAGCTCTTGCCTCCATTGTCCATTCAATGCACCTGCTACGTGAAGAAGCTACTACTCATTCCTGTACCAGCTGATATGAGCTTGGTTTCCAGCTGAGTTCTTATTAGCACTCTGCTCCTTTGATGGAACCCCAGTCCCCACCTCCCCATTCCAGTATACTGTGCTCTGGGCCTCTGGGTCTCACTTGATGGACAGCTGTGAGCGGCCTAGCCTCTTACCCCATCTGGTATGTTGCTGGGATTCATCCAAACTCCTCCCACACAAAGCACACTCTGCTCTCTTGCCACAGTGCAGTGCCAGTATCTCCTGATGAAGAATGATGCTCCCAGCATGACCCTCTTGCTCAGGTGCTCACATGCATGACATTCCTCCCCAGCCCTGGGCCACTACACAAATGGGCTGTCCCCGTTTAAAACTCCCCTCCATGTATTCTCTTGTACCTCATGAGTCAGCTGCAGGCTTTCAGTTTAGGATGCTGCTCCACACTAGCCCATCATACAGCCATCCTTCCTATCCTCCGATTTCTAGCAACATTTGTTCTTTACTGTCTCCACTTATTCTGTGTCTAAGGTGTGTGTGTGTGTGTGTGTGTGTATGTGTGTGTGTGTGTGTGTGTGTGTGTGTGTGAGAGAGAGAGAGAGAGAGAGAGAGAGAGATGTGCACTTAAGTGTGTGTGTGAGAGTGTGCATGTGTGTATGCCAGAGGTTGATGCTCTATGTCTTCCTGTATTGCTCTCTATGTAGTTTCTTCTCTCTCTCTCTCTCTCTCTCTCTCTCTCTCTCTCTCTCTCTCTCTCTCTCCTTTCTTTCCTTCTTTCTATCTTCTTTCTTTCATTCCTTCCTCCTCCTTCTCCTCCTCTCTCTCTCTCCTTCCTTCCTTTCTTTATTTCTTCTTTTTTTGAGACTGAGTTTTCACTGAACTTGGAGCTCATCATTTGGCTAGGGATGTTGGCCTCTTTCTGTTCTCTTCTGCCCTAGGGTTAGAGACAGGCACCACCATGCCTGGCTTTTATGAGTGCTGGGAATCTAAACTCAGTTCTTCATGCTTCCTCCAGGCATAGTAGCCTCCAAGTTATCTTCCCAGGTCCTGTCTGAAGAATCCTTAATCCCAATGATGTGTCAACCAACATACTTTCCAATCTAAAACACACAAAAAAGATGTTGATCTCCATTCAACATCTACTAATTCCCAGGAGATAATTATTTCAACCATGTTAAAATTCAAGCTTCCAGCCAGACTTTAAAATTTCTGAACGTTTAACAGTGGACGACTCTCTTCCTGAGACACTACTGATTTCTGCCTCCATACGGTCATTTGCTGTTATATTTTTAACTAGTGAGTCTAGTTTTTACTCAGCAAACTACTGTGGGTGTTTTGTTACTGGCTTACTTCTTCTCTGTAGACAAGAGCATGGTGTGGGAGTCCAGCTTCAGGAACAGGATGCCATGGATCCTATCCCTGGCTAATCACTCACATGCCTGCTTTTGTGTTTTAATCTATAAAGAGAGTGTATTAATTTTCACTTGTCATTTGCTTGGTTAGAGAGTGACTTGCCTCCTACAAACTCCATGTTGAAATCAGATGCTCACTGTGGCAGTGGTGTGATATGAAGCCTTTAAGAAATGCTTAGACTCTCAAGAGGGATTAATGCTTTTCTTAGGGGACTCTTGTAGTCAGAAGTTTTTCTGTGTCTCGGCCAGTTCTGCAGCTGCTCAGACCCAAGTAAACACACAAAGGTTTATATAATTTTATAACTGCTTGGCCTTTGGCTCAGGCTTATTACTGACTAGCTCTTACACTTAAATTAACCCATCATTCTTATCTATGTTTAGCCATGTGGCTTGGTACCTTTTCTCAGTTTTGCCTTCACATCTTGTCTGGCTGTCAACTCCTGACTCTGCCTTCCTCTTCCCAAAATTCTCCTCATCTGCTTATCCCACCTATACTTCCTGCCTGGCTACTGGCCAATCAGCATTTTATTTATCAACCAATCAGAGCAACACATATTCACAGCATACAGAAAGACATCCCACGGCAGACTCTGTTACTCATCTTGAGACTAAGTTAGTCTAGGACAAGATGTTTTGTTTTATTTCTTCTGCATTCCTGCATCTGTCCCTCCACTTTCCATCATACTGTGATATAATATGACTGTCCGTCTTTGGGCTTTCAGACTCTAGAACCAGGAGCTAAATAAACTTATTTCCTTTATAAATTTTCCAACCTTGGCTATTCTGTTATTGCAGCAGGCAGCACACTAAGACAACATGCAGCCATCACCCTAAAGTGCAGCACCCATTTATTGACTCACATTTTGCAGGTCAGAAGTCTGAACATAGTATGAATAGATTCTCTTCTCAGGTCTCATCTGTGTGCCCTGCAGGAGGCTTAGTTATGGAATACCCCACTCCCAACCTCACTCATAGTAGTGGCAGAGTCCAGCTCCTTGAGGCTGTAGAGCTAGTCTGTGCCTTCTTGCTGACTGCCCAGGAGTTGCTCTCAGCTCCTAGATGCTGCTTCACATCCTTACTGTGTAGAGCCCTGCTGTTGTCTAGGCAAATCTCCCTCCCAGGAAGAGTCCAAATCCCATCAAGGTGTCATCTGATTACGTCAGCTTCATCCAGGACAACTCCCGCCTCTGTGTGTGTGTGTGTGTGTGTGTGTGTGTGTGTGTGCGCGCGCGCGCGCGCGTGTGTGCTTGTGTGTGTGTGTGCGCGCGCGCGCGCACGCACACACGTGTGCACATGTGCCTGTGTGTGTATGTGTTTTATATGAATGTATGTGTGTGTTGTATGAATGTGTGTGTGTTTATACATGCTCATTTGTGTGTTTGTGTATCAAGCAGCCAGTTGTCAGCCTTGGGTGTCTTCCTCTATTACTCTGCACCTTAATTTTTGACACAAGGTCTCTCATTGAACCTGGAGTTTGACTCTTGGCTAAACTGGCCGATCAATGTATGGTGTATGTGTGTATTATATTGCACATGTGTGTGCAGGTGCTGACAGAGGGCAGAGGAGAATACCAGGTATCCTGCTCTATCACTCTTTTACTTGAGACGGGGTCTGTCACTGAACCTGGGCTTTGGCTAGACTGACTGGCCAGCAAGCCTTAGTGGTCGTCCTGTCCGTGGCTCCCCCACACTGCTGTGGTTCTGACGAAAGTGTGGCCATGCCTACCTTCTTATGTGGGTGCTGGTGTTTCAAACTCAGGTCTTCATGCTTATGCAGCTAGCACTTGTACCCACTAACACGTTTCTGTAGCCCTCCTCACTTTCTTAAGATCAACCAATTAGAAACCTTGATTACATCCACAAAGTCGTCTTTGCCATATGACAGGAAATAATCACAGAAGTGACAATTTACCAGATTTAAAGATCCCACCAGCTTCCTACAAAAGAGAATTATGTGCAAGTGAGATTCATGTGTGTGTAGCTTAGAATTCTGCCCCCAACAACATGGCTAATAATAGCATTTCTCTCCAAGGGCTGTGTAACATATATGAAATGCATTCACTATTGCTTTTGGTGCATAATAAATGCTCAGTAAATGTTAGCCCAAGTATTACAGAGAAGGGTTGTTGGGTTATTTATCTTAGCTCCAGAACCAGGTACCACTGGGAACTTGAGATATTTGTTAGAGGAATGAATAAATCTCTCACACAATTTATAACACATTCCTCGAATAGAATCAACTGTGAATGGTTATCTAGTCCAACGTCTGCATTTTAAGTGTAATGAAGTCAAGGTCCAGTTAGGGAGAAGCAGCACAAGGTCATCGGCTAAAGGCAGTGCAGGGACTAGATGACAGGTCCCATTCAGTCTGCTGTCTTTCCCACACCCACTGCATTAACACTCACTGACCTGTAATTGTTTTCTTTGTCGGGTTATTGTTCAAGACTCTTAATTGCTCAGGAAAGGGCGTGATTTCTGCTTTATTGCATACCCTTACTGCACCTTGTGTAAAACTGGGAAAACAAAGGGTGAGCAAACTAAATTATACTATAGTCTAACAGTACAGGCATAATCTGACTATATAAGCAACTAGAGTGCCAAAGACAAATTCTACTTCCTTTCATTACCAGGAAGTTGTCTGACATGGATCATTCATAAGGAACCAAGTGATTTTAGGGACAAACTGGCCTTGGGGCACACTTCAGTGTTAGAGCTTTGAAATCAGGTCCAAAGATAGTCCTAGAGACTACAGGTCATGCCTGGTTCACTTGGAGCCCAACGCTCTTCCACGATCCATCAGGTGGCGACTGTCCTACGTATTCTTCCCAGTGAATCCCCAGTTTATGAAATGTTGCCTGGCATAATGAGGGTTCTCAAGTAGCACTTCTTGAATGGAAAAAAAAATAAACTGGATTTGGCAAAAACTCCTGAGAGAAGTTAAGCTGTTCTCCTATCCAGAACTTTCCTGAGCCTTTATGAGGTGAGTTATGTATAAGACACTCTGTGGAGCCACGGAGTTCCACGGCTTCCTTCAAAAATGGGCACTAGCATGCCTCACGGTGCCACTTAGCAGTCGAAAGAGGCCTTTCTTCAATGGGGAAATGGAGGACCATGGAGGACAAGCAGCCCCCCAGGTTCCAGGGTTCATTCTTTGGGCTGGAACCTCAAATCTGTTGACATTCAGACCACCACTCTTTCAACTATTCTCTTCTTGAGGCATTATTAACTTCATTTCTGTCGGATAATGGCTAATGTTTTAAATGCTTGCCTCGGTCCAAGAATCTTTTATCAGGTGGAAACCTGAAACTCACCAGAGAAGCTCCCAACTGTGAGAAGGCACACAAGATACCTCGGAGGACGTATAGATGAAATCTTAGCATTAACAAAATAATGCTATTAGCCATCCACATTCCGTCCCTGTAATGGAATTTAATTATGATTACATTCACCTGAAGTTGCATATTCAGGAATTTAAAGAGAATATATCGGGCATCTGACCTCAAGGGTGGATTTGAAAATAAGAGTGTGCAATGAATCCGGAAAGGCAGGAAGGAAGCGTGCCTCTGTTTCTGCCCTCCCCCTACTATTTCTCTCACACACACTTTATCTTGCTCATGGATTGTTTGTCAGGTGGAGAGAATTCTTTGGAGGGGAGGGTGGGGGAGTTGAAGCTGAAAGCATCTATGTCAGGCTTCTCTCTGTCTCTGCCAGAGACTTCTTAGGGGTATTTAGGCAAGTCATTGGGTCTTAACAGCCAATGGGAAAAGGCTGTTTTCCTGTTATTGATGGTCAGTGGAGCTGATAGCTGGGCTGTGTCTGTTTGTTTTTAACCCTGTGTTGCAACAGTAAGTTTAGGTCTCTTGAGACACCTTAAGACCAGAGAACTCAGACTTCAGAGTACAACAGATAAATCAGAGAGTTCCAAGAGACCCACACTCAGGATCTTGGGGCGAGGACTGAGAATTTTCACTTTTGTACATAAAACTGGAGATTCTAATGTATCCAAACAAACGTCAGGACTTTGGAGAAGTCCTACTCCAAAGCTGCAGATTTCTGTTTAACGTTAGCAATCGTTCAGCAAAGTATCTTTTGTTTTAAGATCAGACCAAGTTGTAGACATATCGTAACTTCACTGAAAAGACTGTTGTTGGTGTTGGATTAAAACCAGGGAAATGAGGAAAGACTGGCCCATGAGAAACATGGATACTCTACAAGTTGCAGACCTGAGCAGAGCTCATAACTCTCATAGGGTGTTCTTGCCACACAAACGTCTGGAGGGAAGGGAGAAGAGAAAGGGGAAAAGTTTGGTGAGCTCCAAGCACATGAGTGGAACAATATTTAGTTTTCACAGCTCCTTGCTGAGTTGGTATGACTTATTTCCCATTTTCCACAGGAATAGAAGGAGACCAGAGACTCACTGCAGGTCACACAGCTATTGAAAACAGGAGAGAGATTTGAAGGTGGAGCTTCAAAGTCTTAGTCTTGTTTATCTTATACCCAAATGGCTTTACATTAAACAATGCCGTGAACCTATATATGGACACTCCAGCAGGCTTGGGGTTGATGGAATAGGAAAAGAAGTAGAAGAAATCAAATGAGAGAGAAATAACAAATAGGAAAGTAGGAAGGTCAGAAAAGGGGGTGGGTGGAGTAAAGAAGTGTCTACCTGGAGCTGGAGAGAGCTGAATTAAGAGCACTTGCTGCTCTTCCAGAGGACCCTAATTCCGTTCCAAGCACCCATATTGGGTGACTCACAACTGCCTATAACACCAGCTCCAAGGGATCCAATACCCTCTTCTGGCCTCCACAGGCACCCACTTGACACACACAGATATGGGCACACATATACATAAATAAAAAAAATCAAAGTAAAACCTTAGAAAGAGGATCACAGGACTGCTAACACTTACCATCCACACACACCAATACACCCGAAGAAAGGTGGTGGCGGCACTTACCCAGATTGAGAAGGTGAGGATATTGCTTTGGGAACCTGAAACCCTCTATAGGGTTCTCCCATTGCCCTGACTCAGATACAGATCCTGAAGTTAGTGAACAACCTCATAAACTGAGAGGTGTATGACCACTCAAAGCTCAGGCTTTTGGATGTTCTCTTCTCAAAGGGACAAGTATACTGAACCGAGAAATGCATGAGCAGTTGAGGGGCTTTGTACCACAATGAAGAATTAGGAATGGGTAAAGCGGCTTCCCCCATGGGAAGAAAGCAGTCCAGAGATGTAAGAGGAGTCCCACTCTGCAGAGCCTGGTGGGACATCACCCAACAGGTTAGACACTCTTAAGGGCCAGGCTGATCCGTTGGCTACATCCTGTGCTTTAGAGACATTAGAGCAGGCTGACCTCTGGCCATTGTCTTTTGATTAGTGACCCATTTCTTCCCCCAACTCCTACTCCTGTGCTCCCACAGTGGGCACAGTTCTTCTTCCTGCTCAGAGTAGCCGCAGGGCTGGCTACAGAGTGAACACGACACCTCTTACAGACACCTGCAGATTTTTATATGGCCTGTCACCCAGCAAGCAGGAGACCTGTGTTATCGGGGAAGCACGCTGACCTGCACAAGTTTCATTCATTCAGGGCTACAACCTCTGCGAGCCCTTTGAGGTCTAGGGTCAATGCCCTCAACAAATGGTGTCCACATTCTTTGAAGAATGCCCACGGGGAGTAAGCGGTTCACCCTTTCTCATCAGATAGGAGAAAGTGTGCGTTGTTCTTGATCCAGACCACAGCCCCAGAGATCGGTCCCACAGGGTTTGAATGCTTCCGCAACCTCTTCTGCATTCTGCAATGGATGGGGGTGTCGGCTCCTTCTCCCAATTTCATGCATGCACTCTTTGACAAATAGTTACTGAACTCTAGTGTCTGCCAGTCACTGTGCTCAGTGCTGTGGCTTTCAATAGTGCACAGGGATTGGGGGAGACACAACCAAGAAGGCAGTTATAACCCTGAGTGTGGAGTGCAGAGGAAGGGCAGGGTCCTGCAGAGACACCTGACTATGTGCTGGGGCCCACTTTACATAGAGGAGGCTATGAGAGACAGCCTTGTAGAGGAAGTGCCAGGTAAGCTGTGCCCCAAGAGGAAGTGCCTGTGCCCCATAGAAGGTAGCTAAGCAAGACAAGGAGTACGGGATTCAAACCTTCTAGTCAGAAGCCAGAATGTAAAATGATTTGGAATATATGAAGCCAAGATTTTCTTTGGAGACTGTTGCAAATATCAAATTATAAGTAGAAGACTTGACTCTTGTCTGTGACTAATCAAAGTACAGCTTCTTTAATATTAGAAATGTACTTAATAAGGGAATTGTGACCAGATACCCACGGAATAGTCACGCAGAATATGGATGTGGAGGGAGTCCTGGGTGGAATGGGAACTACACGAGAGAGAATTTATCAGTTTCTGATTCCTGTGGTTTCAGGTGCAAAATTGTATTGACGGTTGAGATTGAAGCAAATCTGTGTTTTACCTGTTTGTGCAAACAAATTTGAAGCTGCTCAGCTATGAGAAAGCTTGGGTTATCTGTTTGTTCTATGCTCCTCTTAGAAAATATTGCTTCAGTATTTGCATATGTAAAACAGTATATAGATAAACATCTAGGAAAAATGTAAGAGCCCATTAGCTGTTAATTCATGAGCATATTTTTCTGGATTTTGTGTTATTTATTATACTAGCAATATTTTTATATTTTTCACTCTAAATAATTTTTAACTTCATAACTATATATATATACCTATATACATGTAATAATAAAGAAGAGGTCATGAATTTGAGAGGGAGGAGGGGCAGGAGAGGAGTTACAGTGGGTAGAAGGGGGAGTAGAAATGATATAAATAGTATGAAATTTTCAAAATTTTTTGTGCTAAAAATTAATCATAACTTTTTCCTTTTAGCTTTTCACCTTTCCTAAATTTAGTTAGACAACTCCAGACAACCTGGGTCTGCCCTGTCCAGGAGTACTGTGCCAAAGCAGGGTTGCAATTGTGTTTTAGTCAGTGTTCTAGTCTTCTGTCCAGTTCTAGTGCTGTGAAGAGACACCATGACTGTGGCAACTTCTATACAAGAAAGCATTTCATTGGGTCTGGCTTATAGTTTCAGAAGTTTAGTCTGTTTTCATCACGGTGGGGTGCGTGGTGGCATGTAAGCAGTCACAGTGCTGGAGAAGTAGCTGAGAGTTCTACATCTGGATCCATGGGCACCAGGAGAAGAGAGAAATTGCAATTTGACTTAGGCTTCTGAACTCTCACAGCCCACCTCCGGTGACACACTTCCTCCAACAAGGCCACACCTCCTAATCCTTTTCACCATTCCCATCCTTTTTGACTAACCATTCAAATATATGAGCCTACTTAGGCCATTCTTATTCAAACCACCACAACCTGGATGGCAGTGTTGGGGAAGGTCTGGCTGGGGCACTCCAAGTGTGGCTGTGCTTTAAGCAAGGATGAAATTTTCTCTTAATCATCCCAGCCAGCTGTGCACTGGTGCCAGCGATGTGCTATTGAGCATGACCATGGGAAAAAGTGTAGAGAATCAGAAGTGGACCCTGTAGAAGAGGGATCCAGACACTTAAAGATTCCACATCTTTGTGGAAAAAGTGAGCTTGTCTTCTGTCCATGAGTGTTGGGGATCCAGAAGCTTCACTCACAAAAAAAAAAACAAAAAATCAGGGAGCAGAGTAGTTGCCTGTTTGTCAGTTGGGGAGACTCTGTTGTAACTTGTAGGACAGATGACCTAATGGTTCCTTAGACAGATATAGTGGCTTGTATCCTTAACTCCAACATAGGGGAGACTGAAGTTGGAGGAATATTTTGAGTTTAAGGCCACCCTGGGCTACATAACGAGTTCAAAATCTGCCTGCCCCACAGAGTGAAATCCTGTCTCAAAAAAAGTTTCTGTTGAAATGTACCAAACCCAAAACACATTTAGGCTTGCCTTCTCTGAGCACAGGCTACCCAGCTGCCAGCTCCACGACTTCTTTCTTCGTACACTGTCACTTACAAATAAGAGTAGAGGGTGATCACTGGTCTTGCCCAACCATCTTTGATTCACGAAACATCTTTTGTACACTCCCCATGCTGTACAACTCCACACTTCTAAAGTGTACCCGTTTTCTTCAGCTGTTTTTCTAGACAACAGACTTCTTTAAAGATACCTTTGCTTGCTTGCTTGCTTACTTTGATTTATTTCCTTATGTGGGGCACATGGCAGGGATGAGGGGAGGATATGGGGGGACTGGGAGGTGAACAGAATTGGGGTGCATGATGTGAAACTCCCAAAGAGTCAACAAAGACGTTTATAAAAAAATGGGTCTTTTTCAGATATTTGTTACTGTCTAGAGTAGAGCCCACTGATAGATATCAAATAGATGCTGGTAGCAGAAAGGCGAGACTGGGGAGGGTGAATGGGGGAAAGGAATAGAAATTGTCTGGGTAGCCAGCTGTTCTCATTGGTATTACTCATGGAAAAGTTAGAAATATACTAGTGGTCTACAAGGGAAAGGAGTTAAAGTCATTATGGCTGTAATACTTAGAAAAATATTTTACTACAAATGGAAACAATTATAAAGCATATGTAAAGTACGAAAAATAAAAAATATGTGATAAAGTAGAATAAAATAATCTTGTTATAGGATTTTGATGGCTGAGCGGCAGAAGTGCACGCCTTTAATCCCAGCACTCGGGAGGCAGAGGCAAGCGGATCTCTGTGAGTTCGAGGCCAGCCTGGTCTACAGAGTGAGATCCAGGACAGGCACCAAAACTATACAGAGAAACCCTGTCTCAAACAAAACAAAACAAAACAAACAAACAAACAAAAAGGATTTTGATGATACAATGATGCTTCCAGCATACAGTGAGATGTAAAAGATTATACAAAACTAATTGTGAATGACATCCCTACCTAGTATTTCTTCTTATGCAATTTATTCAACAAATGGAGTAGTTAAGACCAAAGGGTCAGCAGGCTGGATAGGATGCCCAGATGATCTTCCCAGAGGTCAGTTAATTCTCGCTCTCATCAGGTGAATACTAACCTTGACCAAGACAGTCTGGTCCTGCCATGAGAGTGGGGACTGCTGTCCTTATAATATATGTGTCCTTAGCTTGAAAATGCCACATGATTCTCCACCTTAGCCATGTGTATAGTGCCCTACCTTTCAAAACACACCAGCTTGAGTCCAGACCCCAAGACTTTGTCTTGGTAGGACGCGGAGAGTGTCTGGGGTTCCAAGTCCCAAAACCACTCTAACACAAAAGTCTGATGCACGCCAGATATTGAGAATGTGTGTGTTAGTGAGTGCCATAGTGTGAGATAGGAGGCCTCTCATCAGGTGTGGGAACAGAGAAGTCTGGCTTTCAGTCTTGGTCTTTCCCATCAGATGGGCAATCCAGGGAAGGCTATTTATTTATTTATTACCCTATACTGTGTTTCTAAAATGGGGATCAAATACAACCAGTTTGTTGGGCTATTAGGCTCTTTAACGGGATGCAGGCTTTTGAATGCATCAATAGAGCACACGGTGTGTGCTGACTGATAACTTAATACCCCTGCAGCTCAATGTTCCTGTCTCCAAGAGGGATTTGAGAGCTGATAGGGCTGCTGTGAGAATTAAGTAGCATAGTCTGGGGGAAGCCTCTTGCACTGACCTGAATTCAGCAGCCTAACGGTAATGCTCCCTCCAATCCAGAATAGTGACACTTTTGCTACTCACTTGAGCTACAAGCAGCCAAATGCACTGAAGTTTTGTGAGCGAGAACACTTCACCTTCTGCCTGCTTAGCATGATCAGGAGATGTCACAAAATGTCCCTTGCCCTCAGTTATCTCATTACTGGCCTAAAACGCTGATCTAGAAGTTGTGAACTCAACAAATATTCATTGAATCTATGGACTGGGCCCTTTGCCTACTCAACTAATCATGGGATAGATATTTTTGTCTTTATTATTTTACAGATGAGGACTCAGAAGTTTAGAGAGGAGACGTGACATGCTCAAATTACAGCTGGCAAGAACGACACTGGCTGCCTCTGTGTCCAAGATGACCTTTGTATTGCCTGGTTGTCTTGCCCAGTTTTTCTCCCAAGCAAAGTAGTCCTTCTCATGGCTGCTTCTTCAGGAGGGGCCCACTAGGTTCGGCCTAAGATATGTATAGCCAAGGAGAGCTGAGCATAGGAGACTGGAAACCACCCAGACCCAATTCTTTTCTTCTTGCACAGTGGCATTGCTCCTGGGAACAACTGAGCTCCAAACATGGCTCTGGTGAACTAGAAGTGATTTGGCGTTAGTTGTGGCTTTCAACTCTAAGATGCCACAGAACTCTAATCAGTACTTAGGAGGATCAGTATTTCAGTCACCCTTGGCTATGTAGCAAGTTTGAAGTCAGCCTGGGCTACATGAGACTTTGTCTCAAATACACACACACACACACACACACACACACACACACACACACACACACACATGGCCTTTAATACCATTGTCAATTAATTTGCTTATTTTCTCTTGACTTGCGCTAAGGTCAACAATCTATTTAAAACCTTAAATGTCTTCTTCCATGTGTTAGGACTGCTGAGACCTATTTGAAAGCTTCAGGTGTTAATGGAGTCAACTTTAATACAGAAGCTACTTTAAAAAATATGTGTATGTGTGTTTTGCCTGTATGCATGTCTGTATACCACATGTTCATAGTACTTGCATAGAGCAGGAAAGGGTATCAGATCCCCTGGAATTAGACTTGAGGACTGTTGTGAACCACTGTGTGAATACTGGAGATCGAACCTGGGTCCTCTGGAGATCAGCTAGTGTTTTTAACTGCTTGGCCATCTCTCCAGCCCCAAGCTGCTGCAGTTTGAGGATAACCAGACTACAACCCACAGCTCCAGAGAAGCTAGCTAACAAGGAAGACCCTAAAAGGGATGCATAGATCACCCAGCGAAGGAGAAATAGATGAGATCCACATGAGCAAATTGGGGGTGAGAGGAGGTAACGGAGAGAAGGGATGGGGGATGAGAACATACGGGAACAGGAGGTTCAAGCTGGAACAGGGACCGAGTGGGAGAGCAAGGAAAGAGATACCATGATAAAGGAAGAAATCATGGGAACAGGGAGAAACAGGGTGCTAGGGAAGTTCCCAGGAATCCACAAGGATGACTCCACCTTAGACTACTAGCAATAGTCAAGAGGGTGCCTGAAGTGGCCTACCCTGGTAATCAGATTAGTGAATGCCCTAATTGTCGTCATAGAGCCTTCGTCCAGTGACTGATGGAAGCAGATGTAGAGATCCACCGCTAGGCGCCAGGCCAAGTTCCAGGAGTCCAATCGATGAAGAGAGAGGAGGGATTCTCTGAGCAAGGGACATCGAGATCATGATGGGGAAATGTACAGAGATGGCCAGCCAAACTAGTGGGAACTCATGAACTGTGGACCAATAGCTGAGGAGCCCCCATGGGACTGGACTAGGCCCCTACATAGGCGAGAAAGTTGTTTAGCTTGAACTGTTTAGGGAACACCCAGGCAGGGGGTACATGAGCGGGCTTTTTGGAGCCCAGTGCCTATGGTGGGACACCTTGCACAGCCTTGGTGCAGTAGGGGAGGGGCTTGGACCTGCCTCAGCTGAATTTACCAGGGTCTGCTGACTCCCCATGGGAGATTTTGCCTTGGAGGAGGTGAGAATGGGGGGTGGGTTGGGGAGAAAGGCTGGGGGGCAAGAGGAGGGAGGAGAGGGGGAATCTGTGGTTGGTATGTAAAATCAATAGAAAATTTCTTAATAATAATAATAATAATAATAATAATAATAATAATAATAATAATAATAAAAGTTCCAGGTGTTAATGGAGTAAATTTTAATACAAAAGCTACTTTAAAAAAAATATGTGTGTGGCTGGGCGGTGGTAGTGCATGCCTTTAATCCCAGTACTTGGGAGGCAGAGCCAGGTGAATCTCTGAGTTCGAGGCCATCCTGGTCTACAGAGCGAGATCCAGGACAGGCACCAAAACTGCACAGAGAAACCCTGTCTTGAAAAGCAAACAAACAAAATATGTGTATGGGTGTTTTGCCTGTATGCATGTCTGTGTACCACATGTTCATAGTACTTGCATAGGACAGGAAAGGGTGTCAGATCCCCCGGAATTGGACTTATGGATTGTTGTGAGCCACTGTGTGGATACTGGAGATCGAACCTGCGTCCTCTGGAGATCAGCTAGTGTTTCTAACTGCTCAGCCATCTCTCCAGCCCCCAGCTGCTGTAGTGTGAGCATCTATCATGTACTCATGTGTTTCTCATCTACAACCATCACAGAAACTCCTCCAGATAGGTTCTGTCATCTGTACAGGTGTGGACACTGAGCCTCAGGAAGGCCAGAGACTTGCCCCAAACACACAACTGGTTTGTGGTCGAGTTCAAACAAATAGCTAATGTTATCTGTTTCCAAATTTTGCAGTGTCTCCTGTAAAAAGACACACCAGTTCCTTCTAGGACACAGGAAACAATCCTCCCATCAAGTTTTGTGGTTTGGCCATGATGTTTGCTGCTCTTGGTGGATCATGGCACACCCAGTGTTCTGACCGGCTCCTAAGACTGAAGCTTGGGTAAGGCCCCATCGTCCTCTGCATCCAATGTCAACTCCAGTCCCGAGTCCCATCCTCCAGAGGCCTGCACAGAGCTTTGGAGCTGGAAGTTGGGAAAGCAAATGCCCCGTTGACTGCAATGTTAATAAGGAACTAGCCTCAATAGGATGTGCCCCTCACAAAGGCCACTCTGTCCCCAGTCAGCAGCCTGGGGGTCCTGTTTCAGTGCTGGGTCTGGCCACCCTGGCTCAGCCGATGTCTTACCTTGTGGAGCAGGCCAGGCCTGCCTGATAATATCACTCAGGCATAGTGGTGCTTTGTGTACATTCAGGGTTCCAGTTACCTGGGGCAGGCAGGATTCAGGCTCCTGTGCCTGAGGCCAGGAGGGAGGCAGTGACTAAGTAAAAACAAGCATGAAAGGGGAGTGTTTTGGAAACCCCAAAGGAAGCTTTCTTCTTCCCTGTATCCTCAAGGTGCTTCCCAGAGAGGCTGCTTGATCGCTTGCCTTCCCACTGGGCAAAGAAAGGGAATCCAGGCAGGAATTTTCAATTGCTTAGATTGTGTGTGTTCCTACTCCCTAGCTGGATGTGTGCCAGCCTGCCAGTTCAGACACTTCTTTCTTGTCCCTTGGGGCTTCCTCTGTGTGACAAATCACAGGCAAACTGTTTTCCAAACCGGGGTTGGGTTGCTCATGACTTCTTCATCTGAAGCCAACAGCTGTGAACATGCCTGGGAGCAAAGTCAGATGTGTCTTCAAACTTGAACTTCAGAGAAATTCAGCCAGTGAAAATGTCTAATCAATCTTTCTCTTCAGCCCAGAGACAATCCTAGAGTCTTGGCTGGATCTGCAACTCCTTTGGACAAAGCTGAAGTCCTTTCTATGCGAGTCCACTCTTGGAGCCTTGAGCTAGCAGCTGCTGTGGTACGAAACTGTGAAAACAGAAGGTCAGACCACTGGGGCTGGGGAGATGGATCAGCAGTGGACAGCACTTGCTGCTCTTGCAGAAGAACCAGGTTTGGTTCCTAGCACCCCAAACGGCAGTTTACAATCATCTGTAACTTCGGCTCCAGGGCATCAGATTTGATGCCCTCTCCTGGTCACTGTGGGCATTATACACACACGTAGGCAAAGTACTCATATACATAAATAAAAAAAAATAAGCAAATCCTTAAACAAGAACAGAAGGCTAGGGTACAGACTGTGGGATTGACTGTCACTACCTTCCACACACATGCCCATGTGGAAACGCCTGTCCCTTCTAGCTGCACACACTCCTGTTGTACGCAATGTTCTAGTGTAGTCTACATGGTGCCTCACACACTCCTCTTTCCCAGAATTCCTTACTACACCTTCCTATTCTCTATAAAGCATTCAGATACTCAGGCTCAGAGCTTTGGGGGTCAGGAAAGCAGCATCAACCTCTGATTGCATCCTTACACATATGCATATGTGTGTGTGAGAGGATATGTGTACACATGTATACACATGTATATATGCGTGTGTGTGTGTGCTGATTTCTCACTTGGAAGAGTATTTACAAACATTCACAGGTTTAGAGGTTGGGATAGCAATATCTTATGGAAAGCTATGCATCAACCCACTGTACATGTTCAAAGCATGTAACGTTTTAATGTAGCATCAACACGGTACCATATTTGCTTTTGTGCAGTGCGTGTATGTCCATGTCTGTATGAGTGCATATGTATGTGAGTGCGTGGAGACAAGAGGGAAATCTCAGTGGCCATTGTTCAGGAACCATTCCCATTGCTTTTGTTGTTGTTGTTTTGTTTTTGTTTTTTCGAGACAGGGTTTCTCTGTGTAGTTTTGGTGCCTGTCCTGGATCTTGCTCTGTAGACCAGGCTGGCCTCGAACTCACAGAGCTCTGCCTGGCTCTTGAATTAAAGGTGTGCACCACTACCACCCAGCTCCCATTGTCTTTTGATACAGGATCTCTTACTACGGCTTAGCTTTCACCAATGCTTAGGCTGGTTGGCCGGCAAGCCTCAACCACACAATCATCTTTGACCCCTCAGCACTGGGATTACAAATGCAGGCCACTATGCCATGCTTTATTTATGTGGATTCTGGGATATAACTCAGGTACTTACATTTATAAATTGAATATTTTACTAATTGAGCTATCTCCCCAGCCCCAAATCTGCATTTAAAAAATTTAACTCCCTGTTTTAATTTAAAACAATGACACATAGTGGAAATGTCAGGCAGCCTTTTGGGCATGCCTATGAGGCACTTTAGAACAAGATATTTTACTTTTCTATTTCTTATTTCTTTCCAGTCACATTAAGTGTCCTGCCTTATAAGTGTCAGTCAGGAGACAAGGGTCATGCATCCAGGCAGTAAGGGAATATGGCTCCCAAACCAAGATGGGAGAACCTGTGGGGTGCTTTCTAAACTGCCTTGGAATAAGCACTATTATCCTCTATGGAGATGAAAGGGGCCGACAATACGACTGTTTATGGGGTTCTAAGTCACAGGAGCACAGAGGCTCATCTGAAGATGGGATGTGGGAAAACCCCTGTCCAATGACAGATGGCTGCATTGAAGCTAGTCTTGGAGGGGGAGAGAAACAAGGAAACATTTCCTCCTAATTATCAATGCTTTGTCATTCATGGTAGAGGCCTCAGACTGCACCCCACCTCACCCTCTCATTCCACTTCACCCCCCCATCCCTTGCACCATTTCTAGGACTCCACAGGAAGACAGGAACAGACTTTGGGGACACTCCCTGCCTAGAAATGTGCATGTAGTGGCTCCCATCAGCTCAGAAGATGGATTGGTCTCATTCCTTGCTTCTCCGTGCACCCACATGGCTCAGCCTCCAGTGACCTTGCTGAAGAGTGGCCTTCTCTGACCACCTGTTGACAACAGCTTCTTCATTCTGCCCTTTCCAGACTCAGGATTTCCTTGTAGCACTCACCAACCACCTTGAAGACAGGCTTTGCTTGTATTGCTCACAAACACTTTCCCACATCCCTGGCACCTAGTGGAGCTTGGCAAATGTTTTCATCTAAATAAATGAGTCATGGGTGGCAGTCCATTGAGTGTGAATGCGAGTCAGAGAAAACACTGCGGGTTTTTCACTTTCAGCACTCACTAGACTTGTGTTCACTGGTATTCTAGCTCTGCATGCTCCTTGATTTAGCAGGGTTCTATTCCTCCTCTGGATATTCCCTCCTAATCTTTAGGAACACAGCACCATCCTGTAATTCCTTCCATCCCGTTAGCTCACTCTCTCAGTCTTCACTACTGGTTCTTCCTTTCTTTACATTCATCATTGGAGCCCAGGGTTCATCACTCAGTCCTTATCCCTCTCCCCGCCCCCCCCCCCCGAGACAGGGTTTCTCTTTGTAGCTTTGTGCCCTTCCTGGAACTCACTCTGTAGCCCAGGTTGGCCTTGAACTCACAGAGATCTGCCTGCCTCTGCCTCCTGAGTACTGGGATTAAAGGCGTGCCCGCTGCCGCCACCACCCACCCTTATCCCTCTTCTACCTACATGCTCTCCTTGGTTGAATTTATGTGGGCTCACAGACTTAACTAAATTGATATGATGCTACATCTTAAATTTATGTCTACCACCCAAGGCTTTTACCTGTTTTACAGATTCATCAAGAAAGGATAGAAGAGCTAGGGAGATAACCCTGTGGGGAAAATAGCTGTGCAATCAGGAGGACCTGGGTTCAGATCTCCAGAACTCACTTAAAAGCCAGATATGTCATCCAAAACCAAAGCTGGGGGTGATGTGCAGGGGCAAATGGTCTCTGGGGCTCACTGATCAGCGAGTCTAGCCAAAATGACAAGCTCTATATTCAATGAGAATAATAAGAGATAAAATAAAATAAGAGAGATAGAAGAAGATATTCCCACTGACTACAATACATGAGAACAATTCACACATACATGCACACACACTCATACATCACCGTTCCCTTGCTGCACACACAGAGATAAGAGGAGGATAAGGATCAGATCCCACTTTTAGTTAATGTGGTCCAGGCAGCCCTTATAGAGTAGATGGCTTTTGAGAAAGGAGGCAGAGGGGTGACTTGAAGAAAGAGGCAACTTGGAGGAGGTGGACATTTAACATCTCCAATCAGCTATCCCGTAGACATCTCATATCCAGTTTGTCTAGAACTGACCATTCAGTGTTTCTAAAGCCTTACTAAACTCTTTCTCATGTTATGTGATGCCTTTCTTTATCCTCCAAGGCAATACTAGTCTTCCATGACTTCTTTTTCTCTCCCAACTCTCCATCCAATTTGCCAGAAGATTCTGTTAACTTTGTCTTCAAATACACCCAGAAACCATTGACTTTGATCCTTCCCTCAGCTTCCACCTACTGTTTCCTTTGCCTGGACCACTTGAATGACAACAGGCCTACATCCCTCACCTCCATCGGGGCCCTTGGATGATGCCTTCTCAAGAAGAAGTTGATCCGGGTGGCAGTGGCACAAGCCTTTAATCCCAGCACTCAGGAGGCAGAGTCAGGTGGATCTCTGTGAGTTTGAGGCCAGCCTGGTCTAGAGAATGAGATCCAGGACAGGCACCAAAACTACATGGAGAAACCCTGTCTTGAAGAAAAAAGAAAAAAAAAGAAGATGCAGCTGGAAGACACTGGTAAGATGAAACCCAGTACTCATCTTGTTTTACTATTTGTGGATGACACATGCCTTTCTTACAGTACATATCATTTTTTTTTCTTTTATTGTCTGGCACAACAGAGTGGACTCTATAGAGTCTGAATCTCAGTTCCATCATATATTGCAAATGATACTTAACAAACACTCAATAGTTTGTTGAACAAAACTTGATATTAAAATTTATCCATGATCTATTGCTTTATTAGTCTAGGCTCTTTTCAGAAGCAGAGCCCATGGTGTATATTTATGTATATATCCCTTAAAGAGGCCAAGAGTTAGGACCAGGAAAGCTGGTGAAGCAGCCCCCATAGGGCCATTTGTGTAATGGATCCAAAAGTCTTATGTCTAAGGTAGCAAAGAAGAAACATCTGCTGTGGAAGGAAAGGCTTGAGAGGAAGCTTCCTTTTTCTGCTTTCCTGGTCCTTCTGAGCCCCCAGCAGACTGGATGCTGCTGCCCCCATTGAGAGCAGGTCTTTTCCATTCATTTTCTGAGCCATATGTCAGTCTTCTCCAGAAACATCTTCAAGACATTCTTCAGGAATGTTCTGTATTCATCGGGCATCTCTCAACCCTGTAAAGTCAATATCCAGTACTAACTATCAAAATTCTTATGGGAAAATCCATAAAATCAAAATGTGGATTTAAAATGAACATAATGTATATATAACATATACATATATATATAGAGAGAGAATATTAAAGAACACACAATAAAATGTTTGAGTGGAACCCTCTGGGTCAAAGGCTTCTAGATAGTTTCTACTTTCCTCATTGCACTTTTTAGAATTTTTTAAAAGCCAATATAGTATTGCATAGTGCCTATAGTATCTTTTTAGTCAGAAAAGGAATGCCTTTCCTGTTCTTTTATAAAACAATTATAAAATACGTTAGTTGGGAGCCTACAAAGATTAACAAAGGAATCTGATGCCGATTTATGACAAATTCTAACAGAAAGAGGTTAGTGGGACACTGAGACATTGTGGTTATGAACTGAGGGGCTGGGTACATAGTGCAGGTTCTACCCAGTTATTCTGACCATAAGTGGTTCCCTCTTCTACAAACTCTATAATCCACAAGCTCAAATGAGAGGCTCACAGAAAGCATTCTGCCCAGTCCTGGAACTAGTCCAGTGAATACCATCATTGCTATCTCCCTTTATCTTCCCGAGGAACTTATTAGGAAGACAACATTGTGCTCATTTTTCAGATGAGAAAGGCAAAGGTATGGGGTGCTAGGTTTCTTGTCCCTGATCAGGGGTAACTGCACCACTCTCCTGAGCTCCTGGTTTGAGAGCCAGTGGTTCGGCTCCCTTCTGCCCCCTTCTGTATGAACACTGCGTATGCTGTGTCAACGGACACTGAAAGACTAGACCAAGTTAGAACATTTATTTCCTGCTTTCGTTTTTTTAAGAGAAATGAAGATGACTAGAGTCACAGGGAGACAAAGCAGTGGATGTTTAGTGACCTCAATAAAGGAAGGGAGGGAGGGAGGGAGGGAGGGAGGACCTGGGAAGTTTGTAGAGTTTTCTACAGCCACATGGCTGGAGCTAGACTTGATAACCACCATTACTTCTCCATCCCTGGACCCAGTTGCAGCCTCTTCTCCCACATGCCTGTGTGCCGGGCAGGCCTGTAGGACACTTCCTCTCAGCTTCCCCCGCCCTGGAACAGAAAGCACCATCTTTCCATCCTTCCGGTTTTCTTGTGAAGCAGGGCACTTGTCCAAACCTTTGATCATTCCCACAGCTCTGCCTTGATCAGGAGCCCAACTAAGTGGTTTCCTATAGAGAACAATTCTCAAATTAGGGAAGAAAGAAAACACATCTGTTCACGGGCAGCTGGGATGAGGTGAGAAGGGCAAGGATGATAGGTGGATCATCTTACCTGGTTGGGAATGGTGGGCACAAGGAGACTGGGAGAAAATAATGAAATCCTAATTCTGAGAAGTTCAAGGAGTAAAGTTACTGAGGTAGGGTGGGGTGGGGTGGGGTGGCCCCGTGAACAAAGAGTTCACTAGAACTTCTATGAAAACATTTGATCACTCTTTTGGTGCTATCCAACATATGCTAGCATACTTGTTCTCTCTCTCTCTCTCTCTCTCTCTCTCTCTCTCTCTCTCTCTCTCTCTCTCTCTCTCCTCTTCTCTCCTCTCCTCTTCTCTCCTCTCCTTTCACATGTCTTTTCTCTCCTCATGCATATACACAATCCGCTGTTGCTATCATCATTCCAATATACTCAAGATATTTTCCAGGGCTAGCAGGGACAGCTCAGTCAGTAAAATGCTTGCCCAGCAAGTGTGAGAACCTGAGTCGATCTCCAGAACCATTAGGGGAAAGCCAGTTATGGTAGCATGTGCTCATCATGGTCCTAGTTCTGGGGAAGCAGAGACGGTGTGTCCTTGGGGCTAAGGTTGTCCATCCTTGCCTAATCCTTGAGTGCCAGGCCAAAGACAGACCCTGTTTTAAAAACAGACAACAAAACAAAACAGGGTGATCAGCACCTGAGTAATAACACCTAAGGTTGACTTCTGGGGCACACACACATACACACCCACACCCATACCCACACATAGCCTCACCTACACACACACACACACACACACACACACACACACAGAAGGAGAGGGAGGAAGGGAGGGAGAGAGAGAGAGAGAGAGAGAGAGAGAGAGAGAGAGAGAGAGAGAGAGAGAGAGAGAGATTTGAATATTGCTATCAGTCCTGAGTTTACCTGGACCACCATTTAGTCTGAAGAACACCTGCAAACCAATTTCCCACCACCCCTCCAACTTTTTCAATTGGATACACAATTGGAAAGAAATTAATGGCACCATTTAATGGCTAGAAGCCAGGCTCTGAACTGAAAAATCACCAGACTCAAGCTTTCCTTCTTCACCTGCTAAAATTTTATGATTCCAAGTCATAGCTTTCTCTTCTTCCAATCAACTCTCATCTGCATCTGTAAAATAAGGATCATAATAAATCTGTGCCTACCTGAAGGCAGATGGTTAGCTTTTCTTGTGTTGGAGCATTTATTTATGTTCTAATGTACCTTTCAAGCTATCCCAGTAAGTACTCCATTGGAAAGACAGCTTTGGATATTATGTCCCTTTTGTAAACTTGTTTATTTCAGAATATGCACAATTTTCTTCCATGCATTTTTGTGTATATGTATTCATATATGTGTGCACATGTGTGTGGCTGTATTTGGAGGGTGAAAGTTGTTGTGTGTCTTCCTTAAACACTCTCCACTTTATTATTGTACACAAAGTCTCTCACTGAGCCTGAAGTTTACCAATTTGGTAGATGGGCTGGCCCATGGTCACAGGGATCCTCCTGTTTCCTCCTCTTCAACAGTGGGATTATAAACCTGCACCACTGGGCCTGGCTTTTGCATGGGTGCTGGAGACCAAACCCAGGTTCTTACACTTGCACAGGAGACACTTCACTCACTAAGCCATTTACCCAGCATCCCCCACCACACATGCTTTCATTATTATTTCTATCTTATTATTTTATAATGAGGATCTCTACTTTTCCCTTGAAGCCAAAGTTACCATCTTTATCTGTTTCTAGTTATTGTACTCACTGAAAATGCACCAGACAGTATGGAAAATTGTTAAAGTTCTAAAGGAATGGAATAGTTTACCAATTATTTTTGATGGACTACTCTTCTAGATGCTGAATTTTCTTTGTGTCGTATATAATTATGGGGTGTGTTTATGTGTACATCCATAACTTTGCCTAAATGAGATCATAACCATACCAAACAGATGGTCTATAATCTATTTCTCCTACTCAACAACACACATTTAGCACATTTAAACAGAGTGTAGCTAAGTTTGCCAACAAAATTACAATGATAGTGGATTTCCAGCCTATCTGGCATGTCGCTCATTTTGTTCAACCAGCACACCTTTATTGAGTGTCCTCTTTGTGTTGAGTTCTATGCTGCCTCCCTCAGATTTTATATTGGGTGTGTTTGGATCCTGGCATTTCTATTCATTATCTCTCATACATGCTAATAAGAAGCTATCAGCTTGGCCTACCAAGGGACTATACAGGAACTGAGGTCTCTGTCTAGTCCACTAGGTGAGAAGTCCATGAAACTACCGGGATCTTGCACTTGAATATTACTACAGCACACCCTCTCTTATCCTAATCAATAGTGTTTATCTATTCAGTTTAATTTTTTATTTTTCTTTCATTTTAAAATTTCTATTGTTGTTTTGAAACTGAGTCTTACTCTGTAGCCCAGGGTTACCTGGAACTCATTATGTAGGCTGGGCTAGCCCCTAACTTGCAGTAATCTTCATGCCTCAGCCTACTGAGTACTAAAATTATAGGCATGAACAACCATGTCCTGCTATTAATGTGTTTAACTGTGTCTTCCTCATAAAGAGACTTTCGTATTTGCCATACTCTATTCATGATTTATTAGTAAGGTCCAAAGTAACAGATTTATTATGTGCAAAGCACGGTAGGAAAAAAGGCCGATAGCCTGGTCAGTGTTTGACAATATGTGACACGAAGATATGGGTATATTCATATATTAGTTACATTTTACACAATTATTTCCTCCTTAAAACAGCTTAATCTGTCCTAGACCATGGGTACAAACAAGATTAGAGAAAAATATTGTTGTCCAATCCCTGAATAAGAACCTGAACCAAAAACTCATCATTACTTGTCAATAGACTTCTGAGGATTGGTCTATGGCCTTTGGTTCTCTGGTCTCATGTTTCCTCATCTTGGATGACGGTATCACTAACCTTGGTTGTCAACTTGATTATATCTTGAATCAACTAAAACCCCACATACACTCATCCTACTTGTTTTGTTCCTTAAGAGAACCCTGACCAGTACAGACTCTGGGGAAACTCTCCCTCGAAGTTGATCCTACTAAAGTGCTGTGACTGGCCCTGAGCAAAAGTACCCACATTTTTCATGTTTTTGCTCACCTAAGTCTGAGCAGATACCAGGGTAAAGGGTGGAACTAAAGGTGGGACCTGGGATTCCTTTGTTTCCCTAAGATAAACCCACCCAGAATGGGAAATTTCAGGTCCTGGGGTCCCATGAGCTGAGTAATCATGGCAAGGAGTGCCTGCATGGGAGAGGACTATGGGAAGTCAGTAGACCGACAGCTATCGGAAGATTGGTCAATGAGACAATAAATGGACTTGACATAAAAAGGCTAAGCAGGTAGTGTACTAAATTCTGGAAATTTTATAAATCCCAGTTTCTTTTTGCTCCTTTGCTTGAGAGCAAATAAAGGACCAGTGTGTGGAAATCAGAAAAAAGAAGGCAGAGGCCCAAGGATGGTTTTCAATGAGTGTACTTCTTTAAAGACAGGATGACCTGGCTTAGGAACACGCACTTGTCTGCATCAATGATCATTACTGGAACATCAAGGTGGCAGATATTGTATTAGGAGTCGTGGATGCAAAGATGAAGAGCATGTAGCTCTCTTCCTTGAAATGTTCTGAGGCTGGTAGGAGAGACAGATGTGGATGTAGAAAGACAGATCCCAGGGCAACATGCTATGATGGGGTGAGAGCAAAGTGCTGAGCGATTGCAAAGCATGTAGTAACTGATCTGCCTGGGTGAATTGGGAGAAGCTTTCCAGGGCAGATGACATCCGATCATGGTCTTGAAGGATGAGTAGAAGTCTCCATTTGGCAGCACGGAGCTCCTTGTCATTGGAAGTGTTCCGACAGAAGCTGAATGACCACCTGTCAAAGGTGTTGCAGAGGCATTGCTGGGGTAGTGGACGACTGGCCACTCTGGTGACCTCTACAACCCTTCCGAACCCAAGATTTTCTAACAGAGCCACAGCAATGGGATATTGTTCTACTCACATATATGTTACCATCCATCAACATCTCTTTTCCCCCGGTTCTTTGCCTTGTGAAGCAAATGGGACACCTGTCAACCCAAAGAGGGTTTCAACTGGGATCAGGGAGATAGATAATTTATCATTTCTTTGCCTAAGGGTGGATATCTCTTTACACTTCTCAACTGAGTGTAGTGAAGGGGGGGAAGGAGAGACTTCAGGGGAAAACATTGAGTGTTAAAGATGGAGAGAAGGCTCTTCTTCCTGTGCATCTGGGAGAGCTGTGGGGGAGGGCTTCTTCGGGTCAATGTGAGCTCAGACTACCCCTGGCTGCAGGGACCAGCTGAAGCTGCCTCCTTTGCTGTGGTCCTGCTCGCCTGAGCCACGGCAGCCATCTGAGGCTCTGGATCTGCTGCCCAGCCCTGACTATGCCCTTCTGCCAAGAAAGCAGTGGAGACAAAGGAGAAATCCCCCAGAGCAAAGTGCACCGAGCTTCTTTAGGCCACGGCACCTGAGCATCTCAGCGGACTGGCTAGAGAATGCTTGAATTGTTCACATTCTTGACTCTGTACAGGTGAGCGCAGGTGCGCTCAGGTGGAGCCTCCATTCGGAACCTCCATTCTTTTTCTTCACCTGTGGGGACGAGAGGCCCCAGTGACAGGCGGGCAGACAGACCCGCTATTGTCATCCTGCAAGAGGTGCCATATCAAATGCTTCTTAAGAAGGGCTTGGGGCTTGAGGCTTCGGGTTCTCTTCAGTACAGGGGGAAGGAACGAATCAATGATGAGAGCCGCAGCAACAACAACAAATGCAAGCTTTTCCCACAACTGGACGGGGCCACTGAGGCTAGCCACTTTCTCGGTGACTTCCCACTGTCAGCGAGAGGTGGAAATAGATCACTTTCTTCCCAGCCTCCCAAGTGCAAACCTTGGCTTTCGCACCCGTTAAACTCTGGAACTCGTTAACACATCAAGTTTCTTCTGGGATGTCTGTCAAGAAGGATTAGCAGCCAGTTGATGGATGTGGGTTCAGGCTGCAGTGAACTTGTAATATCCTCTCTGCTCAAGAGAGCTGGCCCAGCATCCCCTGCTGACCCCTACAGGCTCCTTGGAGTCAGTGGGAAACGGAATCTGAGCCCATTGACTATGTGGTGTGAGCCTTTGGTGTGAGCTACTCAAAAATCCCAATATTAACTACTAGGAAGAAAATCCATGGAGCTGCTTATTTTTATCAAAAGAAACAGGAAAAATAAACGCCAAAAGATGCATTTGATTACTTGTAGGGTGTGTTGGGGATGGAGTACAAGGAGTGGGAAGAGATAAGGCTTCAAACACGCCTTTCGGGTACAATCTTAACTTTTTGAATCCCGTTAACACTTTACAATTCACAAAAGTCAAATCAATAAGACTAGGGGAAAACAGGAAATGAAATACAAACAGAAACAACGATGAGGTCTATTTGCATTTCATATGAGAAATATAATGACAGCTGAAGGAGGGAGTGAAATTAGTCCAAGACATTTTGGAGTACAATGTTTTCATTATATATTTTCAGTTCAAAAAGAGTACAAACAAATATTAAATTCATTAGGTCATTTGTTTTTCATCCTGGCATGGTGAGCAAGTTAGATAGAACAGTATGAATGTTCTGGGGTTGGGAAAATTAGGAGGTGCATTGTGTGTGTGTGAGGGGATAGCAGGTGTTTCCTTACTGGAGAAGGGAGCACAGATATGGAAAACGGAAGGGCCAGAATAAACTGGTGGTATTAGCTTGAATATAATGGCTATTTTTAAACCATTCTTTCCATATATATAAGTATATATATATATTGCTTTATATATATAATAACAAATGTATTTTATGTGTAAATATATATGAATTGTCACAGGACAATGAGCTCACCTAGGATCATTATTGGAAAGTTCTTTAAATAATTATTTTTTTAATTTTTGAAATTAAAATGTAATTACGTTATTTGGCCCCTTCCCTTCCTTCCTCTAACCCTTTCCATGCACTTCTCAAATTCATATTTTCTTTTTCTTTAATTGTTCATATATATATACATATATATATACATTTATATATATATATATATATATATATATACACAAATACACATGCATATGTATTCTTAACTATATGTAAATACAACCTGCTCAGTTGGTATAATGTTACTTGAATGTATGTTTTCAGGGCTAATCATGTGGGATTGGATAACTAATTGGGGGGCTCTTCCCTGGAGAAGACTATCAGTCCCACTCTCAATACTCCTTAATCTCCTATAGCTCAATGTCTGGGCTTGAGGCCCCCTGAGATTTCCCCCTTCCATTATAGCCTATTGGTGCCATCCACATTCTAGTCTTTTTTAAGTGGAATGTTCTTAAAGGTGACGCCTGTTCACTGAGCAAGCCCGGTAGTGGTGAACACAACTAGAGCCCAAATCTTGACCTCCACATTCTGTGCACAGAAGTCGGACCAAGAGCTTTAAAGGAATGGAGAGTCAAGGGGCAGAAAAGGTACATGATCAACCTGGACTGACACGTTGTGTCAGGAAGGAAGGAAGTACTAAAAACAGAAACCAGAAGCACAGGGGATGGAAGCATGCTTGAAAGACAGGCATCAGAAGTGGTACCCAGGTCAACTGGGATGTCTGGGATCAAAGTAACCAGTGTGAGTCATAGGTTGTAGAACATGTTGAACAGAATAAGAATACATAGCCCCAAAATAGGAGATATGGATGGGTGTTAGACAGACAGACAGATACATGGTGTGGTGATTTGAAAGAAAATGGTCCCCAAAGGGAGTGGCACTACTAGGAGGTGTGGCCTTGTTGAAGTAGGTGTAGTCTTGATGGAGAAAGTGTGTCACTGTGGAGGTGGGCTTTGAGATCCTGTATATGCTCAAGCCATGCCCAGTGAGACAGTTCACTTCCTGTTGCTTGCCAATCAAGATATAGGAGTCTCAGTTCCAGCACCATGTCTGCCTACACGCTGCCATGTCCCACCATGATAATGGACTAAACCTCTGAAACTGTAAGCTGTCCCATTAAATGTTTTCCTTTATAAGAGTTGCCATGGTCATGGTGTCTCTTCACAGCAATAGAAACCTTAACTGAGACAGAAGTGGAATAAGGAACTGCACTGTTTACACTAGGGTCCACCTAAAAACAATGGAAGATTGAACTAATAAACTATCCTAAGTAATCATTAGAACTATAATTTATTCAAGAATTACCAATCAATATTAAAATTAGTGATTTCATGAGAAACTAGATATTTATATAATCTTGAAACATGTCCCTTCAAATATTTTATGAATTATAAAAGGTGAAAAAGCAACTTCAAATCTTCTTTGGTAAATATGTAGAGGGCTCCATTTTATGCAAGCCATCAGCGTGTAGAGATGGCATGGCCTGCTGCTGTGCCTCCTGGCATGGTGCACTGGGAAATCCAGAGCACTTCTGAAGCACTTTCTTCAAGGTTCCACAAATGCAATCTAATTATGAAAGTGCATCAAATGCCAAAACATGCTACAGAACAACCAGCCTGAATGTCTCAGAAACACCAACGTCATGACTAGCAGAGGAAGACTGAATGCCTGTTTCAGGCTCAAGGACACAAAAAGTCACAATAATAAATGCAATTAAGCATCCTGGATTGGCTCTAGAAGGGGAAAAATAGCTATAAAGGGCACTTTGAAACCACTGATAAAGTCTGCATTTTGATTGTGGGTTATGTTATAATAAATTCTGTAATTAAATGCAACATTAAATTTATTAGTTTTGATCAAAGTTCTGGTGATGTAAGAGAATATTCTTGAGAAATTTATACTATAGTGCTTAGGGATTAAAGAGCATGAGGGAGGGGAGAGGGAGAAAGATGATTGATAGATAGATAGATAGATAGATAGATAGATAGATAGATAGATAGATAGACTGAGAGAGAGAGAGAGAGAGAGAGAGAGAGAGAGAGAGAGAGAGAGAGAGAGAGAGAGAGAGAATGAGTAAGTGAGTGGATGCAAATTGTTACCAATTGGTGGTATGTGGGAGTGAAGGACCTATGGCCTTTCTCTGTTCTTACAACTCCTTTGTCCAAATTAATCTTAACTTTAAAAATCACACAGTAGCAGTGAAGAAAATGGAATTATTATTATGATGGTGAGTCTTGCCTCACCCTGTGGCATGAGTTTTGGTGAGAATTACATATCAATTACGTTAGAACTTCCATTTATATATTATTTTAGATCCTGTAACATATTTGAGCACGCTTATAAGTTGTCATGATAACCTTTTGAAGTGAAAAGGAAGGTATTTCATTCATTGATCTGATTTTATAGAAAACCCTAAATTAGATACTCAAAGTCTCTTTTTCAAAGCCACAGAACTCAACCATGACAAGGTCAGGACTTGGACCCAGGCTATGCATACTGCACTCAGGTCATGCCCTTGACCTCTGTAGCTTATGCTGTTCCCCTGAAGTGTTGAGGATATAAGTGAATTGTGGTATGCTGTGGATATCTGTAATGACCCCCAAGTCCCTGAGGCTGTCTTAAGGTGTTGATATTCCCTCCTGCAGCCTACACTTGCTGTTCAGTGACTGTCTTGTGGAAGTCATCACACCAGTGTCAGAGCCCAGGCATCAGCAGGCACATAGATTTGGGTCCTTGCTTGGATCCCAGTTTTACTTCCATTCCCATCTTGAAGTCCAAACCCCAAATTGACAGCATTAGGAGGCAGAGTCTTGGGGGGGGGTGACTGGTTAATGAAAACTCTACTATCATGAATGGAATTAATGCTCTTCGGAAAGAAGTCCTAGAGAGCAGCCTTGCATATTTCCACCTCATGAGGATACAGTGAGAAAGGGACACTCACGGTGTCAGGAATGAGACTTCACAAGACACCCCATCCGTAGGCACCTTGACCTTGAACTATGCAGCTTCCAGACAGTGAGAAATAAATGTCTGTGGTATTTTAACACAGCAGCCTTGTGGTGATATTGTGTCCCCCAAAATAGTGTGCACTCTAATAAACTTACCTGGGGTCAGAGAACAGAACAGCCACTAGATACAGAGGCCAGAAAATGGTGGCACACACACACACTCCTTTAATCCTAGCATTCTGAAGGCAGAGATCCCTCTGGATCTCTGTGAGTTCAAAGCCACACTGGAAACAGCCAGGCATGGTAGCACACGCCTTTAATCCCAGGAAGTGATGGCAGGAAGCAGAAAGGTATATAAGGCATGAGGACCAGGAACTAGAGCCTGGTTAAGCTTTCAGGCTTTCAAGCAGCAGTTCAGCTGAGAGGCTTCCAGTCTGAGGAAACAGGATCAGCTGAGGAATTGGCGAGGTGAGGAAGCTGTGGCTTGTTCTGCTTCTCTGATCTTCCAGCATTCATCCCAATCCCTGGCTCCAGGTTTATTTTATTAATAAGACCTTCTAACAATTCGTGTTACACAGCCTGGCTAAACCAGTGGTGAAGGGACCATCAAGAAAGGATCATAGTTTTAAAAAAAAAAGTGTTATGGGATAGACAGGCATTGAGGCAGAAGGTCACGTAATGAGAAGGTCGACAGTGCACCATGGAGGTTGTCTTGAGATGTAGAGGCCCGGGGTATGTACACGGCTGTTCAGGCTCCTCCACTTTGACAAGCCAGGGCTAGCCCTTCAGAGAAAACAGGCTGTGGGCTCCCTGAGCTGAACCCAGAGCTCTTCTGTCTCCCTTCAGTCATGGCGAGCCTTGGTTTGTCTTTAGAGACTTCGGTGGCCTTCCCCTTTGCACGGGGTTTTTCTTGTTTTGGGTCCTTTCCAACCCTCTGGCTATTTGCTCCTGTTTGGTGAGCATCACAGTTGGCACCAGCTGGAGTTGTTCAGGGTTTGCACACACCTACCACACACACCCATACCTGGAAAGAAGACTTCCGCTTTGCCGAATCGACTTTCCATTGGCCACCAGCTCCAGACATCTGTCCTTGAATAAATCTTAGACTCCCAGCAGGCCCTCCGTCAGGGATAGGACCATAATGCAGACAAGCACGCACATTCCAATTCATCTAAAATTTCAGTCACTCCCTGTTCTTAATCCTTTCTGTCGGGACTATTAGGAATAAGGGGTTTGTTTCTTGTTTAACCATCTTTCTTGGTGAAGCAGAGTTTCAAATGCTTGGCTTTAGACAGGAGTGAGCGACACTGCGTGTACTTTGTCCATCCGAATTGTAGCCACCAGGCCCTCTGCCTCTCTCTTGACCAATCTGGCTCAGCTCTAATTCCACCACATTAGATGTCTCAGAAGGACGCTCTATGAAGTGCGTTCATCTGAGAAAGACAGGTAGGCAAGAGGCAGCTAGGAGGCATTTCTGCTGCCTCAAGTTCCACCTCCAGATTTCTTACCACTCATCAGTCCAGCCCCAAAACACCTGGATTATTGTCCCTTGTGATGAAAAATACCAGAACTGACGGATTAGTTACAGAAACGGATTAAATATTTCAATATTGGGCAGACGTACCTTTTAAAAACACACAGTGAACTGCAAAAATCCTCTCTGCTTTATAGGGATGTTTGGAGATGGATTGTGCTACGTCTGGGAATGAACTTTGAGCTCCTTGGAGAAACTACTTCCTAACACTATTCTGAAAACCTTTCCCAGAATTGCCAGGTGGCCAGCCTTGTGTTTGCTCCATCAGACTGACTTTAGTCTTACCTATGTTTACCAAGGACGTAGTTTAATCACTAGGTGTCCCCTCCAGTCTCTCCTCACTTCATGGGGATCAATCAAGGAGAACCCAGGGCCCCATCCCACATCCAGGGCATTTTCCGTTACAGCTCCTTGAGCTGTTGTTCAGGATGCAATGCAATGCTCAGCAGTAATGAGACCAATTCAAAGACATGCACCTAAGCACTTTGAGGGGCATACGCAGACTTGAGAGTGAGGGGACATGTGCTGAATCTAATTCTACATGCCACATTTCCCAAAGGAAGTTCCTTGTGTTCAGTCTCCCAGAAAATGGACTGGAGTTACGTGAGAAAGGAAACTTACCTATTTCTTCCTATTGGACAAACACCCGCCATCTAAGGTCAAGTGGTTTTGGGATGTACGGAGGCGTCACAGGAACCCGGTGCAATCCGGTGAGTACATAAATGAATAAAAGGGAGTATACAGATGCATGGACCCTCGAGCCACACAAAGCAAAGTGGGGTTCTTTGTAGGGAGCTCACGAGAAACAGATCCTTGGCAAGGACTTCATAAATTTATGAAAGAGATGCTCCCCACAGAAGCCAGAAGGGAAGAATAAGGACAGGGAGGCAGAAACCAAGGTGGAGCAATTTCAGGTGAAGATGTAGTGGCTACTCATGGCAGGGGACTCTAGACCTTAAAGAACTTCACACTAGCAACTCCTGTTCCTCCAAGCATTTACTACGTAGACCTGTAATGAGCCCCAAATCAAATGCTCAGTGTTTATAAAGTTATTAGGCCACTTTACACATTGGTTTTTCTTTCATGGTTTCCCAAATTGATGTGTGTGTGTGTGTGTGTGTGTGTGTGTATCTGCATGTGTATGTGTGTATGTCTGCGAGTGTGTGTCTACCTGTGTGTATGGGTGTGTCTGTAATGTTTGTATATGTGTGTATGTATGTGTATATCTGTCTGTGTGTGTGTCTCTTGTCTGTGTGCAGTGCTCTTTGTGAAATTCTGCTTCCTGTTGGCTATTTTATAAATATCTTTAAGAAATGCGATACTGTGTAAAAGGATATAAGTTTGCCCTAGTTCTCTGAGTTCTAGTACATTCTAGCTGCTTGTCTTGTGTGTCAGTGATTTTAAGTAAAATGTGTGTGTGTGTGTGTGTGTGTGTGTGTAGGTCTAGAACCTGGGTTCTAACTCACGCTAGACAAAAGCTCTACCAAACAGCTCTGGCTCTAGTCACATGTACTTTTGGGAAAGGGAAACATTTTATGTCATTTGGATCAAATGAGAGGGCCTCAATCTTTGAGAATTTAGTGTTATTTGGTCTTGTGTCTCAGGGATCTAAAATATGTCCCAGCTGAATTAGTAACACAGAATGTACGTGTCCACAAAAATTGTGAAAAATTATAATGAAAGCAAAAGAATCGTCTTTGAAACACCTGCTTTCGAAATTCAACTGAATAAATAAATACATTTTACCCCTCTCCCCATCGTTAGCAGCTATTAACCTAAGGCCGGGGCTGTGTTTTAGCTGATTTTTCCAAAGAGCTGAAAATTGGGCAAGAATCTCCAAACTTAAATAAAATCAGTCTCAGGGCTGTAACAAGAGTAAGAAGGGAGAGGTTGAAAAGGAAATAGGGGACCTATTAGCCATGTCCCTAAGACTAACCAGTTGGTCATTCCTGAGGACCTGTGGGGATAGTTCTTCAAGAACTAAGGCAATTAATTAATTAATTACATTCACTTGTAGGCCTTAGCCCTCTTTGGTTTATTTTTTTTTAATTGTCAGTAGGATCTCACTAAGTTGCCCAAGCTAACCTTGAACTTGCCCTGCAGCCCAGGAAGGCCTTGAACTCATGATTCTCCTGTCTCAGTCTCCTGAGTAGCTGGGATTACTGAGTTCATATTTTTAACCCACAACATTTCCAAATGCAGAAGAAAAGGAAAGTCATCTTAGTTCCCCAAACACCAAATGGTAGAGGCAGCCACTGAGTCCTGTAGGATGGGATTCTGCAGATATAAACCTGGCAGACTGGGTTTTCTCATTTGCATTAGCAAAAACAGCAGCAGAGCTGAAGCCAGGCTGCATCCCTGCTCATCTATCTGGTTGCAATAACTGTTCGAAGTGATTCTGAAAATTCCAGCAGTGTACAGGCTTATGCTGGCCAAAGTCCCAGAAAATAAGATGGCTTTCAAATGTTTCTATTGTGTTTTGGTTGGTTCATGTCCCATAGGCAGTTTGCTTGGTGAGCTTCTCTGCCTTCATTAGAATGTGACTGCTTGGAAGTGCAGAGTTCAAAGTTATCCTGAATATTTAGTGGTGACAGAGGCCATTAGCTATGAAACCATCAGCAACAGTGTTGAGGAAAAGGTGCTAACAAAGATGGAGGGCAGAGAGGGGAGCTCCCCACCTCCACCCTCACCCCCCCCCACCCCCGGCCACAGCACCTTGACTTTCATTTGGTTCAATTCCATGTGTCTGTCCATATGCACACTACGTGTGTGCGCGTGCGCGCGTGTGCATACATTGTTCACATTCTTTCCTCTGTGAAAGCAGCATGTGTCTCTCTTTCTCGGTGTCCTAGAACAGACTGAACTCCTTCAGTTTATATTTTCTACATACTCAACAATTCATATTGGGTTAGGAACCTACATAGCCAAGGAAGAAAATTTCCCCAAACTAGAAGTGATCTCAGAGATGAGGGTGCCAGATTCACTTTGAGTCTATCATATCAGTGTTTGCTTTCTACACACTGCTTTTAGCACTAATTCAGCTCTGGATGCTAAAAATAATCTTAGAAGCGCTTAGCCTCTCACTGGGATCAGTTTTCTGTATTCAGATGTGTAGACTGCCCTCTGCTGGTCATGTATTGCAAATGAAGAGCCAAGTATGCTTGCTCCCTAAGGAAGATAAGGATTTACAAATTTGAACACAGAGTCTTTGTGGAGCGCCAGGCCCACATGAACCAAGATCTATCTCGTGCCATTTACCTCCCATTCTGGTAAATTGGTGCTCTCTAGTAGACTTTCTACAATGATGTGAGCACTCAGGTTCTGTGCCGCCCAGTATGTTGGCCACTAGGTACTGAACCCTCAGTGTGGCTAGTGAGATAGAAGAAGTGAATATGTGTCAGTGGGGTGACATGCACATTAGAGAGCATTAAGCACTTGAGGTCATACAGTGGTATGGTGATAGAGCAGTGGGTAGTCTATTCTCAAGGCTCAGGCACTGGTATCTTGCTCAAGTTCCAAAAGGTTTTAATCACTTCCAAAGCACCCTGTGCCTCTTAAGCCATCATGCCTCACTTCCACCCTCCTGTCAGTTCCTGGAAACCACCAATCTGTATTTGGTTTCTCTGAGATATCTATTCAGGAAAATCATCTGTGACACGACCTCACGCATCTGGTTCATTTAGCATCATGTTTCAAGTTTCCCCCACCCTGTAGCACATATCAACACCCTTCCTTTTTATGGCTGCATACTTTTGTTCATGGGTGTAGTACATTTTGTCAGTTCATTCATTTGTTGATGGAGACTTGAATCGTTCCAGCTTTTGGCTGCTGTGACCAGTGCATCGTGGGATTCATGCATGAGAATCTGTTCCAGTCCCTGTTGTCTGTGCTTTTGACTATATACGCTGGAGTGGACTTGCTGGTCATGTGCAAATGTGTTTTACTTCAGGAGGAACCACCAAGCTTTTCTCTAAGAAACTGATTTTTTTTTTAAATTTTCTACCATATTAAATTCTTTTAAATTCACGTATATATGTGTGTATGTGGGTGGGTGGGTGGGGGGATGTTATATGTACCATGTGAGCAGAAGCTAGCAGAAGCAAGAAGAGGGAACCAGAGTCTCTAGAGCTAGAGCTAGAGGTGGTTGTGAGTCACTATGTGGGTGCTGGGAACAGAGTCAAGGTCCTCTGCATGAGCATTAAGGGCTTAACCGCAGAACCACCTTTCTAGCCTCCCTTTGGCCACTGTTAACTAATGTCAACATTGCAACCAGACCTAATGATTCAAAAGTATCCTATTCTCCTGAGCACTAGTTCAAGGGACACCCCAATAGAATCCAGGCAACATGGAGCAAGGTTGGAATTTTTTTCAGCCACCGAGAGGCCATTGCCTGAGACAGTGTGGAGCCTAAGTTGTGATAGAGACCTTGGGGTGTTGGAGATGCTGAAACGGGGAATCTCTTCTGAGGAAAATTGCAAGCACTGAGTGTAACCTGCCCAAGAGAAGGACTCTGTGTGCTGCAGGAAGCAAGGCTTTAACCACAAGTTTGATAAAGCCCATGGGAGCCCACACCGGGCCAGCACAAGCTCAGGATACTGTCATTCAACGAAGAGCCTGTGGTTTCCCTACTAGATCGTCCTGGTCTTGCTCTGGTCTGATCTTGCCTTACTGTAGCCACATCGTTTCCTTTAGGACAGAAGTGTATTCTGGGCCATCATATTTCAAAGTATGTAATGTAAAAGAAAATTACAAGATCCCTAAGAGTTTTCCTTGCATCTCAAGAGACAGTGGACACTTGAAGTGGAGCCCTGATACATTATATATGAACTACATTGTGATTACAAATGCTTAAAATAAAATATTTACTTCCAAGGGAGCATCTTATTTGTGGAGGATTAGTTCACTCTTTTCCCCAGGCCCCTTACACTCTTCTTCACCCCTAAAGCAACACATGTCCATACTTTCTGTTCTTTGAATGCTTTATTACATTTTAATTTATTTATTTGAGTCAGTGTATATGTGTATGCATGTGTATACACACCATGGCCCATATGTGTAAAACAGAGGACAATTTTGGGAGTATGTATCCTGGGGAATCAAACTCAGTTGCATGCTTTTCATAGTTGGATTGTACCAGCCGATTGCCAAGTATTTGTCTGATTTTGCAAACTGTGGCTTATAGAAAATAGGGATGACTTTTTCTGAAATTCATACTCATTCTCACACTTCCTTCAAGTGAATCATGCTGAAGCTGATGCAGTCCTTACAGGAGGCAGGAGAAGTTTTCAGTATTTTTCAATAGTCAGTACTCAGAAAAGATGAAGCTGCATTAAACATGTCTTCATTTGTTTTAAGGTTCTCATGATGGCTGACTTGTATTCTTCAGGATCCATCATTTCTTGTCATTTAGACCCACCTTGGCCCAATAATTACCCAAGTATTTGTAACCTTTCAATTGACAAGATGGTTGTATGTAAAAACAGTGCCACTTTACTTGATGTTACCTACAGTAGCAGGCTCAGGTCCTCTAGGGGCCTTATAGCCGGTGGCTGAGGCTGATAATTATGCTTAATAATAAGGTTGGTTCGGGGATTATATAGCCAAATATGCAGTCTAGAGAGTTCAAAAATTCATCTTATGGCTGCCTCTCTGTTCTTCATTCCTGGACCAGCTTTCTCGGGTTACTCTCCTTTGACCAAATAAAGTCATAATCACAAGGAAAGGACTTCAACCAAACATCTGCCGGGGAACAAGTAAGGCTATTCTATTCACCTGTATAATCAAAGAGGTTCCTAAATTACACAGGGCACCTCAATGACCTGGAATCCAACCACAGGAACAGTCATGCTGGAGGTCCATGACTCTTGGAATAAGGGGGAAAAAAACACAGATTGACAGGAAATATGCCCTCGTGTGTGTGTGTGTGTGTGTGTGTGTGTGTGTGTGTGTGTGTGTGTGTGTGTACTTAATCCTCATCACCACCAAGTGACTTTAGTTCTGAGACCCAGGTCAGAGCATATCTTTGCTCAGGTGGCCACACCTACACTCAAGGCAGAAAGAGGGAGTGCTAAGAGATGGGAGGGTGGTGCTTGATGGAACACAGCATAACCTAAGTTAACATCTGCTTCTGAACTGGAACTCCCTGGTGCATTTGATCAAATGATGATTGACATGTTACCTTTTACAGAAAAAGAGCAACACAGATGATTGTTTACTGATCATTGAGACCTTAGCTGCTTCCTTTCCCCGCTTACAGAGTAACCAGGCTTGGCTTTAACGCAGGATATGTATTCCAAGGGAACTCACTTTTAGGGCTCCTTCTCTTTCCCCTTGTAGAATCTGATTCATGTGTTCTGGAAGAAGGGCAATTGACAGCTTTTGAGTTGATGTATGCACCTCTCCTTGGTCCTCTGCCCAGTGAGCCCTGTGTATTCCCCTACTCGTGAGTGATGCTGGATATGAGACTGTGGGGACATGCCTCAGGGGAGCATCCTAACACTGGGGGACATTTGTGGCTGAACACCTGAGCAGTGGGAGCCAGGTAGATGTTATAGCTGGAGAGTTTGAAAGACGGTGGGAAGATGATGAGAAACTGGCCCCTTCTTCCTGGGTTACCTGGTAGCTGCAGTGAGGGAGCTCCACGCACGGGCTCATGCCGACCTTGGACCACTTCTTTGCTGTCTCTTCTCAGTGTCCTTCTATCATTCTGTCTCCATTCTGTCCTCCTCCCAGATCTCTGCTTTCTTCTTCCTCTGAACTGATCCCCCCATCTCTCTCCTCTCCTCTCCTCTCTCTCTATTTTCTTTTCTTCTTTGTTCCTTCCTTCACTTAGCTATTCATTTTATCCAGTTTTGATGTGCGATCCATGGGAGAGAAGAGGAGGATTAGGATGCAGCCTTGCATGGTCACAGAGAGCAGCATCCAGCCTTCTGTCAAGCTGTCTACCCACTTCAATTCTCTTCCCTTCCTTTGACTTTTCATCCCTTTTTCATTTATATTAGTGGTACTAGAGATTGAAGCTAAGGCCATGGGGATGCTAGATAAGTATCCCTGAATTACAGCCCTTCTCTTTTTGAGATGGAGTCTAGGAATATAACCCAGACTGTCCTGAAGCTCAGGAAGGCTCTGAACCTTCAATCCTCCCTCCTTCAAATTCCTGAGTGCTAAGTTTGCAGGTATGCACCACCAAACCTAGCTCTCTACCCATTTCTTTTTCTTATGTTTTAGAGTGAATGAGTGTGTGTGTGTGTGTGTGTGTGTGTGTGTGTGTGTGTGTGTGTGTGTGTGTGTGTGTAGGTCAGAGGTTGATGATGATGTTTTCTTCTATTGCACTTTGGCTTTTTCTGGGGATGCTGGGGATCTGAACTCAGGTCCTTGTGCACTTTACCCACTGAAGGATCATCTCAGCTTCTGGCATTTCTAGTCTCAGCTTAAGCAGCGCAGCTCCACGAGCTTTTTTCTAAGAAGTGTGTCCAAGGGGATCTAACTGCAACTTAGTCTGGGCTGTGCTTTTCTTATTCAGAATTCTATTCCAACATTTTCTGTTTGTGTGTTGTTACCTAGTTTCATGGGGTCTTTCTATGGCTAATGAAAGCCTGATGAGCAACTACTGACCTTCTGACACCTGAGGCTGTAAGTCACCCTGTTCTTGGTCCACACCATTTGCTCTCTAAGTGTGGATTGCACAAATGGACAAGTACAGCTCCAAGTCAGTTTCTGGTCATCTGGAAGATAATGTCGGAACTCCTTAGGATGGCCTTCACTACTTACTCAAAGTGGATCAAACTCTCTCATCCGGCCTAGCAAAGCCACACATCACTCCTTTGATATGCCATGTCCCTTCCCAATCCCTATCTCTTGTCTCTCTTCTTTTCTTCCTTTGCAATGGCTCCTTTCCCCTGGCACCACAGTGCTGACTCAGTTTTCGCCGCACTCCATCTCACTCCTCCGTCCCACTCTCTACAGTCTTACTCTCCTGCACTGATGTGAAGGGATCTTAATCATTTGTATCTTGTTTTTGAAACTGCTAGTCAGTGATAAATAACTTCTTAAGAATGCCTGAGATAGATAGATAGATAGATAGATAGATAGATAGATAGATAGATAGATGATAGATAGACAGATCGGACAGATGATAGATACATGATAGAAACAAAATATAAAGTTGGTTGGGTAGGAAGTGGCCAGGATCTGGGAAGAGTTGGGGGAGGTTAAACATGATCAAAATGTATTGTATTAAAAGTATTTTAAACAAAAAATAGAGAAAAGAGAGAACTCCCTGTGCAAGCAGAGGACCTGGATTCAGTTCCCAGAACCTACACGGTGATTCATTTCTAGATGGTCCAATGACTCCTCTGACCCCCAAACCTCTTTCATGTAAATGGTTCACATACATATATGCAGACATGCACATAAAGTGATATGTAAAATCTATGACAAGGTATGTGGAGATATGGGATGGGAGGAAGGGATGCTCTCTCCAGACAGTGCACCTGCACACCTCTGGCTCAGGCTGACTTCCTGGGCAACTCCTGTCCTGGGTGTTCAGCAGTGACACAGTTTTCCTCAGGTCACTGGAGATAAAGTTAAATCTGTATTTCATTTTCTCACTCTGTTCCCCTGTATCAACACCCAGAACAAGCCACTCTCCTGAGTTGGGTATGTTTTCTCTGCTTACAAATATTGTTCAGCATGGCTTAAAAGTTATACAGGGTTACTTCAATCAAAGGTTAACTTTGAAATCTGAAAATGAAGGGTTTATTTCTTGCCTCCTGTAAGGCAGGTGTAGTGTCACAGGCTACACCCTTTGAAGATGCTGCCACGGGCTACTCCCTTTGTAGATGATGTCATGGATGGTGTCATAAGCTACCCCTTTAAGATGTTATCACAAACTGTCCCTTTTGTAGATGGTGCCACAAGCTACCTACTTTGAAGATGGTGTCACATTATCCCCTTTGTAGATGGTGTTAGAGGCTACCCTCTTTGCAGATGGTATCATAACCTACCCCCTTTGTAGACCTACATCTTACTGGGAGCACGGGAGATGCTCAATGATGTTGGATGAATGAATGAATGAATAAATAAATGAATGAATGGAGACGAACTCATAAAAGGAAGACATGAGCAGTCAAGTCATTGGCAGTCTGAGTGCATTTTCCTCTTCTATTCAACTGCCTATAAACTGAAAGAAGCCCCAAGACTGCATAGATTACTCGAGGCAAAGTGGGAGAGCTGAAGTATTGCCACAGAGGAAGACTTAAGGCTCCCCAGAGACCCACTTTGCACAGGTATCTAAGTCAGACTCCAGAGGAAACCGGGGTCAGGGTTCCGTTGTCTCCCTCGCCCAATCACACAGAAGCTGACTTTGCCATTCCTTTGCACGTCACTCTCCACCCACGTTTTCTCACCATCCGTCTTATGGATTTCCATGCAGTGTGTTCCTTTTAATCTTCTGCAAGTGCGAAGTTGCTGTGCCTCTGTCCTAAACACTGAGAATCATTTCTCTGCCGTTTCCTTTCAGAATTGCTCCTCATCTCGCCAGTTCTTGACGGCACCCAAAGGGATCTTTACCTCTTTTTGCTAAAATGGCAGTTGCACTCCGCTCCTTTTCCAAATGCTCTGTGGGGTTCAACAGCAGCGAGCTTTACCTGGACTCTTTTTGCCCTTGGTAGAGCTGCAATCTGTTCCACATCTGTAGCCCCTCAGCTCTGAGTGTGCAGCCCTGACTCCCATAGATCTCCAGTGGGACTCATTTACTGTCGTGAGGATTGGTAGAAGACCGATCTCTACCCTAGAGAGTACCCTGAAGTGTGGGCCCTGAACCAGGAGCAGCCACCACAACTGAGAGGCAGATAGAAAAGAGCAGTCTCTGGGTGAAACACTCAGGGTGGGGCAAAGAATGTTTTAACAAGGGTCCCAGGTGTTTCTGGGGCCCGTTTGGGGCTGAGGATCGCTGATGGGCGTCCTCAGCAGATGAACCCTTGGAGCAACCAGTTCTTACACATTCAAGGACGCAAGAATTCAACCCAGGTTTGTCCAAGTCTCCCTTGCTTTGACAGGGCGATCATACACTGTGTGTAAATATTCAGGAGCAAGGTGGCAGCTGAAGCTTGCTTTCTGTCTCTGGTGTTCTTTCAGCAGGAGAGAGAGAGCTGCCTGTCTGTCGACACACACACCCCACTCCTCTTCACTGCCCTCGGTTTGCACTTAGCTGCTCTGTCCCCAGCATCCAAGGGACAAGAGGAATAATAAAGACAGCACTTCATGCAAGCCAGCCTTCCTCTGGCCCCCTGTGCTATGCATGGCATTCACGTAACCTGGCCAAGCCACCCAAGCCCCTGTTCAGGTAAGATTCACCTGCGCCAGGCAGACAGTGAGGGATTGTTCGGAGCAAAACACTGTGCAATCAGTTGGAGATAACAGAGGTACAGAGGTCAGGCAGGCTGCCCGGAGCATCTTTCATCTTTGACTTATATTGGTAGGTCCTAAAGTGTGGCATCAGCCTGGCCTGCCTGGCAGTCAATGGCTGCCTTGTTCTGTCCCCTCATTTATCTGTCATCTCTCTGATGTCACAGGCTTCATCTGGATAGCCGACTTCAAAGGTGCTTTTCAAATTTTTTTAATTTTTCTATTTCAAGGATAATAGCCCCGCTTTTCAAAAGCATTTTGCTCTGCAATCAAATAAAATATTCTTAAATGGACTGGGCCAAGTTAGCCCAGCCCAGGCGCAGAGGTTCCCAAAGGGTGGCCAAAACTTGGTGCCAGGTCCGACAGGTGGACAAAGGGAAGCTGTGTTTTCTGTCCACTCTATTTGTGTTCTTTTCTCAAACCCACCCTTGTGCTGAGATTTACAAAACAGAACGTGTTTCTTACTATTGTCTGTTCTCCAAGCACAATGACTCAACTGAAGACCGTTCCCCCCAGAATATCTACAGTGTTCTTCTCAGGCATATCTGCGTAATGGAGTTAAACAGTTAGGCTCACTATGTTTTTCTAATGGGTTAACTTTGAGCCCATGGGAAAAACTCTGGCCTTCACACCATATAGACTTTGGTTTTATTAATTGTATATCTGTGTGTAGGTGGTAGAATCTATCGCTTGTGGTCTGGTGTGTGTGTGTGTGTGTGTGTGTGTGTGTGTGTGCATTTGTTCCTTTAAATTCTGTTATTATCTCAATGGCTGGATGCTCCATTGTGGGTTCCCTGGATTCTATGGTGGATGACCTGATCAATCTTTTTAGGCAGGCTGAATCACCAAGCACAATCTGGGTCTTTTCACTGGAGGGACGTATTCCCAGTGAATAATAATGGCTGATCTCAGTTGGAATGTGCTAATTTCCATATACTGAACTAAGCAGTTTATGTGCATTTTCTTACTGAACTATCATTTAGTTCCCACAATATTATATCAGATTTTAAAGTTAATTTATTTGTGTGTGCTTGTGTACAGGTGTATGGAGACCAGAGGTTAACTTCTTGTCCTTTGATATTGTTGTCCATGAGTCATCCACATCACCATCATCATCATTTTGAGACATAGCCTGGAGCTTCCCAATTTATCCAGATTTGCTGGACCATAAACTCCAGGGTTCCCCCTGTATCTGCTTCCCCAGTGCTGGGATTCCAAGTGCATGACTTCATGCCCAGCTTTTTAATGTGGCTTCTGGGAACTGAATACACTTGTACAGCAAGCACTTCGCCGACTGACCTATCATTCCAACCTCTCATGATTGCATTTTATAGATGAGAAAATTAAGGATCAGAGAGAGCTGAGATCCCAACTCATGTCTGTCAGTCTCCAGGGCCAAGCTTCTAAGCTACAGCATTTTGTGAATGTGCCTCTATGGTCAGAATCCAAGCAGAGGGTAGTGCAGAGAAGGAAAAAAAGAGGCAACTGTGACTTCTTATTGGGGAATATTTTTATCAAGGCCTCAGAAAATACGATTATTCAATTACTTGTAAGTTTTCTTTTACCTTATTCTATACACCAAGGTCTTTTTCCTCTTTGAGACTAAGAGGGAAGAAAAGGAAATTCCATTGCTACTTTAGGAGATGAGGAGTTGGGGTGATGGTCCAAGGTCATGTGTGAAGGAAACAAAGTCAGCTGTACATGCTCTGTCCTTCAGCATTTAGATTTTGTGGCACCCAAGAGTATTGTGTAAGCTTGGATATAAAGTGTAGGCTTTAGGAATCTAATTACAAAATTAGGGGCACTAGAGTCAGTAAGATGATTCAGTGGTTGAAGTAACTTGTCACAAAGTCTGAAATCTTAGTTTGATTTTTGGGACCCATGTGATGGAAGCAGAGAGCTGTTCTCTGACCTCCATAAGCAGGCCATGCATGGCATATGAGCATGCGTGCACACACACACACACACACACACACACACACACACACAAATAAATAAATAAATAAATAAGTATTTTCAAATTGGGAATAAAGTTCAGAGAAAAGATAGAAAAAAATCACACATCAAGATCAAGGGAAGGAGATGCGTGTATGTAGAAGTTCTCTTAAAAATATCCCTGCATAGAAGAAAAATGGAAACTAATGCACAGAAAAGCAGAGGTAGTTGTCCTATAGGGAGGGAGTTCTCGAGTTCAGGCATACATCACAGAGAATGGCGTGGGCACAAACGATGATGGACAGCACCCATGGGAGTGGGCTTCCAAAGGCAGCGGGCGAAGAAACCAAAAAGGTTTCTGATGAAGGAACAATTTTGAGCAAGAAGAGAACCACAGCTGTTAAGTCCCCTGTTCGAGCTCCATATTGACATGGTAGTAGGACACAGACACTCCCTAGTATGTACTTCACATCTATAATTTGTGGAATGTATGTGTGTACATGTGTTCGTGCGTATGTCTGTATGTCTCTCTGTGTGTACTGTAGTGCGGGATTAATCGGGTCAGGGGACAGCTTTTGGGTGTTGATCCTCATCTTTCCATGTGTTTGAGACAGGGTCTCTGTGAGGCTGCCTGCTAAGTCTTACCTCCGCTTCCATTTCCCAAAGGTGAGGGGGGATTGCAGAAGCTTGTACTATTGCATCCAGCTTTTTATATGGGTCCCGGGGATCCAAGCTCAGGTTGTCTGGACTATTCAGCAAGCACCTTTACCCAATCAATCATCCCCGCCCCCATCTAGAATCTGTAATTTTTGAAGGAGGACTATACCAGGAAGTAATGTAAGCCTGGAGAGGGCATGGGAAGTGAAGGATAGCTGTGATCTTCTGTACTTCTGCAACTCTCCCAAGAGGCATCATCTGCCTCTGGAGTAGGAGAGAACTGGCTTCTGAACTGGCCAGAAAGGCTCTCAATAGCTTCCCAGGACTCCTGGAGGCAGTGGTCACCAGAAAACTGCTTTGTAAGCTCTGGGATGTAGAAGCAATGACCTCAGGATTACATCATGACTCTAATATGAGCAGATGATGCCGAGCCTGGAACCGTCAATATTTAATGAAATATTCAAGAGACACACATTGCTTGAAGTTGGGTGGACTAACTAAGATGCTGGCTGAGAGGATCCAAATCCCAAAGGTACTAGAAGATCAAATTAGCATAAAATCAACACCTGTCCCAGTACAGACTAAAGGAAAGGTAGCTTGACAAGCGCAATGGTAAAAGACCCTAAGGCTTTTAGGTAAACTTCATGAAAGCCTGGGATTTAATATCATTGCCCAAAGAGTTAGCTTGAATTCTGTCTGCATAAATGGAAATACAAAGTTAAGAACCGGGAAAAGGAGGAAACCAACAAATTCTAATACCTTATGTTTTCACAGATATTGTCTTGTTTCCTTATGACTTATAAACTTCATTCTTGTTTTTGCAGATGAATCAGGTGTTCAGCTACAGAATGCTAATTAATTTCCTCAAGATCATGTAGCCAGGAAGTGGAAATGTCAGAGTTCATACTCAGGTCATTTTGCTTGCAAAGCTCAGATATTGCCAGGGCCCGACAATGAGGCTTCTAGGAAACACATGGGGTTCAGTTTACATGGGGTCAGGATGGGAAGCGAGAGAGACACTCTCTACGAGGCCGTGGTCGCCTGGATTATTTCCTGAAGCTGATTCCCTGTATTCCACTCTGAAGTTGGTTCAGGGCATCAAGTTTTCTGGGTCGGGATGAGGACCAAAATACAATGACGTACAGTCAGGAGAGGTCTGAAAAATATCCTGTGAAAATGGTGGCAATACTTCTGAATAATTAACACACTGAGGATTGAGGGGGCTCGAGATGCATGCCCAGCAGCTGGATGTCTACCAAGGAGGACAAGGAAGCAGGGGTGACTTGTTTATTCCAAGAACGGACCTAGAGCCCTGGGGAAGTTACTGGGACACTGTTTCCTACTGTGCATTAAATTTCCCATTGCTACTTATAACAAACTGTTCCAATTTTAATTGTTTAAATAACAACTATTTATTTATCCTTTAATTCTGTAGATCAGAAGTTTGACGTGGATCTCATTGGACCAGAGTCAAGATGTCCTTGTAGCTCTAGCATGTTTTTTTTTCCTTATTTCTCCAGCATCTAGAAATGACATACTTTGGTTTGTGGTTTTCTCTGTCCATAACAGTAACACTGCATCTCTCCACATAGTCACAGCTTTCTTGTACACCAAGACTCTTAGCTTTTAAGGATACAAGATGATTCAATTGGGTCCACACAAATAAACAAATAGGGTCTCCCTACAATCAAGGTTCACAAACTTTTTTATCACATCTGCAAACTCTCTTTGCCATAAAGTAGCACATTCAAGATATTAGTTCATGGCCTCATTAAAAGATTGCTACTCTTCCCACCATACATTCATCATAAAAGTGGATCAATTATACAGCTGTACAGCAAAGGGTGTCTTTGACACCCCAATCTTGAAAACAGTTCAATAGGAAACGGACCAGTTTCTGTTGCTGATGCTGTAGATTGGATTCCAATACCTCATGGCAGGTTGACCAGACATCTTTACAAGGCTGCTTCAACCCTGGTATAAGGATTCTGTCCAGAAAAATAGTATAGTATGTTGAATAACGTCCCTCCAAAACAGTAGTGACTCACAGTCTTAGGATGTGACCTTATTTGAAAATAGGATCTTTGCAGATGCAGTGATTCAGATGAAATTGGGCTGGATCAGGATATACCCGAAGGCCAGTAACAAGTGCGCTTATAATAAGAAGCAAGGCCTTGAAGACAGGGTGAAGAAGTTTATGTGAGGATGCAGCACATTTGGAGTGATAAGCCACAGAGTGAGTGCCAAGCACAGTTTGAAGCCACTAGAAATGAGGAAGAAGTTGGGAGGCTTCAATTCAAAGGCTGAAAGAAAATTTCTGATGCCTTGATTTCAGACTTCAGGGCTCCAGGCCTGCTTGTTCGTTTTAAACCACCAAACGTGTGGTCATTCGCTGTTGTAGCAGCCCTAGGAACTAACGGATTAACACAAGGGAAGACTTACTTTGCCACCCATGGTCTCCTAGCTTTCCAACCCTGGTCCTTCTTATCCTACAGTCTCATGGGTCTCCTCTCTCATGTTCATCTATGATGGTGGCTAAGGAAACGGGCCTGAGGGCCTAGTAGCCTAGAGCTAGGACCCCATGTATCTACAGCTTAGTTCTCTTATTCATAAATCAGCGATCACAACCTTCTCTTCCCTGTAGATCTGTGGTGAGATTTAAATAAACTGTTGTTGGTAAAGGAAGCTCTCAAAGAAGCCCATTCACTCTTTCTGTGGTTGTTAATGGGTCCTGTATTATGTCCTGGTACTATCTTAAGTTCCTGGGGTATCTCAGTAAACAACACTGCTGCCATCGGCTTGATGCTGTTTGTATTCCACTAAGGAGTGGAAAATAATGGACAGCAAACACAAGTGTGTAAATTACATGATAGTCTAGAATGTAAGCGCTATAGAAAACCTAAAGTGTAGAATGAGGTGTGAGGAGTGTTTGTGAGGATTTCAGGTTGAAGTGTGTGTGTGTGTGTGTGTGTGTGTGTGTGTGTATGTGTGTGGTCAACATCAAGGATTGCCTTTGTGGAATGTCCATCTTATGATATGAGACATTCTCTTGCTATGACTTGGGGCTGGCCCATTAGGTTAGCCTGGCTGGTCAGAAAACCCCAGGATCCTCTTATCTCCGCCTCCCCAGTACTGGGATTGCAAAAGCACACCACCATGCCCCCCCCTTTTTTTCCCTTGAGGTCAAGTCCCCAAGCTTGCTTGGAACGCACCTTACTGACTGAGCTGTCTCCGCTGTGGGTTAAAATTTTTAAGTAGAGAAGTGAGGATGGACCTTGGGACAATAAGATTTAAACGGAAGGTAAGGAGTTAATTCCTGCAGACATCAGCCAGAGATCAAGTAGGCACAGAGAACAGGCAGCCTGGAGGTGCTTAGGCAGGAATAATGTTAATAAATTTAGAGGAAGGTTTGACTGTATAGGTGGAACAGGGCTATGGCCACGGAGATGGAGGAAGGACACAAAGAAAGCATGGAGATAATGAAAGGACTTATAGTATCGAACGAATTTTTGTTATTGATACCATGGAGTATAAATTATGGACATTGAGGATCATGTTAATTCCCATGTGAATTTAGTTTATACAATAGAAAGATTTGAAAAGCCCTTGTCTGATAAATGTTGATTGGATATTTCAATACTTGTGGTCCATGAATCTATACCCAAAATAGAGGAGCCGCATGCCCAGGACTGTTCCTATGTCTCCACTGCTAATTGCTGCGTGGCGGCAATGAAGGAGGGCAGGCTGGCTTATAGGAATCATTTGTCACCAGCCCTAAGCTTCATCTTGAGCAACATTTGTGAGGGTTTTTTTTTTGGTTTTTCGAGACAGGGTTTTTCCGTGTAGTTTTGGTTTCTGTCCTGGATCTCTCTCTGTAGACCAGGTTGGCCCTGAACTCACAGAGATCCGCCTGGCTCTGCCTCCCGAGTGTGGGACTAAAGGTGTGTGCCACCGCTGCCCAGCTTGAGCAACATGTGAATAACAGCATTTCTTCTGTGCACACAATGGGGAGAACCTAGAATGTATGGTATTTAAATGCTGGGTAAATCTTCTACTTGTTCCCTGGAAATGACTATAAGAAAATTCTGCTACTCACCGTTCTGAAGCTTCTCTGAGCCTTTTATTTTTCATTGTTATTTTTACCTTAAATTCTAATCCCAACCTCTTTTCTTCTATCCCAGCACTTGCTCTGGGCCCTACAGAGGGCTTTTTCATCTAAGAGCCTCAAAGAAAGAATGAACTCATGATCCCTTTGGAGGCTTAAACCCACTTTATAATCTCAAGTATTTAAAACCAGAGGAATCAAGCCAAGTGCTCAGTATCTCATTCATCTTAAGCTTAGACAGGCAGGCTTTTCTGACCTGAATCCAGGCAGAGAAAGACTTATTTGCAAAGCAGACCCACCTGACGATGCCTAAGATCCTTTATCATCTAGTTCCTCTACCTGGAGATATACCAGTCACCCAAATCTGTCAAGACAGAAACTTCTAGCCATGGGGATGAGGAAGCTGTATTTGATGTCTCCTCGCTGATTCTGACACAGATGTCTCATGGACTTTGCTCACACAACTTTTCTAACAAGACTGAGCATGCGTCTGCAGTATCCTTCCTGTTTTATTAAATTTTGGGCATGGAGCGGGGGTTGTATACATTTATGAATGCGCATAAAGGGGCCAGAGATGGTGGAAGTCTTCTTCGACCATTTTCTGCCTTTTGTTGTGTCGAGGCGGTCTCTAGTTGAGCATGGGGCTTGCCAGTTTGATTAGACTGGCTGACCAGAGAACTCTGGGAGTTCTCCTGCCTCTGCGTCCCCAGCACTGGCCTTAGAGGTACACTCTGCCACATCTGGATTTTTACATGGATGTTGGGGATTGGACACATGTCCTCATACTTGTGTGGTGAGCATTAACCAACTGAATTACTCCCAAGCCCCTTCTTCTCTGTTTTTTAAAGGCACCTCTGAAGGAAGTTGTTCCAACCATCTCCACAATATACTCAGTTTTCTTATAAAAAACAAACAGCTCAGTTCTCAGTGATTCAGTAAATTCTGTTTTATTAGAGAAGAGGTTGTTTCGGGTCATTATTTATTCATTTTACTAATATTCATTAATCTGAGCAGTCTGCTAGCCCTTAGGAATATGTTGATTCAGAAGACATGGTCCTGACTTCTGGGTCATTTATCTGCAGTAGGAAAGACAGTAATCAATGCATCATGAAGAAGCCATGAGAGTAGACGTTTTTCAGATTCCCAGACAGGTGCATGTTATAGAGTTGTTTCCTCACAATTGAAACATTCTGTCCCAGAGAGAGGGGGGCGGCTCAAAAGACTCGGGAGCCTAAGGAAATGTCAAAGGCTCAGTGTTGTATAGCAGTTTCCTCCCCACCTGAGAGCTCTGCCCTGGACGGAGGCTCCTTTAGATTCAGGCAGTTAACAGTAAACTTCCCAAGTCTATGGAAGTTCCTCAAACTTACAAGGTTCACAAGGCTCTGCCTTCAGGAATCTGCTAAGGAGTAACAACTGCTAAGGAGTAGAGATTCCCTTACTTGTGGGCTGTTTAAGGAGTCACCTGGAGCTCCAGGGAAGTGTCACTTAAGGGCTGGGATTTTTAGTGATGAAGCCATCTTTCACTAGCTGGGGCTGTAAGTAGCCTCTCATCCACACTCTTCTAAGTGGACCTAATGGATGCATTGGTTCACTACGTTAGATTTGTGTTGTACCATGTTCCTTTAGGCTGTGGTTGTGCCCTACCTGGGGTGATTAGACATTTGGTCACATCTTTTCAGGAAAGCCTGGGGGCACTCAATAAACTCAGAAGTCACAGGATTCACAAGGCTCATCTCCAAGGTTACAAATGGAGGAAACAATTGCTGGTAAGAAAAGACTCTTGGTGGAGCTGCTTACACGTGCAGGGAGGCCCAGAGGTGCAGATTTTGTAATCTGCCCTTTGTGCTAGATCCGGCTTTTTGGTGGCACAGCTACCCTCATGTACCCATGTTTCTGTAAGCAGCCCCAGTAACTCCATTGCTTGGCCAAGTTACATTTTTATAGAATTGTTTCATTGGTCTGCTACCAGCACCTTATCTGGGGTGAGCAGACATGTATTCACACTTCTCAGAAGAAGTCACAACATGACGTGTGTCATAGGAGAGAGATGCATTTGTGCTTTGTACATACTTGGACAGGCATGTGCACAGATCCATGCCATTTGCCACAAACTATTTGACTTACATCATCTTCAACATATGGTTGTAAGAAGCAAACGCAATTGACTTACCACATTTAAAAAATATTCCTGGGATTCCTATCATGCACATGCCCCATGTAAGCATTATAGCTGCTAGGAAGCTCCACTAATGAGCGGATGCTGAAGTCCACAAGGAAGACATCGGACCCCACAGCCTGTGGTATCCAGGCTGGCAGAATTGGTGCCATGAGCAAGAACAGCATATTTTTCACTGATGTTTGTCAAATGGGAAGCCGGGTCTCTGCTATACTCTGGGAATTCACAGCCCTCATTCCTTGGGTCATGGAAAACCTTCAATGTATTCTTTTTTTTTCCAGCATATGTGCTCACAACCTACCTACCCAGCTCACACAGAATAATTCTATTACCTGAATGTCCTTTGTTTCAGATCTGTTGAGCAGCTGCAAAGGGCCTTGGCATTTTCTTTAAGTTGCGCTTCTTTTTCACAGAACTGTGGCAAATATTCCTAAGGCAGATGGGCAAAGATTCCCTAAGCACTGAAGAGAGTTCTTAATGATGACATTATTAATGATGCGCTCTCTCTCTCTCTCTCTCTCTCTCTCTCTCTCTCTCTCTCTCTCGTGTGTGTGTGTGTGTGTGTGTGTGTGTGTGTGTGTGTGTGTGTATTTATATCCATGCACAAACACATTGGCCAGTATCTATATATACAGTCTGCCCACAGATGTTACTCATTATACTGAAGATGCTTTTGTTTTGTTTCACCTGGCAATCATAAAAGGTAGGAATCAGAGGCAGGTAATATTGTATCATTCTACTGGCTGGAAAAAAAGAGACACCTCAGTTTGTGTCTTCATTAAATGTCACAGCTAAGGAGAAGAGGACTGAATTTGAACTGGTTTCCAGCTTCAAATTGAAGTCTCTCTTGTGTGTATCATCGATGCTGTCTTTACATTCTTTGAGCATTCACAGTCCCACAAGCACTCATCCAAGAAAGACAGTCACTTCTATGAACTTGGTCCCTTCTTAGTATGGAGGAAAGCTGAGGATGGCCCTGATATTTTCTGCCTGAGTATTCTATATGATTTTACGCAGACGGGCACCTGGCTTTTCATGGGCACTTAGTATCTTCCTACAGGTACCACTGAGGATGGTGTTTGTCTGTGGCCATTACTGCTGTCTATCATTCTGTGTTCACTAGTGGTCATGGCTCCTTGTGGCTGATACAGTTTTTTATTTCTTGCCTCTACAAAATGAGTCTATCATTAACTAACAGGATTTGTATGCAATATAAAGGAAACATTTTTGCTTAGGACAAACCAAAGGCACTGAGAATGCCTCACAGTCCCCCTAAAACACATGCCCACGACATGGTGTCATTTACAGGAATGATTTACATGGATTAAGCCTGATAGCTTCAAAGGTACTGGCTGGGATAATTTTGCCTTTATGAGATGTCACCCTGAGGTCAGGAAATAAATGTCACAGGCACCTAGAAAAGCAAGTTGGAAAGGTGAGGGGCATGAAGTCATGCCTCTAGGGCGGCTGAGGGTGTCCCCAGCACACTCTGACAACAGCCTGTACCTTTTGTCTTCATCTGTGTCTGTGTTGGGGGTGTGTGTGTGCAAATCCCCAGCAGCCTGTGGTTATTAATGAGGCACCAGCTGCTCTGTCTTTATTGCTGTCAGTCACAGTGTCTGCCTCTGCCAGTGTGCAGAGATGCGGCCTCAGCGATCAGAGTGCAGGGTTGCCTGTCGGTGTCAGCGTTTGCCTTGGCCTGCCCTTTCGCATCTTCCAACCAGAGCTCAGACCACCGCCCATTCATCATCTGCTTCCACCGGCGGCTTCTGAAACAACAGACGTCAGACAGCGCCACCTGCTGGCCTAAGGAGGGATATTTGCCATCGCAGAGCTGTGAGCATCTAACCCCAGCTAGTCAATCACTACCCCTGCTCTGTCTACATCAGCCTATTGGGTGGCCCACGTGTAAAAGCATCTCTCAAAAAGAAAAACGACTTGAGGTGGAAACAGACAGCAGAAGGGTGGCTCCAGACAGTGGGAGTTGGCAATACTGAGAAATTACTATTTGGCGATAGAGTTTCAGTTTTACAAAATGAAGGGTTTGGAACCCCGGGAGACGGCTGTATTGTAAAGGTGCTTGCCACCAACCCCGGTGACCTGAATCCAATCCCCGGAACCCACCTGGTGGGAAGAGAGAACTGATTTCTGTGAGTTGTCCTTTAGCTTCCACACATGGGTCCTGGCACACATTTCCCTCTCTCTCTCTCTCTCTCTCTCTCTCTCTCTCTCTCTCTCTCTCTCTCTCTCTTTCACACACACACACACACACACACACACACACACACACACACACACACACAAAACACTCACATGATTTTTTTTTTTAAAGATAAAGGGTTCTTGGGCTAGCTGGTGGTAATGGCTGCACAATACAAAAATATTTAGTGTGATGAACTATATACTGATGGTAAATTTTATGTGTTATCATTAAAAAAAAAAAAAACCCTAGCTCAGTGGTTAAGGGCACTGGCTGCTTTTCCAGAGGTCCTGAGTTCAATTCCCAGCAACCACATGATGGCTCACAACCATCCGTAATGAGATCTGGTGCCCTCTTTTGGCCTGCAGGCATACATGAAGACAGAATACTGTATACAAAATAAATAAATAAATTTTTTAAAATCCATATACAGGAATAAATGAAAGTATTACATGAAATGTTTCATTCAATCACTAAAAATAAATGGATAAGAGTACACAAACAAATAAATACAATTTAAGGACCTTCTAGGCAAGCAAAATTCTTCATCTATAAAAATCTTTCACCATATCTCATTAACCTTGATGCTATGAAAGGACATAGCCTACTCACTTAGAGAAACCACAAAATGATAATAAGAAATGACCCCACGTCATAAGAGCTGAGTTATGGTCCCTAACTTTCCAGACAGCTATGCCAGCAACTTAAAATTTTCTGAGCTGACTTATACACCAATCTATTAAAACAGAGAGATCGGAAAATTATTTTAGTTTTAAGAATAAAAATTCAAATATTCCTTTGAAGGAAACAACTTGACTGTTTTAAAAATGTTTGCTTGCTCTCTCTCTGTGTGCGTGTGTGTGTGTGTGTGTGTGAGTGTGTGTGTGCGTGTGTGTGTGAGTGTGTGTGTGTGAGTGTGCGTGTGTGCGTGTGTGAGACCTACTATACCAGAAACGATTTAACTGGCCTGACTGGCCATGAGCTTCAGGGATCCCCATCTCCATCACCAATAACAACGCCGTGGTTTCAGACACATGCCACCACAGCTGGCTTTTGGTGTGTGCTGAGGATCTAAACCCAGGTTCTCACTCGGTGTGACAAGCACTTTGCTGACTCAACCATCCCCCTAGGCTCTAGCATAGGCTTTACTTAAGGAGAGGACACAGAGGGAAAGCGGATGTGACAGTTTTCACATCAAATTCTAATGCGGTAGTGGGTTATTAAAACGGTTTGTCAGCTTTCGATCAGCTTTTTATAAAATGATAGAGAGTGGAGACTGTTGACTGCTTCACGTTCTCATGGGAGGTACTGTTTTGTTTCCTTCAGGCTAGCTGCATTAGCTCTTCTCCCCGTCTAGTGTGGAAGTCCAGGTAGGATAAAGCAGGTGAGGATTTCCACAGGGAGGAGAGCGGGGCCAGACCACACCCTTTGAGCTGGTAGATACCAGTCGTTTCATGTTCTGTGTATCTTGTCACATCTTGCCTGGTGGCATCCCTTTTCATAAATCAGATACAACTTAGGGCTGGGGTGCATCAGCTCAAGAAACTAAATGGTCTGCCAAATAATCATTACTGAATTTTCTACACCTTAAAGAGTATTCCTCGCCTTTAATCTCAGAACTCGGGAGGCAAAAAGCAGGTAAATCTCTGAGTTCGAGGCCAGCCTGGTCTACAGCGTGAGTTCCAAGACAGCCACGGCTACACAGGGAAACCCTGTCTCAAAAAAACAAGGGAAATGTTGTGGAATATTAGTTAAGGATGTGTTACATTCATTTATGCTGTGGAATATTTGTTTAATAATGCAAAGACATATTGCATTCTTTTGGGGGGGGGTTGAGACAGGGTTTCTCTGTGTAGTTTTGGTGCCTGTTCTGTATCTCTGCTCTATGGACCAGGCTGACCTTGAACTCACAGAGATCCACTTGGCTCTGCCTCTGAGTGCTGGGATTAAAGGCATGCACCACCACTGCTGACTGACATATTGCATTCTTTTATGTTGCATTTGTTTAACTCTGTGAAGCTGTGTTACTTTGCCTGTCTAAAATCTCTGATTGGTCTAATAAAGAGCTGAACAGCCAATAACTAGGCAGGAGAAAGGGTAGGTGGGGCTGGCAGAAAGAGAGAATAAATAGAAGGAGAAAAATAGAAAAGGAAGGAGCAAGAAAAGGAGGAGAGGTGGACACCAGGGGTCAGCCACTCAGCCACACAGCCAGCCATGGAGTGAGAAGGAAAGAAAGGCATATAGAATAGAGAAAGATAAAAGCCCAGAGACAAAAGGTAGATGGGATCATTTAAATTAAGAAAAGTTGGCTAGAAACAAGCCAAGCTAAGGCTGGGCACTCATAAGTAAGATCAAGTCTCTATGTATGTATTTGAGAGCTGGATGGCAGACCCCCCAAAGAGCAAAAAGGGGGAAAAAACTACAAAGAAAAGAAAGAAAGATTATTCCTATGGAACATTTCCAGCCTCGGGCTTCATTCACTGTCTAGCCCAACATTTCACAATGTGAACTGTTCTGCTGGTGAAGCGACACTTGAACTCAAGAATGTCCACCTGAAGTGCTTGCTCTCCATAACACGATGGACTCGGACAGTGTTCTCATTCTTTTCTGAGAGTTTGCTTCATGGACGATTTTAAGATCCAACAAGGGCTTTACAAACTCTAATTATGTCCTAACAGAGGTATATAACAATGGACTAAGGTCACAACAATAGCGTGGCCCTTTGCCCCAGCTAGTGAGAAATTCAGAATTCCCAGGACTTAGATGTTAGTGTTAGTCCAGACAGGTTAAATGATGGAATGAAACAACCCCACACTCAAACACAACAAAATAAATGTTTTTTTCTTGTTCATTTTTTTGTCTTCTCTGGAAGTTCTACCAAAATATATCCTACACCATGTCTCAGGGTAGATTAAGTAGAGTTTTCTTCAGAAAGGGATGCATGGCTTTTAGCAAACTTTGGATTCCTTCAGACTTGGACCTTGGTAACTACACGACTCCACACCGGTATCATTCATAATCAAGTATATTTAATGGCATATTACCATGAAATAGTTTTAGTTCAACCACTTGGGGCTTGGATAATGAAGCCAAAGTAATTATTATGTAGCACACAGGAAAATTATTTGAGGTTTAATAGATCCATTAGGGCCCAAACTATTAATTAAAATAATAATTTGCTTTATATTATTTGTTAAGCTGGTGGTGAATTTTAAAGTCAGAACTGGAGGGATGGGGGTGTCAATCAGTTGGTGACATGTGTCATGGGCACACATGAAAGCCAAGGCCTTTATTTTAACATAACAGGGCATGATGGCATATGTCTGCCACCCCAGGACTAGGGAGGTGGAGACTGAGAGTTTCAGGCCCACCTGAGCTCCACGAGATGTTGACTCAACAAACAAACAAACAAAAACAAAGCCCAAACAAAGCAAAAATATAGAAATGGAAAGTTAAAAACTGTCAGCAGTGTTCAGGACCTCCAAACAGAAACTGAAATTGTATTCAGCAGTTCCGAGAATTCTGCCACTTTGTTGTGGACGGCGATGGTCATTGCACCTCTCGGCAGCTTGAAAGAGGAACCTTTCAAAGCAATCTTGGTGTCTTGGTGGGGATCTTCTGCAGACACTATTCACTGCTCACCCCTTCATCAATGAGAGCTGAACAACACTCTCCTGTTTCTTTGTAGATCTCAACACCCGATGCACACAGTATCTTTGAGGGAACAGCCTGGACTTAGGCACTCCAGGTTCACATAACAGCTCCACGAGGTTGCCAAGGGACCAAGTCCCTCCATATTTCTGCTCCATTGTTCTGGAAAGTGACTGCCAACCTCAAGGGTCAGTGTAGCTAGCTTCCACAGCTGCAACCAGTTGTCAACAGGATGAAGCTCCCTGCTTTCCTTTTAAGAGACTGCTGGGAAGTAGCTCCCGTGAGCTCCCGTGAAATGTTTTGATGGAGGCTTGTATCATTGTTAGTGATCCTCTAACCAACTCCTCCAGATTGACATTCAACTATCATTCTATAAGATCCAATCAAAGAATTTCTAACTCTTTCCCATAGCTCTGGGTGCAGGACATGAATAAAATGCTGTGTAGAATGAAGTAGAGAGTTTCCTAGGGGGAAGTGTAGACTGTGGAGATGGTAGATTGTCGTGTAGTTTACTCCTTAGCCTTGTGCCTATGTCTGTCTAATTGTATAAAGTGCTCTAAGAAAGACATTTCAGAATGCACTGGCTTGAATGGAAGAATGTCTTCCTCATGTGATAATGTGATGATATTTGTGAAAGGCACCATAGGGGTGAGTGCTGCTCAAGCTGAAGTCACTGAGGGATGCCCATTCCCCCATTCGTATTGGCCCGGTGGGGACTTGGGTGTTGTGTGACCTATGTTTATTCCACTTAACATTTGGTTTTCCTCTTTTTGTGTCATCACATCAACATGCTTTCTAAGAGAAAGGTCCCCATTCCATTGTGGTCATCATCACCACCAGCTCAGTTTGTATCAATGAGTGTTTTGTGGAGAAGAGTGAATTAGTACTATCCTAAGAAACAGGCAGATGAAGTCCCTCACCCCTCCACCTTCCTGCCGTCTCTTCTTTAAAAAAACAACAGCTTTACTGAGATATATTTACTGTAGTATAAGGTTCACCTATTTAAAAAGTAAAGGACTTCAATGTCTTTAAGTTCTTGACTTGAAAGTCTTTAATATATTCAGTTGTGGAACCATCTTTATGATCAATTTTAGAATAGTTTAATAACCATTCCTTAAAACTCATCTCATTAAAATTAACCCCACTTTCCCCTCCTTTTGTCTTTGGAAAATACTGCTTCCTGTCTCTATAGCTTTGCCTATTCTGAACATCCCACGGCCTAGAATCACCCAATATATGAACTTGGGAAAGATTTCTTTCGCTTAGCCTACTTTTTTCAAGTCTCATCCCTGTCGTCCCATACATTAGTCTGCCATTCCTTCTTACAACCAAATAATATTTATTCTGTAGCTATGGCATGCTTATCAATGCATGGGCTGGTGGGCATTTGAGATGTTTCCACTCGGGAGTCTATGAATGATGCTGCTGTGAACATTGGTGTGCAGGTTATTTGTGTGAATGAGTTTCACTTCTCTTGAGTATATACCTTGGAGTAGAATTGCTGGATCACACTGGAACTTTGATCCTTGTGAAGATCTGTCAGGTTGTTAATCAAAGGGGCCATACCATGTATAATCCCACCTGTCTTATATGAGGCTTCTAATTTTGCCACAAGCTGGTGGGCATTTATTTTCCTTACTCTTTATTCCAGCCATTCTGACCCATGTGAGGCAGGATTTCATGGGCTTTGATTTGCATTTTCCTGGTGGATAGTGATGGAGACCACCTCTTAGTGTTGTTGTTGACCATTTAAACACCTTCTTTTAAGGAATGCCTATTTAGGATATTTTATCATTCTAAAATTACATTGTCTTTTGAAAATTCTGTTTCAGGCATTCCTCACATATTCTAGATTCTTTTTTTTTTTCAGATATATGATTTAAAATATTTTCCTTGGATCCCTGTGGTACTTCATCTTTGCTCCTGATTCTGGGACTTGTCTTTTTTCTTTCTTGATATTATCAGAGACAAGTGGATTTCAGACGAAGGTACCGCATGGATACAATACAATACATGGGATTTGATTATAATAAGCAATGCAAATCATGCCAGGTGAAGGACAGGTGTCCATGGCTCCTCGGGAAGTTCCTGTGAATCCAGTTAGGTAGGAACAAGAGTTGGACTCATTAAATCAATCAAGATAGCAGTCAGTTCAGTCGAGTCTAAAAAGCTTATTTTGCTGGGTTTTCTTCGTAAGTGTGTTAACAAAATGTTTGAGTCATTAGGGTGTGTAAAACAAAAAAAACAGCCCTTTTAGTTTACTGACCACAGTTCCTATGCTACTTAGACTAGATGAGGAAGTCAAGGACATGTATGCAGTTCTCTCATGCTTGGTATTGCTGGGAACCAGAAGCACCTTCACCCTAATGTCTAGCCTCTTTTCTGTCTTTCCTTTACTCTGCTCTATAACTGACCTATTACCAGGCCTTCCTGGCTGCCCGTTGGGGTCTCCATCTTGTCTTTGTGAAAAAAAAAAAAAAACCGAGTTGGAAGGACAAGGGTTCCTAAGCCTGATTTAGAGTCTTAGCTGAAGCAAATGGTGGGTAGTCGTTAGTGCCCAGGGTGGGAATCTCTGGGCACATGGCTGTGCTGTGTTTTCCCTCTTAGTCTGTGGGCAGAGCCTCCCCAGTTCCAAAGGGCTTCAGTGAGCAGGCTCTGTCAGTGGAGCATTCTGGCGAGGGGTTGCTATAGCACAGGAACAGATGACAGGACCACAGGCAGTCTGTCCCCTTCTAGGGAATAAGGCAAGGATTCCTTTAACACAATGTGACAACTAATCTCTCTATAGCCTCTGACTGAGAGGTTTTAATTACTACTGTTGAGGTACGCACCTGATTTCTCCATATACACAAACAGCCGGGGCTTCCATGTGGCTCTTTAGCATTACAGAGCATCAGTAAACCCCGAGTAAGTTGATGCCAACTCCTGTTCCCCTCTCACTTTGCTTCTTTTCTGTGTTTCTCTCTCCCTTCGTCACCTTGGAATTCATGAGAAAAGGTTTATCGACGTTATTCTGCGAACATAAGGCTGAGTCCTTCAGCTCTCCTTCCCCTCTCAGCGGCCTCAGCGAACCCGGCGGTCGCAGGGAAGGAGGTGTACTCACAGCCTTGCTGGCATTCGGATGAAGACGCCCTTTGGGAGAGAGAGCGAGCATGCGCTTCCATGGACCGGCATTGTGCAGGAACAGCAGGAGGCAGACGCACAGGCGTGGAGGAGGGGCCACACAGGTCACAGTGGCCGGTTTTGAACCCTCACCACGACAAAGCCATCTGTGCGGCTCATCAGGTGTAACTATATCAACACTGCAGCCTAAAGGAATGAATATTTGGAAGCGTCAGGATATTTGGTTGCGATAATTGTGTAGTCTGCAAGTGTGTGTGCAGAGCTTGTGTGTGCACGAGTACACACGGAGGTCAGATGTCAGCCTTAGGTGTGTTTCTCAGGAACCAATCCCCTTGACATTTTCTTTTCCTTCCAGTTTGCGTTTGGTTTGGTTTGGTTTTCGGTTTTTGAAACAGGGTCTCCTGCTGGGACTCTAGGCTCACAGAAGAAGCTAGGCTGTTTCCCTGGGCCCCTATCCCCTTCGTGGCACAGGGATAATGTGTGTGCTCCCATCCCTCACTTTTTTTTTTCACACAAACTCAGTCAAGCTCAAGGTTGTGCAATGAGCCTTTATTCACTGCACTATCTCTGCAGATCCCGAAAATATTTGTTTATATTTAAATATGGGGTTATGGCAAAGATCACCATTTATAAATGCTACTGCCTCTTGGCAACACACTGTTGCAAATTATGTCAATAATAGTCTTTGAAAATACAAAAATCAACCATACATAACTTGATTGTCCATAACAAAGCCAAGATCTTCCATTGCGAATGATTATTCAGCATTTTAAAAATAGGTAGGACACCTGTTGATGTAGAGAGAAAAGGTGTAAACTAAAGAGAAAGTGTATGAAATAATTATACTCATGCAGCCACATCCAGAGAAAGGTCAACACAGGGCATTCCCTTGGTACTCTGGCAAATACAGGCTTTTGGGGGATAATTTCTGCCCAAAGTTCCCATCAGCACATGGCCTAGGAGAGCCCTGGAGGTTTATGACCCTTCCTTTCAACAATGCTTCTCAGCAGCCACACACCACGGCCACTTTACAGGGCAGAGCTGACCATGGACACGTAAGCTGCCACTAACAGTTTTGACCCAAAGGAGACTTTACCACCCTTGCTCACTGCTCTGGAAATGCTTGTGCAGGGTCTAGGCGGCCTTCCTTTTAAGCAACTCTAGCAAGATCCTCTGCGAAATCTCCCAGATTCCTTTCGTGTCACCCTCATGGGCACCCGCCTTTCTTCTTCTGCTTGTCCAGCTTCAGCTAAACAATCAGTGACCTTTAGCTGCTGCACATGGCTCAGACCATGTTGCCCTAACCTGGTTTAGTCTTCAGTGGCTCTGGGCTGTCCAGTGTCTTGCCTCTACCTTTCCATTACAAAAAGCATTCTCTTTACTGGGCATCTTAGAATTGGACTGTTTTCCTTTACTCCAAATCCATCCTGCACTTCTTCATTTTAAAATCTTTGTGTTCTACACCACTCTTCTCGGTGTTCCATTCTCAGAGTCACCTCAACCCATCCCAAGCCTGCCCATTTTTAAAGATGCAGTCAGATTACCTCGTTTTTCCAGGGCCCATCTCTTTTAAGCTTCCATCCCATCTTCCTTGCCAATCTTTGGGGCTCTGTTCTCAATGTGTAGAGGAGGAGACTTGATGGGTGTGGAGAGGAAGAGGGTTTAGCCTCAGTTCTGTTACCAACAAATGTGTGGCTTTAACCATGCCCTCGACACCCCAAGACGCAGTTCCTTCATGCACCAATGGGATGGTTGTGTATTACATGGCTTTCAAGAGTCCTTCTCCTGATTTTACTCTCCCATAAACTTTCTAATTCTTTAATGTAAGACTAATAATGCCACATTCACCTAATGTTTCTTGCTTCTCTGTACACAGGTATCTTACACACCTCAGGCACCAAATACTCACTGAATGAAACCGAATCTCTTGCTGCAGTTGGGTCTTTCATACTTTTGTTTTCATGTGTGATATGGAAGAGAGAGGATGTATGACATTTATTTGATTACTATTTACAATTTCCTTGTGTTCATACACGGTGCTTGTTTTGGTAAATTTACATTTTAAAAAGTCATTTTCCCACTCTTCTCTTTTTCCTAAATAAAGTGTATCAGATCAGCAATGGTTTGTGCGTGGATATGCTCCAACTCTCCATCACAAAGAAGCATGCTTTGGGCATTTATTTATGGGAAGCTTAGTCCATCTCCTAAGCCCACAGCCACCAGAGCTTGGGATCGGTCTGCTGCATGAGGTAGGTGATCATCCATGTGATGTGATTTCAGAAGCGCCAATGAGGCTGCCATCTGCCTACCATGCATTTGTGATAAAATATTTTTTCTTTTGGTGTCAGACATCTATGTCTCTCAAGGGAATCCTGGGAAAGTGCTCTGCCTCAGACTATCTTTGAGGATCCGTTGGCCAGCAACAGTTGCTTCCCATGCTTTGTGCAGAGTCCACGTTCTGTGAGACACTGATGGATGGTTCATGAAAAAGAGCTTCAGTACTGAGAGCTTTGGAAGATAGACAAAATAAAATTGAACATCTTTCTAGGTGTGGGACCTCTTAGAACCTGGAGATGGCAAACTGAGACAGCCTAACCATGGAGTCACACTTCCAAAACTTTCATAGCTTCAGAACTAGAACCTTCCTGATGGTGTGTGTGTGTGGGGGGGGGGCATGTATATATGTGTTCATGAGTATATATGAGTGCCTGTGGACTCTAGAGGTCAATGTTGAGTGTCATTGTTACCATACATACACATCCTTTTGGGGTAGTGTCTCTGATTGAACCTGGCATTCATTGATTTGACAAGACTAGTTGGCCATTAATTCCCAGTGTTCCTCCTGTGTCTGTCCCTCTACATCACTGGAGTTTCAGACATGCTACCATGCCACCTTTTTATATGACTACTTGGAATCCAAATTCAGGTACTCAAGCATAGCAAGCATTAAAAAACAAACAAACAAAACATCAACTGAGTCATCTCCCCAGCCCCAATCCTTTCAGCCTTTGTGATTAATTATTAAATCAGGTGTCCCAAGGGTATAGACTGTCACTAACAATATTTTGGGAAAAACTGTCATAGGGAAGTATAAAAGCTAGCCAAATACCAGACTCAGAGAGGCAATCAAGACCTCAGTGGAGGAAAAAGCTGTATGTAACACAGACCACTGCAGCTAGCAGCCCGGCAGAGCTCTGCTTGGCAGGTGAAAGTGCTCAGCAGGTGGCAGAGGTCTCCTTCTGCCTGGGCATCCGCCATCATCTTCTCTCTCACGAAGTTGCAGCTCACTCACCTCTGCTTGTCTGTCCTCACACTTCCCATGGGTGACCTTGAGGGACTCGAGAAAGCAGGTGTCATTTCAGCAGCACGGTTGTTGAATGCCACACTGCCCTGTGAGGATTCTATCCAAGGACTTAAGAAGGCTGGTGCCCATCAGCTGCCCAGACTATTGCTTAGCTCATTAAATAAAACATTGAGATTTTTGTTCCAGGAGATGGTGTCAATGGCAGGGATGGGTTAGAAATCAGTAGTTGTTTCCTATTAATGCAGGGTTAAAAAGAGATCATTGGGTATTTCCCCCTTGACTTTCCAAAAATCTGTGTGGCTCTTTCTTTACATAAACTCCTTGAGTTTAACGGGTGAACCACAAACTTTAAAAGAAAGAATACCCTTTGTGTAGCTAACTGAAGGGTCCTCATGTGATTGGCTGGACTGTGGAGCAGAAAATAAAGATGGGAGCAGGTGGAGGCAATGGAGAGTTGCAGAGAGCCTGCTGGAACTCTTGGAAGGCCCAGGGCAAACCCTCTTGCTCACCTTAGTAGGGGAACCAGGGCTAAAATGTCAGCCAGATCAAGTAGACATGGTTAATAGTCCGCTCTGGCTCCTTAGACAGGCCAGGGTAAGCTCCCTCCACAGTCCTGTCCAACCTGCCCTCCTCACATGTGCTGCTACTGCTATTCCAGTACAGCCCAGCTTGTCTCTTGCCTCTCAGTGTGCCTAGAATGTCTCAATCATTACTTCTCTGCTGGATCACGATCTCCCGAAAGTTAGGGGATACCCTTCTGAGGTAGTGTCTGTGGCTCTGGTCCATCACACACCAGAGGCGGGGTGTTTGGTAAAGCAATAGCTCCCTGCTTCCTTTGAATTCCCCACACTGGTCCCACTGGTCCCATGAGCTACTCAGTCAGCATCAGGACGCCTCTTGTATTGTTGTGCTGACACTTTCATTTGTACATTGAGGTGTCACTCCTGTGCACCCTGCACTATGCAAACATATGTTAATTGAACCATATGACAAAGGTGCACACTTAGCCAAGAGGAAAGGTGCATCTGCCGCTTTAATGGACATCAGCACCAAGAGTGGGTTACTTTATAGATAGTGGGGGATGTCAGAATGTTTGGACCCAAAAGAGCTATGGGAGAGATGGAGTCTCCCTCCCCCGACCTTTAGCTCCCTGCTTCAAGGACTGGAGGATGGAGGATTGTCTTGGCCATTCTGAGCAGGGCCAGTGCCACCTGCTGGTGGAGCCGGGCTGGGCTCCCAGCAGCACGTCCTCATCTGCTAGGGTGGCAGCCCTGCAGGGGGCTAATGAGAAGGGAGGTGTAAGGCAGGAGCTTCCACTGCACAAGCAATTACAGCCACTCACTCTGCTGACAGGGCAGTCAGCTGTAGGGCAGTGGTGTCTGCTGTTACCTGTGCCACAAAGTGTCTCCCTCCTAATGAGGTTATTACTAACCCACTGGCTGATGGGACCCTCAGGCCTCTCCTCTCTCTGCCTTCCTGCTTGTAGGTCAAGGCTAGCCTTCAGGACAGTCTTAAGGTCTAGCCCATATTAAAAGGGAATGATTACACATGTCACTCAGCTGATGGTTCTGTGCTTGGCCTCTGGCTGGGTTCTGGACTGAGAAGGTGTGGAAGATGCCTGTAGTGCTCCGGATCCTTGATGATCTGTGCTGCCCTTTACTGGTGATCTGCTAGTGACTCCTGACTGATGCCTGGTCCATGTGTCCTTGATTCTCTTGGTGTCTGCATCCATGACTTCTTACCTGGGTTACACTGCTTCCTCCCGATCAGTTTTCAGCTTCGGTCTCTTGTGTGAACTCCCATATCTAGTCTATAATACACTGCCTTCAATGGTGTTGTTTTCAACCTGGTCCTATAAAGGCTAATGAGGGAGGGAGCTGGGGAGATACTTCAGTCACTAAAGTATTTGTCATGCAAGTATGCAGACCTGAGTTCAATGCCCAGCACCCAAGCAAAAGAACCTGCTGGCCAGCTCTGTATCATAATCGCTAAAAGCCCAAGTCCTGGTGAGTGACCCTGTCTCAAAAAGCAAGGAGGAGTAACATCGACAGTTGACTTCTGGCCTACACACGCACCACACCTGCATGCATACAGACAAGCTGGGTGAATGAAGCCAAAGAGTTAGCTACCTAGTTAAGAGTGGGGAGTCTTCTAGAATAGCCTCACAGGATGGCTCACAGAAGCCATGTTAGCCATGTTTCTGTGGGAGTTGGAATCACACACACACACACACAGTTGCATTTCACCTGCCCCAGATCTCTCTGCCAAGACTTTTAAAACTCTTTCGCCAGGTCAAACCCATTCCTAGGTGCAGACACCCCTAGCCTGGCATCTTTCTCCATCCCCAGCAAATTACTCCTTCTGCCTTTCTTTTTCAGCCCCTACCTTCAGCCTACATCTTCCGAAGCTAGAATAAACCAGGTAGCTATTATTCCCAACAGTGTTGGTACCTTAGTGGATACCCCAGAGAGGATTTACGGTTGTCTGACCATGACAGTGCTTCCTTATGCTCTTTGCAGACCCCAGAACTCCCCCCACAGTGATCTCTTGGCCATGTCTGGATGACACCGGGACATAAGAACAGGATGCCAATGGCCAAAACCTTGGAACAAAGGCATGGACCCCGGCAGACTCAACCTGCGGCTGCCTGGGTCCAGTGAAACACCCTGCCGCGCTTCACCTCTCACAACAGCTGGCCCACGTGTCACAGCCAATTAGGCTTTGGAGGGAGTGAGAGAGAAAAAAGTGACACTGCGTATTGACCCCCGCTGTCACGGGGCAGATGTGGAGGCCAGCACGCGGCCCCCGCACGGCCACGCCGCTAATTAATCACCTTGGCCACCGAGTCGTGACAGCGCTTTGCTTTGCGCGATGCCAGGAGCCTGGCACCTGCCGAGCTACTCGCCCGCAGGCGGAAAGCTCTCCGCCACCAGCCATCCCCTTCCTCAGCTGTCCCGCCAAGCCAGTTTCTGGCGAGTTCTCATTACACCTGTGGTGTTAAAAGGCAAGGCGGAACAAACTTTTCAAAGTCAGTGGTAATTACACACAGCGCAGGCTGGAGGAGCTCGTGAGCAGCCAGGCGCTGAGGAAGCGACTAGGGGGACCTAACCAGAGGATGCTCTTTCTGCGCAAGCCTGTGCAAACAGGCAAAGGGACTGTGCACCCTATGACCACAGCTCCCAAGACACAGAACTGGAGTTGCCTGAGCACAAGGACCTCGTCAGAATTTCTTATCCTTGTCACTCCAGCTCCGGGCACAGTACGGTGCGCTTAAACGTGCACTTAGAAGTACTCAATGACAGGATGAACTGCAGCTGGCTGTTACCTTTAAGGAGCTCCTGGCCAACTGGGGACAAAGGACATGCCAGGCCGTTCATTGCAGTGCAGCGTGCCAGTGTCTGGCGTGTTGTAGGGCGGGGCATGGGTGTAGAATGGGCCGAGAAGAGCGACAGCAGCCCTCGTTTCAACCACAGAGCTCTCAAGCGATCCGGTTTTGCTGGGCAACTGCCTGGGAGAAGTCTTGAGTGAATCATACCTTGTTTCTATTAGAACTCCAAATAATAGCTTTTCTCCTCTAGGTAAAGCCTGCCCCTATTCACTCCCAAACTAAATGCAGACAAGGATGCCTGGGGCAAGGGAAAGGGAGGTCTTGGAGCAGACTGTGCATTTATGTGGGTGTATATTGTTAAAGCTTTATTATAATGTTGAGACTCATCACCCACTCAGGCCTATTGAACGGAGCCTAAACTCAGTTGAAGTCAGATGTACTGGTCAATGTGCAAAGGACAAGAGACTTTGGGGTGTTCAGTCCCGCATGGGACGGCTGTATTACGTCTCCCTTTCCCACTAAGGCTTAGGAAACGTAGTGGGAAAGGTAACAAAAAATATAAGAGCCCCAGGCCTGGGAAGGTTGCTGCAAAATAATATCTTTTGGAAGTGACAAGGCCTTTCCACTCATGAGCTCGCAGCAGCTGTGGTTTGTGGCACAAATCCTGTGCGAGATCAAGGCAGTCAATATCCCAGCATGAAGAGGGAAGGACTCGTGAGCCCCATCCCTAGCCAAGGAACCACCGGCAGTTGGTGAAGGCTAGTGACGGGAAGCCAATATTCTTCAGTGGTGTGACTTGTGGTAGGTTGTAGGTCATTCGTGTCCCAATAGATTGGGCCCTACACCCATGCAGCATTAACTGGACCCAGTGAGTTGAGAGAGATACAGACAGAGACACAGATAGACGGATGGACATAAGTTGGGCGGGGAATGTGGGGCGCCTGAGAGAAGTTGGAAGGTGAGTGCAGGTGTGCCCTCTGTGGTATACGGCATTTGCAGGTGTGTGACATTTGTGTACTGCAAGAGAATAAATATTATTTTAAGGTAAAAGTGAACTCAGTCAACTTGTTCCTCGGTATATCTTCAGATGCCCTTTTTGGACATAGTTTTATCTTACTAATTAACCTTTCAAAGCAGAATCAAACTAAATATTAAAAAACAGAGCTTGAGGACTTGGTCTAAAAATAGAGGAGGGGGTGGAATTGGAAATAGGAAAAATGATCCCACAAAACCAGAACACAGCAGATATTTAAAAAAAAAAAAAAGTGTGCAGAGTAGACCTTCATAGATGCTGCTGCAACCAAGTGAAAAGCAGCTGACCTCAGCTGCCTCAGGGAGGCAGCCCTTCAGCTGTGGTCAGCAGCCTGCAGCCCCTACAGAACCTTCCAGGCGTCTTTCCCTCCACTGAGGGTGTCTCCCAGACCAGTGGGAAAAGGTTTCCAGTTTAAAAGCCAAAGACTCCCTCTTGTGGTTAAATGAAAAATCGCAGCTCCTCTGGCACAGTTTCAAATCAAAATTGTCAAGCAGCTCAAGAGTCCCAGATTCCCTCAGCAAATCATTGACTCTGGACACGGTGTCTGCATCAGCCAGGCTCCTTCCCTGCTGCCTATGCCTTCCTCCTTCTAAACAGCTTGTACCTTCTGCAAAGGCTTTCCCACCCTCCCAACTTGTAGACCAATAGTTCTCAGCCTAGGGGTCCAGATCCCTCTGGAGGTTCAAGAACCCTTTCACAGGAGTTGTGTATCATATATCCTGAATATCATATATTTACATTACGATTCATATCAGTAGCAAAATTACAGTTATGTGTAGCAATGAAAATAATGTTATGGTTTGGGGTCACCAACTGTTTTAAAGGGTTGCAGCACTAGGAAGGTTGAGAACCACTGCAGTAAACTGAATACTGATCACTCATTCACCCCCACATCCTGCACACCCCCATAGTCTGCCCCTGCCCTTATTAGGCTACAATCCTACTTCACAGAGGAGAAAAGGAAGTCACTATCGTATGCTGTCACATATCTGAATTTGCATGGTCATTTCCAAATGAGACTTGAACTTCTCCTTAAGGGCGTGGCAGAAAGTGTAAGGGGTCAGTCCTAAGTTCACAATTCACGATAGTAGCCAGGGCTGTTCTTGCAGATTTGATTGTGGACTGGAGTAGGGGACAAGCCCGTCCATCAACCTCAGTAAGGAAATGTGACCGGCAGCCTTCCAAGCAGCCTCAAGGACTGAGGAATAGGTAAACCTAACCATACAAGGCAAACCTTGCATTTACCAGAGACAAAAGTTATGGGGGTACCAACTGACTGCAGAATGTTCTCCATACCTGAATACTGTCACCATTTAAAATGACTTGTCAGCTACTTCATAGTATTAGCCACTATGGTCACTCAGAAGATAGTTTTTACATCAGAACAATCTACCTAACAACTCTAGGAAGAGAAATGAGAAGTGCTGTTGTTCTAAACAAGGCTTGAAGGGATATCAAGGAAGAACTTTGACTAGGTACCCTTGAGAAGTCTGTGGTTCAACCGTTAAAGCTGTTCCTTATACTAGAAGGGATCTGGCTGTCTACAAAGAAATTTCTCCACACTCCATCCCCAGCACACCTGCTAGTGTGTTTGCGAGGCCAGAGGTATTCACTCAGATACTGAGATGTCTCTGCTAGTATGGCTTGTTCTAATAAACCTGTACCCCTGTCTGGAGGCAGCATGGGAGGTTGTATTTGGCTGGTTACAAGCAGCAGTCAGTAAGCCCTCCTAGCACATGAAGCTTGAGCCCAGTTCACATACTGGGTTAGAAGGTGGCCTGTGGCCAGTCACCATCTTCCCTTGATGGACATGGTAGATACTGAAGTTGAGAGCTTCCTGGGCAATACGCTTCTGAAATCTTCTGACTTTTGAGGGCACTTGTAGCTTGAGTTTTCCTGCCTGGCCCACGGTCAGGGCAAATCTCTCTCACCTGCCAGTCCCACAGCCACTCAGACCTGACCAAGTAAACACAGAGACTTATATTGGTTACAAACTGTGTGGCTGTGGCAGGCTTCTTGCTAACTGTTCTTACAGCTTAAATTAATCCATTTCCATTAATCTATGCCTTGACACATGGCTCGTGGCTTACTGGCATCTTCACATGCTGTTTGTCATCTTGGCGGCTGGCAGTGTCTCTCTGACTCAGCCTTCCACTTCCCAGCTTTATTCTCCTCCTTGTCCCGCCTACACTTCCTGCCTAGCCAATGGCCAATCAGTGTTTATTGACTAATTAGCAACACATTTGCCATACAGAACATCCCACAGCAGGCACTCTGTGAAATCTTGTCGTACGTACGTTCCTGTGATCCAAGAGACAAAACCAGGTTAAGCCAGAGGAGTGTTGAGATGTTGCTGACTGGATAGGAGAGAGAAGCTAAAGATCACAGAGAGTAACAGAAGGAAAGGGGGTTTAGAAGCAGCTGCTGTGGCAATTCAAGCTGCTCATTTTAATCTGGGTCTTTGGAGACAACAAAATGTTTTTAAAGAATACTATGTAAAAGCAGTGACTAGAATTATAAGCCCCATGCAGCCCTCATTCATAGCTAATCTTATTTCATATTATACCTGAACTGCTTATTTAACTGCCCTTGAAACTAACTATAATAACACCAAAAATGAACAAGAATTCTCTAATACCACCAAATATTTAGCCTTCCTATGTTTCTTGATGTGTGATACTCATGACCATTTGTTGGTTTGGAATCAGATCACAAATAAAGCTTGTGGCTTGTGTGTTGGTCAGTGTTTTCGTCGGCTTGACACAAGCTAGAGTCATTTGGGAAGAGGTAATTTCTCGAGGGATTGCCTCCATCAGATTGTCTATAGGCAAATCTGTGAGCCGTTTTCTTGATTAATGATTGACGTGGGAATCCCAGCCAACTGTGGATGGTACCGCCCATGGGCAGGTGATCTGAGTGGTACAGGAATGCAGGCTGAGCCAGCCAGGTGGAGCAAACAGCAAGAAGTTCTTCTCTGTGGACTCTGCTTCAGTTCCTGTCTCCAGGTTCCTGCTTCTGTCTCTGCCCTGACTTTCCTCAACGGTGGACTGTGGTGTGCAAATGTAAACCAAATAAACATTTCCTCCCCAAACTGCTTTGGGTCATGGTACACTACCACAGCAGTGCAAATCAAAAATCTTTCAAAGCAATTTAGCACCATAGGTAAAGCCAGATGGACATCAACTGGCATCCTGGTCCCAGCACTGAGTTGCTGCATGGCTTGGCTTGAAGATTCTTGAAATCTCTGTGTTTTAATTCCTTACAGTATGAAATGAAAACCAGAGGAGACTGTAGAAATGTGGGGATTGAGGAGAATGGTTATGCAATGTTCAGTATATAAGTATTTCCCTTGCTTCTTGTAGCCTTCTTTCTCTTTGTTTCCAGGCTGGCTCCTTGGGATGGACTCTGTTGCTTGCCTGCCAAGCATCCATTTTTTTCTTATTTCTTATTAATAGAACCCTATCTTGGCTCTGGTCCAGTCTGGAGTGCTCCTGGACTAGGTGTTGTTGGCCTCTTCTCCTGCAGCCCCATAGGAAAAACCATACCCTTAGCCGTTCACAGTAATCCCGCGCTCCTTTGCGAATATTTGATCGAGGGTTGTGTAGGTGGCCTAACTGTGGCTAATGAGGCTGATAAGAAGGACTTCTGGAAAGATCTGGAAACAGTCTTCAACCTGATGGAGAGCTGTTCCCCATCCTTTCAGAATTGGGAACCATTTGTGTGAGGTTGTGTATTATGAGGCACTTCAGCAACCCTCTTGCACCCTGAGAGCAGATATTCGTGACAACCCATTATGACGATGTAGAATGACGAGAACTTGACTCCTTTAGAGACAGAAGTGCCCACTGCGAGTGGACACAGGGCAGTTTTTCAACTGGCTAGTGACTCGGGACCCAGCACTCACAATGGTACCTTATTGTATTGTGACATAGCAACAAAACAGATTGTATTCCAGATCTGTGAATTTGGGGACACCGTTCAGGTGCACACAAAGCAATCTCATTACTGTGGCTTCATCATATTTATGCTTAGTCCCCCTTCAACATGGATCCCTGAGGTAGGAGCTTGTGGCTTATGTCTGCCCCAGGTGCTTTCGGTCCTGTCACTTTGTCACCCTTAGCTTGTGGGGTTTTTTTTTTTTGTTGTTGTTGTTGTTTGTTTGTTTGTTTCTGACTGAGACTTCAGGCTTGTTCTCCTGTAGCCTCATATCCACATCCTAGGGAGTGTGAAGGAGGACAAGAGAAGCACAGAGAACCACACAAGCCGCGAGGTTTCCACACACTTCTAGGGAAGGCTGGAAAACTGGTTTTTTGGAGTCCATCTTGCCACACTGTGTTGAATGAGGAGTTACCCAGGAAAGCTGAGAAGAGGTAGCAGGGAGAGAGAAACACGGTCCAAGCACCTGTGGAAACGGATGTCTCTGGTGCTCTAGGTGAGTGGAAGGACCTACAAGCGCACATCTAACTTGGCACCAACCAGTCTTGAGCGGGGCTTAAAGTGGCATCAGATTTCTAGATCTCCATGTCATGAGGCCCATCAGACCTGCAGTGCCAGCAGGAAGGCACAGCTCCTGCCTAACAGTTCTGCGGACCCCTCTGCATTCCTGCTCATGGATTCCGGCATCCTTCCGTTAGTTAGTTTGCTTCTTTGGCTCTGTTTGCCCTCCTAGGAGACCCCGTGGTCTCAATCTTGGTTGAGTGCTATCACTCCCTCGAGAGCTTTAGAAGTTTCTCGCTCTGAGATCACCAAAAAGACCCACTAAATCAGTCTCTTCAGAGGTGGGGCTCTGGGTTCTGCGCTTCTCTCTCAGGCCACTCCCCCGTATAGCCAAGACTGTGCACCTGTGCACTAGAGCGATGGTTTGAGGTCCTGGCCGCACCTCTGAATCATCCAGGGACTTTTTGGAAAATTCTGATACCAAGTTTCTCTTCTAGAGCGTCTGGCTTAGTTGTGGTGGGAAGGGTCTGGGAAGGGATAGTTCTTCAGGCTCTCCAGGTATTTCTAATATGCAGCAAGAATGAAAAGTCTTGTGTGGTACTGCAGACCTTGGCAGGGGTGGATGAAGGCTTCTCTCCCTCCCCTTGTTTCTTCTGAACAATAAAATTGCTGGTGTGCTGTCAGCCAGCTCATTCATATGTACAATCATGTCTCCAGCCGTGGTCTCCAGCCACATGGCACTTTAGGACCTCCTGAGGGACTTTTTGAAGATTTCTACTTGCTGAGGCAGGCTCCTGAGATTGGATTGTCATTGTCTGAGACTGGCATTGCTGCGTTTGCTCTGAAAGCAACTCCTGGCTTCTGACGCACAGTCAAGGCAAGGACCGCCATGCAGTAGTAATCACAATGGTGACAATGGTCCATAAAAGTCATACCTGTTCCACTTCCAGACTGTGTCCCTTCCAGAGATAAGGGGAAGAGCTGTTTATTTAGAATTTGAAATCAGCTTTTGCACTATTTCATTGTAGTTGTTAGCCCTGGGGTCTTCTGTATCCTTAGAGGATGATCTCGTTTAAGAAGTGAGCTGGCCCTTCCTCTCCTGCTTTTCACTGTCACCAGGCATGACAAAGTCCCTGGAAGTTTTATAACTCAGCAACTGAGGTCACCTGCTTCAGGTTGTGTCCGGTGCTCTGTATAAATGAGGTCAGCCTTTTGGGCTGCTCTGCCTGTGTTTTTTGTGCGTATCTTCACCAAATTGCTTGCTTTGCTTGGGGTTATGTAAACAAATCATATGTTATGGTAGTGACAGATATTCCTGGAGATATAGGTGTGTTCTGCATCCCAGGAACCAGGATGCCATTCAGCTTGGTTCTCCTCACCTCTCTCTTCCTCTGCACTACACAACCAGCATGAGAGGTATCCCAGTGACAGGCAAAATGGGAGCATGTCACCCAGTATGTTCTCTTGACCCAGGCTGCACAGACTTGAACGGTCCAGTAGCTGCCTCTTTGGTGCCCTATCCCAGGCCAGTCTTCAGTTTTTTCATCAGATCCAGGCACTCTGGAGCAATGTAGAACTGTCCCCAAGTTGTGAGGGGAATTACATCCAGTCCATCTGCTCTGCACTGGGTGACTATGGATGAGGATCATCACGGGGGCTCACCTCTGTGGCTCTTAGAGACAACAACCTCACAGCCACACCTCATCAGGCATCTGCCTTCCATCTTCCCTTGTAATTTCAGAAGTATTTCTTCCTTAAACTTTTATTTGTCTGTTTGATTTTTTGTGTGTGTCTGTCTGCTTGCCTATCTGTCTGTTGTCTGTCTGTCTGTCTTAGGGAGTATGCATGCCATGTTATATTGCATGTGTGGACTTGTAGGAGTCAGTTTTCTCCTCTCACCAAGTGGGACATGGGGACTGAACTCAGATTAGCTGACTTGGTGACAAGGACTTTCCTAGCTGTGACATTTCAAAGTTCTTCAGTCTCTTCTCCACAGACGTTCAGGGCAGGCACATGTTTTTCTGGACAATTCCTTTGCCCTGCAGAGCGTCTAGTAGGAGTCCCAGCTGCTGCCCATTCTATAGTAGTAGTGCCCCCTACAAGTTCTGGCATTAAAAAAAAAAATGTGACAAATACTGTTCCTGGTTCCCTAGGAGGTAAAGACGTTGGAACCACTGTTGCTGTCTGCTGGCTTAGATCTGTCTGCCAGGTCACACTGAGGAAATTAACAAAACAAAACCCCAAACATTCCACAGCTGTAAGAGTGCTGTTTCTTGCACAGTCTGGGGAATAGGGTCCATTTTGAAGCGCTTCTAAGGGTCCTCCTACCCATCATCCCTTGAAGCTGAGACCCTCAGGAGGAAATGTCCTGGAGGAGGAACTAATATAATACAACGTTTGTTCATGTCAGGGACTCTAAGAGACCTTGGTCCTTCTGCACGGTATGGGATGGTCAGCAGCCTAGAAGATCCTGAATGCTCTCATACTTCCTCATGGTACAGAAAGTGTGGTCTGGGAGTGTCTGCTTCAGAGAATGCTGTGGATAAGTGACCAAGAAAGGACTGGAAAACTCACTGGGTAAGAGATGAGGCGAACAGGATCCCATGGCTTGATGAGAGAAGGATGAATGAAGCTAAAGAACAGACTATGTATACTCTAGCAGCAGTGAATACCACTACGGGCAGAGCCTGGCACCATCATGTTAACACCAGAGCCTGAGGACAAAGGTTTCAGAGCCAGAAGAGGCGGGGGGGGGGGGGGGGGGGGAGGGTAGTGGTCGTGGAGGAGAATCAGGAATGGGTGTGCAGTGGCAACTAGAGGAGTCAGAGTGTGTGTTGGGGGGAATCACGAGTGGGTGTGCACTGGCAGCTAGAAGAGGCAGGGTGAATGGGGGAATCATGAATGGGTGTGCACTGGCCAGAATCTCCCCATCATTCCTATTTGTATTTTTCCAAGACACCAACTAGGATGAGGTCGGCACTCCAAGATTCAGTTTGGGAAAAGAATTCACATTTGTGGCATTTTTGTGTTCAGCTCGGCACTTCTGACTTTGTTTAACGAAGAAAATACTTTTTTTGTGTGTGACTATCTATGGCTGGCCACTCAAATGAGCACCCTTGTTAAACAATGTTCAGAAAGTTGACTTCCCGTGCAGGAGCTATCTGTAGAATCGTGAGCACGGCACCAGCCAAGAGCTAGCCTCTAATTACTGTGCTCATTTTAACAGCACCGTGTCTCAGTTGAGTGTGGTTTTGTTTTATGAGACACAGCGTTCAGAAGTAAGAATCAGGGAGGTGAGTTTCAAAGGCTTACAGGAACAATCTCTAAGACTTCTGCTACTTTCGTTTCCCCGATGCCCCTTGCAGCTGAAGATGACGCAGCGTGGAGAAGCTATAGTGTGGAGCTGAAGACTTCTGCTCTGTGGTCATCAGGCCTGGATTCAAGGCATCTTACTCTTCCTCTCACGCTGCTTGGGTGAAAACTCAAAGCAGCTCTCCAGAGCGTCTCCGGCTCTGAGCACCCCTTTTTGGTCACCTATGTGTTCTCTGAAATGTCCTACCCATCATTTCCAGATGGATCACTGTCCTTTGGAGACGAGACAACCATTACTGTCTTGAAACCAAAGCAGCTGCGATTATCCACATCAGACTTCGCATTGGGCCTGCTAGCACTGCCCTATGAAGCAGGGAGGGTGCTCACGAGCCTCGTGAAGTGCTCAATAGACGGCATATGGGACTTATGGGTCCTCAAGCTGTCTGAAACCTGTAAGTGGTGAACCATTTCTGAGGGCTGGGGACCTTCCTTGGTGGAGTAGCTGCTCCTAAGTTTCCATGCTCCTGTAGGTAACTCTAATAAACTTATTATCACCACGCTGAGTTTGGATGAAATAGTTTCTTTGGTCTGGCATTGGTGTCCTATGTGAAGTGAACAGGTGTTTGTTCTCATACCTACCTAGGAAAAGTAACACACTGTCCAGGCAGGAGGACACAAAGATGGTGCAACTCCAAGTCACAGAGACCCGCTGGCTAGAAGGCTCTTCTATGCTCCCAGGAGGGGCAAGAGCACTGGGCCCCACAGCCAGTCAGGTTCTGTCCCCTGGATTCTGCAGGAACCTGTAGAAGTATTTTGTTCCTGTCAGCTTCTGTGGGTGAGCATCCAGGCTGGCAGACATCCTAACATGCAGTGGATGGTCCAGTGAGGTGGTGGCTCTTGCAGCCGCCCTGCAGGAGAACCAGTTCAGCCAGGCTATTTGTCATTAAGAGTATACCCTAACTTTGTTAGCGTGGCTTTGCAAATGGCTTCACAAATGGCTTTTTGTGGAACTTCCGTGTTCAAAGAACCTAGAAATGAGTCCCTGTTTGACCACATAAGTTTTACTTGTTTCATCTTTTAAACATTATTACTATCATTATCATCATCATTATTATTGTGTGTGTTGCTCATGTGGAGGGCAGAGGACTACATTGTGGAATCAGTTTGGTTCTCTCCTTCCATCTTTATTTACGTGGACTCTAGGGCACAAATTCAGGTTGGTAAGCCTACATAGCAAGCGTCTTTACCCACTGAACAGTTTTGTTAATGTTTACTTATAGTAACAACAACAATCACAGCAAGAAAAAAGCCCGACAGGCGTACAGCTAGCGGCATTTGAAATGCCAGTGTAGACGGTCCTTGACTTAACAATGCCTCAGTGTACGAGGACTGGACTTGACAACGTTGTGAAAGTGATGTGCATTCAGTGAAAACCATGCTCACATTTAGAATTTTTGATCATTTCCTGGGCTAGTGACAGGCATCGTGACCCTGTCTCCAGGTTGGACAGTGGCTGCCAGCCACGGCTCCCAGTCAACCATAGCCTTGGGAGGAGAAGCAACTGTCAATGCACAGGTTGTTGCTAAGCTGTGACATTTGGCAGTTAGGATTAAATGCGCTTTGACTTCCGGCATTTGCATCATGATGGATCTATAGCACGGCCCCGTCATCAGTCAGCCGCTTTGAACGGTACCATTCCACCTAGTACATCAATGGCTGTCACAGTCACACACAGTCCTAGGGTATCTGTGACTGGAGTCAAGGAATGGCATCTTCTGGAATATTCAGATCTGGATATTTATACACTTAAATACAGATTGCTTTGCTCTATTTAATTTATTAATGTATTTTGTTTTAAAATGACTTTTTTGTATTTTATTGTCATAAGTGTTTTTATTGCTTCTTTTGAAATTATGTGAATCGATACAATATGTTTAATACAAACAGCAAAAAGAGCTTCAGAATGTAAATGTTTGTTAAGAGACATTTAAAGCCCAAGCAATTGATGCAATTCCAGAAGAAATCCACTGGATGGCGCAAGAATATCATCCAAATGGGTCAGGGATGGCTACAGGAGAATTCTGTTTCTTCCACATTAAATCAGAAGTGATGCAAATTGCTGTAAAAGGCGTGCATCTTCCATTCTTCCCCACAAGGGATTGTATTTTTCTCCTCTTTCGCCTGTGTGCTGATACAGCACTGGTCTCCTGTACTCACGCTCAGGGCCAGGCCTCTGTGGCTGTCTTCCCTGAGGTTCAATTCCGATCCTGCAGACATGTCCAGTTGCAGGGGCAAAACAACTGCTTTAGTCTTGGTAAAAATCTGAGGAACAGCATTCTGAAGACACAGAATTAGACCATGGATTCCACACTGTGCTGAAGTTTGCTATACCAGTGTTACCACCTCAGGGGCAAACAATGCTGTCTTCTGCCTATCATAAATGGTGGCACTAATACTAACACAGAGAAGGGCCAAGCAAGTGGAACTGCTTCAATATGTCGAGGAAATCCATTTATCTTTCAGAGAAAAACTCTGTGTGTGTGTGTGTGTGTGTGTGTGTGTGTGTGTGTGTGTGTTCACGCATATATGTGTTCCTATGTGCATGTTTGTGTGTGTGCACATGTACACATGAGCATCCATGTGGAGGCCAGAGATTAATGTCTAGTATCTTCCTTAGTCATTCCTTACCTAATCTTTTTTTCTAATGGTAAAAGGTATGTACTTAGAATTAACAGCTGTTCAGAGTGTAGCTCTGTGCAGGAGGCCTGGGGTCCAATTCCCAGCACCTCTAACTAGAAATCTATGTTTGGTGCTGGAAAGGTAGCTCAGTGGTTAAGATTGTATACTGCTCTTTCAGAGGACCCAGGTTCAGTTCCCAGCACCTCCTTCAGTGGCTAACAACCACCCTTGAATCCAGTGCCCTCTTCTGGACTCTGTGTGCACCTTTGCTCATGTGCACAGACTGACACATACACATAATTCAAATAAACTGTGAAAAAAAATATCAACCTGATTCAGTTTACACAGAACCAGTTTTGTTGGCAATATCCAAAGGATGATAATCAGGAGTTGGATGAACATATGCCTTCTCTCCAGCAGACTGCTTGAATGTGGTCATAACAACATAGAATTTCTTCACAGCCTGTGTGCCCTGGGGTTTATTGGCCTTAACATCCACAATGAACACAAGTGTTCATTGTTTTTGTCCTCTTCATGGCTGACTTGGTGGGCACGGGGAACCTGATGATAACATAGTGGTCAAGCTTGCTTTTCCTGGGTGCACCCTTGCAAGGGCATTTGGGCCACATCCAGAGTGGCAGTGCCTTGGGCTACCAGAAAGTAGGTGACATATGACTCTTCTCTCTCTCTCCCTCTCTCTCTCTCTCTCTCTCTCTCTCTCTCTCTCTCTCTCTCTCTCGTGTGTGTGTGTGTGTGTGTGTGTGTGTGTGTGTGTGTGTGTATGTGTGTATGTGTGTGTCTAGTTGTCCTTCTGCACCACCTTCTTGATCATCAAGGGCTTTGGGTTTAGGAAAGATTTTGTCTTCACTTTGTTATATTGACCTCCACTTTATTTTTTGAGGCAGGGTCTCCCACCCAGCTTGCCAACCCCAGGCACTTCTCTTGCCTGCACACTCTGCTCTGTCATGCCCACCTTTATGTGGGTTCTGAGGATGCACTCAGGTCTTTAGGATGTCATGGCAACCGAGCCATCTCCCAGCCTGGAAAAGTTGTTTTTGCTTTTTTTTTCAGCACATCCTCCAGACCCAAGTATATTGTCAAGGCCTCAGCCTCCAGATTCCTTGCAGGGAACCCTCTTTAACAGCAGTGGAAATCTGTTTTCTTTGTGTCTCACACAGTTAACGTGCCTCGGTTTCCACCCACACTTCCAGGTATGAAATGAATGCCCAGCACAGTTTCTGAGATTTGCTGGAAGAAATGAAGGCTTCATGAGCAGCATAGAGTCAGAGCGTAAGCAAAGCTGGAAGATGAAGCTTTGGTTCACGGTCCTGGATTCCTCAGGGGAAGGGACACAGAGAGGCATGGGGCAAGGTCAAAGTATATGGGAACTTTCTGGCTGTGTTCATGACCATGTGGACCACTCATTTTGGTGGAGGCTGAAATGTTTGCAATAGAAACAAACTCCCAAATTTGCTTGTATTTTATTATTATTATTGTTGTTGTTATTATTATTATTATTATTATTATTTTTTTGGTTTTCAAGACAGGGTTTCTCTGTATAGCTTTGTGCCTTTCCTGGAACTCACTCTGTAGCCCAGGTTGGCCTTGAACTCACAGAGATCTGCCTGCCTCTGCCTCCTGAGTGCTGGGATTAAAGGCGTGTGCCACCACTGCCCAGCATATTTTATTTTTAAATTTTGTCTGTTGCATTGCTTCATCATGCACACTTTGCTTAAAGCCAGTTAATTGCATGGTTACAGGTGCATGTAGGAGCCATGTGGTAATGCGGGGTTCCCTCCTCCTTGGCTCAAGCAAGTTCATTTCACAGTCTAACACCAGTAGGTCCTGCTGTTCCCCCAAGAATTGCACCAGTTATGTTCCAAAAGTTTACCTGCTTTGGAGAAAGGAAGCATCCGAAGACCCTTCACCCATGGAAGTTGGACACCAGACAGTATCAACAGCTTCCACAGACATAGAACACCACTGAGAATCTTCCTCATCTTTTCCTTTCTACCAGACTAGGATCCACCCAACTAGCCCATGGCTGACGACAGCTTGAAATTGGCTGGCTTTGGTAAATTTTCTGCACTGGATGTAGCTGCGGTGCTTTTTTTTTTTTTAATTTCTGAGGAGCTTTTGGCAATGTCTGCAGACACTCTCTGACACACATTTGTCAATAACAAAGTGGGCGGGGCATTATTGGCATCGAGTGGATCAAGCCCAGGGGTACCGCCTCAGAGGCCATGTGCAAAACATCCCTGCAACAAGAGACTATTCGGTCCAAATGTCAGCAGTCAGGAAGGTTAGAAGCCTTGGTTTGATTGGAACACGGCCGTGTTTGTTTCTGTACTGTCTCTGGCTTCTACAATATGTGATGCCAATGACATTGTACAGCTAAGCCAAAATACCCTGCTCTGCAAATCCCGAAACATTTTCTGCCTGCCCCCAGCTGACTGAAGAGCTGTGGTCCCTGAGTCCTAACACATTTCTGTCTGTCCCAGGAAAACGCTTCTGACTGCATCTAAAGCATCATTCAAGAACTGCCCACAGACAAGGAAAACGGATCATTCTGAAAAACAGTTGCATCGTATCTACCGTTCTTTATTTTGACCGTTTCTGGTGATACTTTGATTCCGTGTCTTTCTCATTACCCCTCCATCATATCTTTTTATTACAAATCCTCTTCCAGGCGCTGAGCTGAGCCTGATGCCATTAAAAGGCTGTGTGCTTCCTGCTCCTTGGGGGGCCTGAAGCCCAGAGGGGGAGGCGGATATTAATTAAACCATCACCCTAATGAATGTATGATGACAAACTGTGATCAGAGCTCAGAGGCGGGAGACAGCTCCGATGACAGTTGACTGGAGCTCAGGGCATATGGAAGTTAACTAGACGGAGACTGTGTGTGTGTGTGTGTGTGTGTGTGTGTGTGTGTGTGTGTGTGTGTGTAGGGGGTGAGCGTAGGGAAGGGTGGTACTGGGAGTCCAACAATCTGAAGGAGAGAGTAGAACACTGATGGAAATGGAGAGCCCAGCAATGTGCTAGTGGGAAGTTGGTGAGGACCCAACAAAACCGTGTCGGCCAGATGGTGTGCTGAGTCTTATCCTAAGAGTTGTCAGAGCAGAGAGAAGCCACTGAAGGGTCTGGGAGGAGACTTGATCAGATTTGCATATGAAGCTCCTAGATTGTCCTACAATATCAGGCGGGGTCGCGGGGGTGGGGGTGGTGAGTTGAGCTCGTTAAAAACACAGCTATTTTGAAAACAACTAGCTGATTGATTAACTTTTAAAAACCCAATTAAGCCTCTGTGTCCCCGCCCCCCATACCTGACAGAGTCAGTGAAGGAGCTGCATTCAAACATGAACGTCTTCCTTTCACAAAGCAGGTTTCTGAGTGCAGCTGCAGCTGGAATTTACCCTACTGTGATTTCTAAGGTCATATTTCTTTTGAAGATCAGCTGAATATTTATGTGTGTGGGGGGGCAGTGGTTTTTGATGTTGCTAACATTTCCAATTCTCACGGTGAGTTCAAACTTCTCTAGGACTTCTAAATATGCTCACTGGAGAGTCAGTAGAATCGATAGCTCACCAAATAAATTCTCTCTGATGTCGACCATTTCTTCCTGTGCAAATTGTGGTTTTTAACCCAATTTTAATTTTCCTTTTCTCTCTCCTCTACACGGCTGATCACACCGATCGCATTATGTTTTATTACTGTCTAGAACGTGTGCATTGTTTATCAGTAAGACCTCTGGAGATTGAAGTCCCAAACCTTCTTTGTGAATAAACTCAACCCAATACTGCACTGTGTGGGTTGTCTGGTGACTGTTGCTCTGAATCGGTGACCTTCCTTCCTCAAACAAGTATTTCTACCCTAGATCAGGTGTCCTCAGAGCCCAGTGCAACTGGCAAGCCAGGTTGTACATAATGTGGCAGTGGTTCTCAACTGTCGTAATGCCGCAACCTTTTAATACAGTTCCTCATGTGGTGCTGACCCCTGAGCATGAAGTTATTTTCATTGCTACTTCCTAACTGGAATTTTGCTACTGTTACGCATTGTTATGTCAATATCTGATACGTAGATGGTGTTAGGTAACTCTAGTGAAAGAATCATTCGCTCTCCAGAAAGGTCACGACCCACAGGTTGAGAACTACTGTTCTAAGGGAACATAGCTATACTCATTTGTGTATACAGTGTCTATGCTTGTGACAATACTACAATGAGAGAGATGACTAGCTGTCACAATGACCAGAGAGGTACAAGTCTAAAATATTTACCATACAGCCCTTTATTCAGAAAACCTTGTAAGTCCTGTTCCAAAGAAAGTTCGACATGTTATTTGCATATTCATTTTATGTGAGAGTGTTTAGTAGTAGATTTAGTGGTGGCTATGCACAGAGTGTGAGTCCTAGTCTTGCCCCTGAAGATTCTGCATTTTTCCTGTAGGTTAGATGAGACTGTGGCGGCGGTGGCAGCGGCGGCGGCGGCGGCGGCGGCGGCGGCGGGGTTGGTGGGGGGGTGAGGGGGGTAGGATGGGTGGGGGGGTAGCCTACTTCTCTGCAACACCTCACTAAGCATTTCATCTGCATTAGTTCACCTAATCCTTATCACGGCTCTGTCAATTGGATATTATTATCCTCATTTTGCCAATGAATACATTTAGATTAGAGAAGTTAAATAACTCTTAGAACTTGGAGGCCGCAGAAATGGGAACTTGATTCAGTTTCTATCTGTGTTCCTGGGCCACGAGCAACACCACTGCAGTGAGCTGGTTGACAAAGGGGAGGCAGGAAGGAGGATTTCGTTTCCTGCAGTGGATGGAGGGTGGCTGTGTAGACAGATGTGGGAAGTGGGTGCTGAGGCTGCTCAGATGCCACGGATGGCTTTTATGTTGACACCCGTGCATCCTGGGATTCTTTTCGGGAGAGGTTTTCATTGCATCCTGAAGGGCACATGAGAAAGAGCTGTGTCTAGAAAAATCTTTTGACCTCCATGGAGTCCCAACGCATGCCATATTCTAGTCCCTGCTTTACTGGCTGCCGGAACGTTCCGTGGGAATGCAGAATTATTAAAGAAGCACTCCTTTCCCGCCCCATCTGTCATCACTGGCATATTTACACTTCACAGGCAGCCCGCGCTGCCCATGAGGGCACTGTTGCTGACATCACAGGGCTGCCAGAACAACCGCCCAGCCCTGAGATGCTGGGGACTTCTTCCCTGACATTCTATGCCATCGCCTGCAGCAAAGCTAAAAACCCTTGATCAGCTCGTCAGGCTGACTTGACTGCTGTAGGATTCATTAGATGGACCTTTCCGAACCCAGAGCCACTTGTCCCCAGGTGCGCACACTGATGTGCACAAATCCATGTCAACTCTAGGCTGCCTGGCTCCAACAGGTTCTTTTCAAAAGAACCTGGTGTTTGATGTGATTCAAATTCCTTCTTTTCCCTTGAAGCCATTTGTTTGAAAAAATAATATATTTTTTAAGACTCTTCAAAAGTGGAATAAAATTATACTTTACTCTGGAGTTTTCTTTACTCTATGACAAATGAAGTATTAACAGTAATAGCTATTAGTGTCCCTGGCCTACAGACAGGTCACTACAGTTGGCTGGGTTAAAAAATAGAAAATTCAAAGTCCCCAACTATAAAATGAATTGCCCAACAGATGCAGCAGGCTCCGAAGGAATCATTGTGAGCTATTTAGCTAAATAATATCCATGCTAACAAGTCCCACAAAACAGATTTCTGTGACAATGTTCATTCTGCAATGGCCCTAAACACACATCACACCATAAGGATTCTATCAGCTAATTAATACAGGGTGAGAGCTTTAAACAGAGAAATTAACTCAACAGGAACCTCATAACTGATAGCACCACACAGCACAAAGAGAAAAGCATCAGGTCTCCAGTTGACTTCGTTTGGCCTCTGAGGACAAGAGCCACTCCAATTCTGTCTCTCTCTAGTCCTTTCAGCTGCAAATGTGCTTAGAAAGGGCTTCTCTGATGTTCCTGCCTCAGCATGAGCAATGGGGACTCCTGACTTCTTGGTTAGTCCCCGTCTCCTGGGAGATGCTCACTTTTGCAACATTGTTTTGAATCTCCGTTGTGTCCCAGACGTGTGACACATGCCACTCAGGGCTTCACTGCCTTTACTTTTTCGTGGAGTTGTTCTTAGACATGTTCAGCAGCACCTGATGGTCAGTATAGATCTGCAGCCTAGATGTCCACCAGCAGATGGATGGATACTGAAAAGCTGCTTTGGAAGGTTCAAGAAAGAAGTTCAAGAAAACCAGTCTCAAGTGCTTATTAACTTTCAACTGCCATCCCATGGTCAGTGAATTCCAAGCCCATAGTGGCCTTTTGCAGCTAAAGGTAAGCATGCCAAACTTCCTAGCTCCCAGAAAGCCCAGTCAGATTAGAGCTCATGAAAGTATATGTGGGCAAGTCCCAACCCATTCTTGCAAACCCGAGTCTGGCCTGATTATAAAAATATTGCAACATAAGTTCAAGTTAAAATGATTTGTTTTCCTTTTTAGGTTTGGAGATAGCTGAGTCTGTAAGGTGTTTGTTTGTAAGCATGGGGGGCTGGCTTCATTTCCCAGAACCCTCAGCACCCACATAAAAAAAAGCAAGTGTGACCTGGTACACATTTGCAATACCAACACCGGGAAGGTGGAGACAGTTGGATGTCTAGAGCTTATTGGCCAGCTAGCCTAGCCTAGTTGGGAAGTTTCATGCCAGTCAAAAGACTGTCTCAACAAATAAGGTGGATGGATGGTACCAAAAAAATGGCACTTGAGGTTAACCTTTGGCCTCTACATGTGCATGTGTACATCTGTAAGCACACATAGGTGAAAATGCATACACAGTATACACATATACACACACACATGCACACACAAAATCTTTCCCTTTAATTTTTTAAAATCAGTTTTGCACACTCTTTCCACCATGTAAAGCAAGTTCTTCTTCTGTCTTCTCAGCTGAGGAATGGATGGTGAATATGTGTGTGGTTGCTGGGAGTTTGGTCTCTATGTACAAATTCAGCATCCCACTGCTCCAGATATACATATGGTCCCTACATTTGCCCATAATTTACTGACTCAAATTGCCAGTAAGTAATTGCAATCTAGTTTTGATAGAACTAAGTATAAAGTCAGCTATTTACATGAATGGACTGACCATTCCTGTGCTAGCTAGAAGATGGGGTATGACTTCCCGGGGAACAAAATGGAATATTGAGTCATGAAAAACATGTTCAACTTGGAGATCAGGATGAAGGAGGAGCAGGAATGAGTACTTCAGACAGAGGAACCAACATTAGAAAGGTCCCAATGAAACAAGGTGGTAAAATCAGATCATCTTGACCATTCATACCACTGGGACATCTGATAAAAGACTGAGATATCCCAGAAGTTGAGTCCAATCAACATGCAGGGACCACGTAGCAAAGAGCAAATCCAATGTTATCATTTAAATACTCTAGCCTTTAAAAGACAAATTTTGTTTATCACTGTACTACTCATAACATCAAAGACATACTTGTTCTTATTAGATGGACATTATTTGCCCATCTATCTGTTGAGTACTGAAAAAACTTTCTTTCAACTATTTATCAACCTACTTCTGTACAATTAGCTGGCTCATCAGAATGGCAAATAGAATCTGAATATGTATTGTTCCTAATGCATGGCCACAAGATGTCTTTCAGTAAGATGAATGAGTCACCAATCATGGACTTGTAGGCTAACAGATAGAAGAGGACAGAATTAAAATGCCAACAGGAGAACTGCATACTGGGTATTTTAATACCATTGCTTCCTAAGAAGCAGAAGAGTAAAATATGAGAGAGGTGTGCAGTATGTGCCCAGCTGAGAGCCTTGCTGTCCAACAGAAATATGATGCCTGCAATATATGTAATGTGATAAAGTAGCTACTCTAGAAGTTAAAGTGATGGAGTTACTTATACCAGCATTTCATTTAGCCTTTTATAACAATGGTTTCCTGTTTTGTTTTTGTTTTTATGAGACAGGGTTTCTCTGTATATTTCTGGATGTCCTGGAACTCACTCTCTATACCAGGCTGGCCTTGAACACAGAGATCTACCTGCCTCTGCCTCCTGAGTTCTTGGGATTAAAGACAAACTACCACTGCCTGGCTGTAACTGTATTTTAAATCTGATGATTTTGGGCTCATGATGGACTCATTTCCAAATAATTTCATTTTAAGTTAAAAATGTGTGAATTATCATTTATACTGAACACCCTAGCTCACCAATGCAACACTTGGCTGTATGTGAAGAGTCAGTCTCTGTCAATGCTCAGTGCTGGGAGAGAGTACGTGTGGACTACCACTAGTTTGGGAAAAGTCAAAGTTAGAAATTCAAATTATGGTCTCTGTTGGATAATTACTCAATTTATTGTCCATTAATTATATGTTAGATTCTTTTGGTAGATTATTGTATATAATCCCCATAATAACCTTATGTCATAAATGATCTTAGTAACATTTTCTTCTTCATCTCCTCCTCATCATCATTTTTCTTTTCCTCTTTCTCTTCTTCCTCCTTTTATCCTTATCCTTCTTCCCATTAAAGTAGTAAAATATTCAAAATTAAGTTATTGTCCCAAGTTATGTGACTGTGAGTGGAAGCAGGGACAAGATTCAAGTCCAGCCCACCACAGATTTGCGGCCTACCAAACACAAGGGCCTTTAGTCAGCAGACCACATCTCCATCGTACATGACATTGTTCTGTTCATTCGAGTTCAATCTAGAAGACTTCTCCATGAACACAACATAATAAGGACTCAAAAGACAAGTATGGAGTCTTCTAGTATCTTATAATATAATGACAGAAACAGACAAGAAGAATTGAAAATTACTCAATACATCCACGAAGAGTGAAGCCAAAGGTCCATGGGAAAGACAATGAGTGGTTATTTAAACTGGAGGAGACTGAGGAAGGTTGATAATTAAGGTAATAGGAGTTGCATCCAGAAGATGGTCTCCCCTCACTAGATACCAATGGGTTTCATTATTCAACCAAATGATGTATCTCTCCAATAGGCATACAAGAAGAAATGGAACCTATGAGGTCATCTTCCTTTCTTCCTCTAAGTGTCTTCTTCCTCTGCTACATTATTTGATTTGTGTACAGAAATTTAATTAGATGAACCAAGGCAGTTTTTTGATTATTTTTCCCATTGTTCTGATAAATACTCCAACAAAAGAATCTTAGGGAAGAACGGGTTCATTTGGGCTCAATTGAGGCTAGAGTTCATTATGATGGGGAGGTCACTGCAGCAGGAGATTGAGGCATCTAGTCACATTATATCAAGAAACATAGAGCAATTATGTGATCATATTACTTTATCTTTCTTATACAGTTCATAATTTCAGCCCAGGGAATGGTGCCACCCATAGTGAATAGGTCTTCTCAATTAATTAACCTAATCAAAATAACATCTTAATCTCACAGGCATGCTCCAAAGGCCCATCTTCTACATCTTTCTAGATTCCATCAAGTTGGCCATTAAGATTAACCAACACAGTCAGCATTTACTTTAATAAAATGAATGAATTCAGTAAGGGATTGATTATAGGTATCAGGGTCGTGTCTGGTCTGGAGGTTCCAATATTCCTGGTTGCCAGATGTTTTGTTTTTGTTTTCTATAAATCTATATGCAAGGTATCCAATCTTGACTCTGCATATTTTGTACCAAATAAAAATAATTGTTATTTCATGAGAATTTTACTTTAGTGTGTGTGTGTGTGTGTGTGTGTGTGTGTATGTGTGTGTGTTTGTTCTAAAATATATTGAATTCTACAGATCTGGTCTTGAAAGTTTGAAGACCACCTATGTTCCTGTGAGCACGTGAGAGCTGGGGAGAAGTGTCTGCATCCTACCTGACTCTGGCTGGTCATGTTTCTTCCCCTTTTTTGGTACTATATCTTAGTTTTGTTCTGATTGCTGTCATAAAAGTACCCCGACAAGAACAATGGAGAAAAGGTATATTTGGCTCACAATTCAAGAGTTACAGACCATTATTTTGGGAGATGAAGGTGGCAGGAACTCGGAACAACTGATCATATCACGTTCACAGTCAAGAACAGAGAACAATGACTTTATGTCTGTGTACCAGCGCTCAGCTTCATTCCTCCTTATTCAGTTCAGGGTCTAACTCAAGCAATGGTCATCCCACTTCATTTAACACAGTTAGGAATATTTCTTACGGACATGTCCACAGACCAACTTAATTTAGACAACTCCTCATCAAGGTTTCCTTCCTAGGTCAAATGGACAATTAAAAACTGACCATCGCGTACTTCTATAGGCTTTTTTTCATGTTGGTATGGTCTGCCATAAAGTAAAGTAAAACGAACAAACAAACAAACAAACACACAAACAAACAAACACTCCTGGGTATCACCTGGGAGCGATAGTACATGGCTTTAGTCCCAGCATTCGGCAGGCTGAGGCTGGCAGACCTCTGAGTTCAAGGCCAGCCTGGTCTACAGAGTGAATTCCAGGACAGTCAGAGCTACATAGAGAGGTTCTGTCTCAAAACCAAACCAAACAAAAAACAAACAAACAAAACCTCCCTGGGTATCATTGTATAAACACATGAAGCTCTCAGTGAGGAGCCTGGGAGTGGGAACTGGAAGGGGTGGCCATACTTCCTTCACTGCCCCACCCATTTCCCACAGACTTTTCTCTTAAGATTAGTAAATTATTTTTGTTGTTGCTTTTACTTTCTTCGGAACTAAGAACTGATTTCTTACATGCTAGGCAATGCTGTAGCACCTAGTAGATCCCTAGCCTTGAACTCCCATCCTCCTGATTCATCATCCCATGTAGGTAGGATTACAGGCATGTTGCACAACACCCAGCTACACTTCCCGTTCTTGACTGAAGAGCTGAGTATCTTAAAGGTACAAAAACCTTGACTTTCCCTAGTCCATGAGAAAAGCAGTCCAGATATTGTAACTTTCATCTTGGTCTCATTTACTAACCACTGAATTTCTTAGTCTTATTATTTTCTTTTTTTAGCTCAGTTCTACTCTTCTCTGGGCAGGAACCTCCTCTCCATGCCATCTTGCAATGGCCTTGTCTGGGAACATGTCTTGTCTGGAATTCATGGTCTTTTTGACAGCTGGACCTATTTTGCAAGCCCAAATATCCATCATGGAATCATGCTGAAGATATTAGGTAGGGGAGACCACCCAGGCACACTGTATGTGTGTGTGTGTGTGTGTGTGTGTGTGTGTGTGTGTGTGTGTGTGTGTGTTTTCATACACATTTGCATCTGATTTTAACATTCCATATCATGTGGAAAAACTTGACAGGAATATGCAGGATAAATCCTTTCCATTTTGAATTGTGAGTTGCCCATCTGTCTCTGCACTATTTCATTGGAAAAAGTTACTATTCAATCAGACAGTGTTACACACACACACCACTACACACAGACATCCCAAAGGCCAGCATTAACCACACAATTATTATTTCTACTAGTGTTTTTCAAGTGATACATGTATTAGAAACATTTCTGGAGCTGGGTAAAATTTAAATTCTTGGGCCTTGATCCAAGGAATTTGGTTCTGGAAGCCTGGGCAGGGCCTAGAAATATGAACTATAATAAACATTTAAGCAGTCTCAGAATCTTGGTGCAATCTTAGGGCTATCCTTTGAAAAACATTGCATATTTACTTGAGGCATTTCACAATGCCTACCATGACATCTGCAAGGCCACCTCTCCACGGTGGTGCCAGAACTTCGTATTTTTACGCAGCGACATCTCTCTCTCTCTCTCTCTCTCTCTCTCTCTCTCTCTCTCTCTCTCTCTCTCTCTCTCTCTCTGCAGCCCATAGTCCTCTATCACCACAAAGCTCTAGAAGAATCAAATGGACCCTTTGAGGAGCTGCTGCTGCTGGGACAGTAGCTGTCCAGAACATATCCTCCACTGTGGTCCTGAAGTTGCCACCACTCTGCCTGGGGACAGCACTAAGATGTGTGGGGAGGGTGTCTCATCTCTCAACCACTGTTACATGTCTTCTTTAACTTACTGGAACATTTCATTCTTACAGAGAGACTTCCATCTTGTGAAGACGCCCAGGATGAGTCCTTAAGTGAACCTCTGGGGAGCATTGTGACCGGCTTGAGGCCTTGGGTAGTTGGTGTCCCGAGAGGGGAGTGGATGCCAACAACTCCTGACATTTAGTGAGGGATAGACAACTGCTGCTCTCAAGGGAGATAATAAACCATGACTGTCCTTCTGCCAGGTGCTTGGCCAGTCTTCTGTTCTTTGTAGGACCATTAGCAGCTGATCAGTTTGAGGTAAATTACACCTGAAAATGATAAAACTCTAGCACCTTCTGTAGGGCTGGATTTGTAGATAGATAGTGTTTAAATTGGACTTTATCATAAAATATCTTATTTTCTTCATTTAGAGTGTTTGAAAGTTTAGCTGGGTATAGTAATTTGGGCTGGCATCTGTGGTCTCTTAGAGTCGGCAGCACATATTTCCAAACACTTCTGGCTTTTAGAGTCTCCTTTGAGAAGTCAGGTGTACTTCTAGTAGGTCTACCTTTATATTCTATTTGGTCTTTTTTCCTTTGCAGCTTTTCATATTCTTTCTTGGTTCTGTATGTTTAGTGTTTCGATTATTATGTGGCAAGGGGACCTTCTTTTCTGGTCTAATCTATTTGGTGTTGTGTATGCTTCTTGTACCTGTATAGGCATGCCTTTCTTTACATAAGCAAAATTTTCTATGATTTTGTTGAAAATTTTTCTGAACCTTTCATCTGGTATTCTCCTTCCTCTATGTCTATTATTCATAGGTTTTCTCTGTTCAGTGCCCCATATTTCCTGGTCGTTTTGTGTGAGGAATTTTTTTAGATTTAACATTTTTTTGACCGATGTATCCTTTTCTTCCACCCTATCTTCAATGCCTGAGATTCTCTCTTCCATCTCTTGTATTCTGTTGGTGAAACTTGCCTCTTGTAGTTTCTGTTCAAATTCCTAAAACTTTTCATTTTCACAATTCCTTCAGTTTGTGTTTTCATTATTGCTTCTATTTCCATTTTCAGGTCTTAAACAGTTTTATTCATTTTCTTCAACTGTTTATTTTCCCCCCCCCAAAGGCTTTCTTTAAGGGATTTATTGATTTCCTTCAATTGTTTGTGCTTTCCTAGATTTATTTAAAGGATTTATTAATTTCCTCTTTAATTGTCCTAGCTGTTTTGATTGTGTTTTTATGCTGGCATCTAGGCATCTGGGTTTGATATGATTATAGGTCTAGATGGTGACTTCTGGGAGGTCAGGAGGGGAAGGTCTGTGGGATTCACAGGATTCATAGTCAGAGGAATGAGAGGCTGCAGCTAGGATGAGTCTAAGGGACCGGGTATGCTGGGGGAACAGAGAGAGCAGAGAAGGTAGACAGACAGGTTAGCTGGTCTTTTGGCAGGTGTGGTCTGTGGTTGAGCAGGGGGTGTCTGCCCAAGTTAAGGGCTGGGGCACAGCAACAACTGGGGGTCTTCTGGAGGGGATAATCTGTGGGATCCACAGGAGGCATGGAGCGGGAAGAGGGAAGACTAAAGGCTGGTGTTCTGTTGCCGGGCTGGGAGCAATCCTGAGGGATTGCTGGGGAAACAGAGAGGGCAGAGAATTCTTTACAGACCTTCAAAGGACAGCTATCAACTTCATATGCAACAACAAAAAACCCAGGATAGCTAAAACAACCCTGAACAATGAAAGAACTGTCTGAGGTATTACCATCCCTGATTTTAAGTTGTACTACAGAGCTATAATAATAAAACTGCATGGCATTAGCATAAGAACAGAGATGTTGATCAATGGAGTCAATTGAAGACTCAGACATAAATCCACACACCTATATACCCCTGATTTTTGATAAGGAAGCTAGAAATACATACTGGAAAAAAAAAGACAGCATCTTCAACAAATGGTACTGGTCAAACTGGATATCTGCGTGTAGAAGAATGAAAACAGACCCAGACTTATCACCCTGCACAAAACTCAAGTCCAGATGGATCAAAGACCTCAACATTAAACCAGATACACTGAGCCTGATAGAAGAGAAAGTGAGGAGTAGCCTTCAATGCATTGACACAGGAAATGACCTTCTGAATAGAACAACTTTTAAATAGTACATTGTAGTTTTTAGAGTTGCATGATTGCTCTTTTTTGAGGTGGAGCCTAATTCTAGATTGGATTGCATAAAAAATCATTTTTATGTAATTGCTAACCGGAACTAAATCAGTCTCTACAGTTCTAACACACGGACCCCCCTCTTGTTCCTTGGGCATCCTGAGGATATTCTTTCTTCATGACTTTTGCATTTGCTGGGTCTGGGTGATCCCCTTTCCCTGACAGATGACTCACCCCACCTCTCTTAGGATGCTCATCTTCCCCCAAAATACTTCCTTTAAGTGCATTTAAAAGCATCAGCCCCAACCACATATCCTTCTAAGCTGTGCACTCAATTATTATACTCATTACTTTTAAAGACTCTGTTTATTGGGCTCCTCCTTGGATAGAATGTAAGTTCTGGGGGGACAGGGAGTTTGTTCTGCCTTGAACACTGAAGCATTTCTGGTGAACATATCCTGGCACTTAAAAATAGTTTGTGAATTAATAAAAATGTCCTTGAGGATAAAAATCTCTGTTTACCTCATCTCTGTATCTACTGCAGTACTTAAAAGAACACACACGAGGACTTAATAAATTTTCATTAAGCTCTAATTGTATTTTATTACTAGTTTCATAATGACCTACAGTTGTGTGGCATTATAAATTCATGTTAGTTTTCACACCAAGGGACAGCCTTGCAGGAGGCAGCACCATAAACCTGTGTGCACATGCTGACCCTGGTGTGTCCTCTCAGTTCTGTCTGTATCACCGGCCAGCCTTTTCCTCTTATCATGTGTCCACACACTAGTCCCTCTTCAGATACTTTCCTGTTGAGTTAATGAAAGAAGTTGGTACAATTCCTCTCCTCACTCCCAAAGCTGAAAGGTTATGCTGTTGCTGTACTGTATAAGAACAGCTACAATTGACTTGATCTCTACAAAATGGTCCATATGGTTCCAGCCTAAGACCTGGCTAATCTGACACAGTTGTGAGTAAAACACAAATGTGCAGTATCAGTGTGTCAGTCTAGGATTTTTCTTTCTTTCCATTTGATCCAGAGCTCAGTCAGAGCATATAGTACTGGGCTTGGAGACACACAGAGTCAGTCAGACCTTGTCTTCACAGTGTCAGAAAACACTCTTCATTTAGATGCTGGAGGTTGGACCTCCCTGTAAGCCAATCGGGTATCTCAGCAGCTCCTTTCTCACAAAGCCTCCACTGACACTGATCTTACGATACGTCCTAATGCTCTGTATCATAATTTACATCAAGAGCCTATAAGATTTGGGAAATGGATCACTTTAGCAGTGCCCAGAACCCATGGAAACTGATGATTTCTCCCCATCTCCATCCCATACAACAATGCAAGAACACAATCCAGACAGAGAGTAACGTCAAAAATCCACAATGAGATGTCCACTCTTGAATAAGACACTAAAAGACAATCATAAAGTATTAACACAGAACATGGTATTAAGCAGAACATGGATGCTGTATCTTTGTCACAAACACACAACACTTCAGGAGCTTCATGAATAGCACATGGCTTGAAGATCCGTTTTGAGGAGTACTGGAAGGCAATCAGTCAGTGGTCAATGTCTGATTGGAAGATCATGTCTACTCCAGTCATAGCCATTCATTCAAGAAAGATTTCATGGGCATAGAGGCAGCAGAGAGTCATGATTTCAGGTAAGTGATCTCAAACCAAACTGGATAAACCCTATCACTGCTGTTTTGTTGGCTAAAGTACGTCAGGGAAGTGATGACTGAACCCATTGGTGCCTCAGTTTCCCTCTTTGTTAGCTGGATACATGTGCCCACCTCATAGGAGTGGCATGCGGACTCATTAGATGGGCAGCAATGTTTCTGAAGTGATTCACATACAGCTTTACAGATGTAAGCACAAGTGGAGTGCTGCCTGAAAGGCTGGCTGTAATGGCCGCAATATGTCTGCATCTGCAGATGACTCCAAGTGCCTGGAACAACACAATCTAGGGAAATGGCAGGGACTCCCCAAGTGACATTCCGAATGAGAAAATGATGCGGCTGCATCATCATAATTGCACCGAGAGGCTGAACTTACCTGTGTCTGTGTCTACAGTTCTCTATGAAAACAGATCATGCAGAAGGGGAGACATTACACTGGATGTTTGATGCTGTGCAGATATGTCCCCCAAAGTGTTACTTAGGCTTAATAGTGAACATGGTTTAATTAATTGTGACAGCAGGGATATATTCCAAGTCACCCTCATGCAAACAATTACAATAGTTAATTCTCAGCTCTCTAGAAAGGAGGAGGAATTCCTAGCAGAGTAAGTAGTCTGGTTCAAAATATAGTCCTATCTGTATACCTGTTCCTCAAATATACCCCATGCCACAGAGCAGTGGGGAATATTCTCAAATTAATGCTGCCCTTGGGAATAGACATTCAGAGATTTTGCGCAGAGAGTTTCCTCTGTTATTATTTAAGCATCAGTTGGGAAATAGCATCTTGATCTGTGCATGCTTTGATGATGTAGGAATTTACAGCTATGAGCAGAGAAAGATCCATTTTCTTCGACAAACTTGGTGGAGGCAGAAAAACACGCAGTAAATTAAAGCTGATTTGCATGACATTGTGCACACATGCAGTCCTTCCTGGGAGGCAGGGAATATTCTCTGATTGAATTTTCTATTTCTCTATGCTTGTGTGGTATTCTGGGAACAATTGAGGAGTCCTCTGTTGCCTAATTAACACCTGTAAATTCACATCGCCTGGTGTCTTCCTTATATTGCAGAGGCAATGAGTCCAAGTCCTGGTAGGGTTGTATTTTTATTAAAATTTCTTCGTATCTTTTTCTTTTCATGTCAAACAGATTGCTACATGTTTAACCCTTTTGTGTTTTTTGTGTTCTGTCTTTATCCAGGGAAATAAAGTGAAAGCAAGAGAACTATTATTGGGCTGCTAAAAAGAAGAAATTGCGTTCCCAGGAAGGAGGTGGATGGTGAAATATTGCTTCTGACTATATACACGGGGACATACTAATTGAAGATTGAAATTCCAACTTGTCGGTTTTTCAGTCTATAGGATATAAATGATGATGTATGATGATTAATTCATTATCACATATTTCTTGCTTGACACATACTGTTGAAGGCAAAGTGGTTTTCAAGAGAAAGGACACAGCTACCATCCTTGAAGCATGGCCTGGTGACAGACGTAATAGAAAATAAAGGCAAAACTGACTAATACGTGGAAATATGGTTGTGGAAGTATGGGGGAAAAAAAGAGAAGCTAACCCATTGTGAAGGATCATAGATTTTTTTTTAATAGTAGATGAAACTTGGCATGAATATTAGAAGAGGCAAAGAATCAGTATTCTGGGGAGGGACATTAATATGCACAAGTGTCCTGTTAATGGATAATGCAGGTACTCATGTGTACACCGGTCTAGGGTGAGTTCATCCCTGCGTGAACCAACCAGCTAGCTTGGTTAATGGGACTGAAAGGTCCCACTCACTTGTGTTGGGAGAATTCCTACAGAGCTACACCTGGTTTGATTCGAAGTGTTAGCACCTGGCTTTAATCTGCCTTTTGTGATTGCTACCTTTGGTTTCCCTGGTACCTTCTGTGTGAATCTTGTCTGGGAGTTTGCCTATGCAAACTTGGTTAAGGAAGAACCCGGAACATCACAAGTAATTTCTCGACTGAAAATTTGCATTTGGCATTGTCCCTTTGGGGAGCTTAGATGAGAGGTGTTGGGGTATGAAGATTAACTTGCTAAAAGGTATAAATTGGAGAACAATAAAAGGGCCCTTTGCTAAGCTGCAAAGGACCAGTCTGTAGAGACTATGACCCCTGCAGCTGGGAAAGGCTAAAATCATCCTTGAGGTGCCTCCCTCCGTGTCTTGATTCCACAGACCTGTGTGAACACCCACAGCTGATATACAACAAACGTAGTCACCCCTGCTCTGCAGTGGAGTGGGTTCCTTACACGGTGACATATTACACTGCTGTGCCACGAGGGTAGGTGACCAAAGTTGTGTATCATCACCCTGCTTCCAAACCCCTGGAATCAGCTTTATTACCAGAATAAGCCTCAGCTCATGAGTGGTAGAGAAATTGCATCACTCCCTTCAGATGGCGCATGCTTGGGGCATTTGGGGGTGGAGGTAGTAGACTCTCTTTTTGTTGGCCAGTTTCAAAGTTACATCCTTCTGAGTGGGTATGGTCAATGGGCACCTTCTGACCTAGAAATTAAAGGTGACTAAGACCCTGTTTAAAAAATTTCAAGTAAGTAGTAATAGGGTAAGTTGTATCCCATTGGTTGTTGTATTAGTTATGCTGAGACATCATAATGAGCAAGTTCCCCCAAATGTATAAAGCCTCTGGAACAGGACAAATAGGTATTCTTTGTGTGTAGCAGTGCTATATAGCACATCAGGTTGCTGCAGTGGTCTTTGTTCATTAAATTACTTATGGACCCAGACTTATAAAGCATGTACTATTTTCAAATTGTGGCTATCAAAATAACACTGAGGATGTCTGTGTACATCATCAATAGTGAAAATCCGCATGGCTGGCAAGATAAGGAAGAACTGTACAGGACAGGTCTGGAAGTGAACACATGACATCTGTCTACATCCCTCAGCTAGAACCTATCACACGGCCATATCTAATTGCAAGAGTGCTATTAACCCAGAAAGAAGAGGGAAAAAATGTGGGTAGTCTTCACAATCCCCTCAGACCAAGCCACCTCCTCGCAGTATATTGTACTTGAATACTTTGACTATGACTCAGTAGTCATCCTGAACATTGGGACCTTAGTTTATCACTACAATTGTATGCCAGCCATATGGCCACATGGTCCATACTCAGCACTACTAGCCAGGGAGAAATGTTGACTTGTGGATGAAGGCCAAGGCCATAAAAGTAGGAGTGGGAGAAACTTTCCCTGTGATCTCATGCCTGGAGGTCCATGTTGTTTTAAGATGATAGAATCTGAAGTTCTTGTCTGTTTTATTTGTTCATAGTTCTGAAGAACATTATAATCAAACAGAGAGTTCTGAATAAACACACAGCTTTGAAAACAACTGAGCTAGATTTCCAAATTAATGACCTTAAAAGCTATTAGGAGTTGTTAGCCAGTCATGAAAGATATTTGAAATTCCACCTCAAAGGCTAAGAAGTAGACAAATAGAAAACATGACCTGACCAACTTGAAAGTATTCAGACTTACTGGAAATTTTATTCAAGTATTTTTTTAAAAATTAATTATTTTTTGTCAATTTCATACAGTGTGTTGGTTACCTTTATGCCAAGTTGACACAACTTTGATGGAGTCATTTGAGAAGGGGGAACCTCAAATGAAAAAAATGTTCTCACCAGATTAGCCTGTGGGCAGGCCTGTGGTGCATTTTCTTGATTGATGATTGGTGTAGGAGGGTCTGCTCACTGGGGGTGGTGCCACCCCTGGGTAGGTGATTTGGGGTGCTATAAGAAAGCAGGCTGAACAAGTCAGGAGGAGAAACCCAGTAAGCTACACTTCTCCATGGCTTCCGCCCTAGTTCCCCCTCCAGGTTCCTGCCTGACTTCCCTGTGAGAAGAACATATCAGCTAGAAGGTGAAACAAGCCCTTTTCCTCCCCAAGTTGCTTTTGGTCATAGTGTTTTGTCACAGCAGCAGACAACCTAGTGAAGACACATGGATACAGTTTATTTAGATCATATCCACTCCACAGTCTCCACTCCAACTCCCTTTAGACCCCCATCACATCTCAACTTCACGTTATCCTCCTCTTCCTCTGTTTATACCTCATCAGTGAGTGCTTCTCATATGCATGGGTGTAGGGCAGTCCACCAGAGCACGGGTGAGTTGGGACTCTGTGTAGTCTGCTGTGCTTTCATTTGACTCTCATTTGGTGTGGTACACCATTTGCTTGCCTTTTCACCTATGTTCTTTCCTTATCATTAGTACGAGCCACTAATATACATATAATATAACAATATATGTACATTGCTGATCTAGAATGTCCATGTAATAAGGTTTTCAGATTGTTAAAGAGTGAACATGGGATTTAAAACTTATACCAAGTCCTTAGACTTTCATAGACTTTCACTTTGGGATGTATGTAATGTGGTGGGAGGAGCTTGACCTTCAAAGAAAGACTATCTCAGGCTCAAATGCTCGCGTTCCTTACTATATCCTTTGTATTTCCTTTCTTCATTTTCAAAACAAGAATAGTGATGCCGATCATACAGAATCTCAGTGAGATTAGAGACAACATACATAAATTTTTGAGTGTATGGGTGAGTGTTTAACAAAACACAGTTGTGTTGTTACCATTCTGAGGAATGAACTATCTGTTCTCAGAATACCTGCCAAATGCAATGTCTAAAGTTGTGTGTGTGTGTGTGTGTGTGTGTGTGTGTGACCTCCATCAGACATAAATGAGAAATCGTAAGGAACAACGAATTCTACAAATGTGTTCTGTGACCGCAGCAGGAGTGCAGGCATGGACTAACCCTGGGAGATTTGATGGAGCTTGAATCTCTGCTCTCATCAACCAAGGCACATTTGCTTCATATACATGCTTTGCGTGGAGAATTTTCACTTAAGATAGTATTTTTAAAGTGGATTTTATGGTAAAAATGTTTTAAAAATGAAAATGATCAATATATTGCATTTAATCACAGTGAAAGCTATGGTGATGCACATTAGTCAAACCTTATGTGTTAGGTTATCACTGTTACCCAGACTATAACTACTAAGAACTTACATTAAAAAGATATGTTTTATATGTACACATACATTTCTGTGTTTGTGTGTGTGTGTGTGTGTGCATGTATGTATGCATATACATAAAACGCATACATACATTTTACCTGTTATAGTGCTTTTAAATGAAAAATAATCTTGTCAATAACGTAATGGCTTCGAATATTCCTCAATTTTGAAGACTTTCAAGAACACACCTTCCAGGTCTAAACTTCAAATCTAATTCTTTAAACATTAAGTGAAATCATTTTCTCACCTTTTTGAAATATTAACCCATAGCTACAGCATAGCCAACAGCTAAGAATTCACACCTCTCGCCACGGCCCCTTAATGAGTCAGCGTCCTTCATTGGGTTCCTATTAAAATGAAGAAGCGAGAAACTGGTTTCAGGCAGGTTGAGAAAAACAAGACTGCTTCGGAATTTTTCACTGTAATTTCATCCCAGGGGCCCTAGAAATGCAGACATATGCACACTCACCAGCCAACCACACACACCCACCGACCACACACACACACACACACACACACACACACACACACACACTCACAGAGAGAAAGGGCTTATAATTGTTATGTAAATGTTTCTGTTAACTAAAGATTAGGATGCCAGTTGTCTAAGGAATTTATACAATTGTAAGTCTGAGAAAAAAATGCATGATGGGAGAGAAAACATGAGAAAAATCTCTTAGAAAATGACCTGGGCTCTTTCCTATTTTGGAACTTCAGATCCTTTGTTGTCATCTAACATAGATTTCATTTTAGCCAGTGGTGGAACTCATTTCACTCCAGAAACATCAGCACTTCCCTTTTGCTTCCTTCCTTCCCTCCCTCCCTCCCTCTCTCTCTCCCTTTCTCTTTCTTTCTTTCTTTCTTTCTTTCTTTCTTTCTTTCTTTCTTTCTTTCTGTCTCTGTCTCTCTCTCTGTCTCTCTCTCACTCTCTCTCTCTTTCTTCCAGAAAAGAGTCCCCTTTCACACAATAACAGCCCAGTGTTGATGGGGATTTGCAGTGCTCTGGATCAAATTTGTAGGCACACAGGAGCATTTGATGCTATTTTCCTCCCCTCCAGCTCTTGGCACGAGGGGTGTACAGTCGTAGCGCATTGTGTTTGAAGACTTTCATTAACAACCGTGCACGACCTCTGAATTGACTTTTTTCCCCCTTCAAAGGAATCATTATTTCCTCAATCTTAAACAGTTTAGTTGATTGAATCAACCATATCATTATTTTAATAGGTCATTAAAATAAATGAAAAAGTTCAAATGATTATAAAACCTGGGTTTTCTGCAATACCATCACAGCCAGAAGCCCTACATCTATAAGCTAAGGCTATGGCACACGTGCCAGACAGCGCCATTCAAATGCCCTCCGAAACCAGGACACAAGTAAATAAATTAGTATAAAGAGAAACATCTAGCTAGCACAGTCGAGTGTTGAGATCACGCTGTGAAGGAAAGATATTAAACTAAGATTTGAATTAGTTTCTGCTCCCCAATAGCTCAATGGGTAGCAGTGGAAGAGTCACTAGGTCTGAACCTGACTCTTCCTGCACAAATAGAAAGATTCTGGCTTTATTTCCGGTAACTACTTAGTGTGCTAATAGGCATACAGTAACTTAGTAACCGTTCAAAAGATGTTTCTAGTCCTCTCCATTTTGGAATACGGCAAGTGTTGCACCCTGACCACTTACTTGATAGACACTGTCCTAGGAAGTGCTTTGGCCTATGAATTCAGAGCAGTGTTGTATGTCACTCTCAGGTAGAAACTGGAATGAAACTTGGTTGGTTTGCCACACATTTTTCTCATTGTAGTAGTGGTTGTGGACGCTCATACTGAGACAAATCTTGGTTTTTGTGACTTGGGTCCCTAAGACACGTAATGCAAATGAGACTCCCCTGCTATGATGGTCATAAAGTATATATAAGACTTCTCATTAGGTTAAACTTGGAGATTTTAGAGCTGTTTATTACTGCAGCATAACCTAGCATATCCTGACTGGTAGGTACAGTGTATGTAAACACTTTGAAATGTATTAAGCATTATTCCTATGAAGAATGAAGAAAAGGCTAGTTTTGAAAGCTTAAAAAAACATTTTTGTTCTATGTAGATTATTAAAGCTGTCCTTAGGAAAATAATCTTGCCATCTTGTCTCTTTAGGAAAAAAAAAATCTCAGGAACCCCATCCCTAGATGAAAGGTGACAAGCAGTTGTCAACTGCTGAGAGAAGAAGAATTAGTCTTTCCCAGGGATGAGTTTCTGACTTGGTTATTCAAAACCAAGTGGTCAGTCTTAAAGTCATACACAAACAAGCAACACTAAATGGCTCAGCAACTGTACTCACATTTATTCATAGACATACATATATACCAAACAAGAATAAAAAAAAAAGAGGCCATGAATTTGGGGTAGGGTCGTGGCAGAAGGGGCTGGAGAGAGAAGCTAGGGGAATGATGTAATATTTTAATTAAGAAAAATTTACGTATCTTTTAACTAGTGGTAAATAGGATCGAGGGTGCATAGTAGTGACCTCATATAAAGAAATGGAGATAAAGTGTTCACAGGAAGGCCAGAAACAACGTTCAATAATTCCCTTGCTGAACAAGAAAAGAATGATGCCTCCTTCCCCTCCTCTTCCTCCTCCTCCTCTTCCTCTTCTTCCTTTGCTCACTCCTTCTTCTTTTTGTTGGTCTGGACATTTTTAGTATCTGTTTTTAACTGCTGAGGAGAAATGTAGGCTTGAGGTCTAAGACAAAGTATTGTCTCATAAAATGTTGAGAGGATGTGGGGCGGGGTCTTCTACACAGGTGTTGCTTGGTCAGCATGTCATTCGTGCTCTCTCCTTTAATTGTGATGCTTTCTGTGGAAATGAACGTAGCTGTTCTTCCAGAGCACCACGAACTCCTTGTACGCCTAGCACTTCTACACAGCTGCTCTCTGCCTGACCTGGGTAGTCATTTAGATTTGCAGTCCTCTCCCTATAACATGCAGACTTTAGGGAGAAATACTAGCCGATGGCAGCCACTGAAAACCAACACAGAAGTGTAAAAGTTTGTCAAAGGCACACGCGTGTTAGAATGCTTATAAGAGGATGAAACTTTAATGGTGCAGGCAACATGAGGAGAACCTGGAACCTGGGCTCAGTAGTCCCTGGGGGTTGTCAAACCTTTTCCCCAAAATACTGAAGGACAATTTAAGAGCCTAGCAGTGGTGAAAGCGTAGGCTTCTGTTGGGCTAGTTGGGAAGGCAAATGACTCAAGGTATTTCCTTTAATCTGCATTTCTCTGCGTTGTCTCTTCTTCTCATAGTTTATAGAATTAGAGCTAGGTATAAACCAGCAGGAACTACATTTTCCATATAATTGGCTCTTTGTTTTGATGGTAACCCTTAGTCTATTCTTGGAAAAACACACATCATAGATATTGTTTTGTAAATCTATTTCAGCAGAGTACTGAAAGGGGCCTGGAGCAATGGCTCACCAGTTAAGAGCATGGGCTGATCTTCCTCGGGACCTGGGTTCCATTGCCAGCACCCACATGGTGGGTCACAACCCTCTGCAGCGTCAGACTCAGGGTGGGAAGTACTCAGAAGGGATTTATTTTTCCAGTGGGCAAGAACCTGAGTTCCCACTTCCAGGAGACCATGACAGTCTAGATGAGGTGTGTAGAGTTATGACATTTGTGGTCCAAAGACTTGGGAACCATTTTCAGATCCCTGGGAGACATTCCTGGCACATCTGCAGTGCTCTTCAGAGAGAGAGAGAGAGAGAGATCTAGTGGTGATTGTGATTTAACTTCTCAGTTCTCTAACAAGGGTGGGATCATATGTAATTTATCTTAGAAATAGTATTCTGGTCTGTCTTGCACTGAGTGGCATGGTTGTAGACATGTAGTCACCGCTCAAGGGAGTGGGACAGCAGGGGTAATCCTGGAGAGTCTGAGAAGGGACTGAGGCCACCTCTAGCTAACTGCTTTATACCACAGGCTCGTCACTTGAGTGGTAGGCAGGCACCTTGAGTCCCACTTTCCTGGCAATAAAATTAAATCACACAACAGCTCACTGATGTAGAAGGATATTGATGTGAGAGATTGGCGGGGCCAGGGAGCTGACCTGAGCTGGAGGCCAGACTGGCCAGCTGTCTCCAGGCCATCCTTGCACCCCTCCTCCAAGTGTGGAGGCTCCGGAAAAATGTAAAGTTGAACATACAAAAGCCCTCTCTGGAGATTGAATTGATGCCTGCCAGGGGGTAGAAGGGAATAAAAGGGGAATTTACAAATCCAGCAGGGAAAAGGGAACATTACTGAGAAAAGAGAGCAAGTTATAAATGAAAAGGGGTGGGAAATTAATGGGGACAAAAATAGATTAGAATTTGATGTGCTCCACGGGGTTTACAACACTTCACATGCAATTAGGAGTGAAATGATGGACTCTCCAAGCCCCCGTTCCCTGGAGAAAAGGAAGGGAAGGTTTCATTTGGGAGTGGGGTGAGGATCCAAAGACACAGGCCAGGAGGTAGGTGGTCAGCTGGCCAGGTTTTCTGTTCTATACATGTCCCAAATGTGTAATGAAAATAAGGATGAGGTGGGTGGCCAGGGCAGAGTGAAGGTGAGTCCCTAGGAACCTGTCTTTGCTGTTTCTTCTCCTGCAGGTCAATGGAAAGCGCAATAGAAAACACGAAGTCTTCTAGAGTGGACATAATTTCCTGTGTGAACATTGCTAACAGTGGCGGATGGACAGACCTCTATCACCCACTGATTATATTCCTGAAGGTTCTTCACGTGATTTGAGCAGAGACCTGTGGCTTTGTGATTGGGCTCAGCCACATCCTCCACTTCACCTTTGCAGTCTTCTTCAGTGGCCTCCAGTTCCTCAGGCCTCTCTGCTTTACCTCCATCTTCACTGTGAAAGTCTTGAACAAGGGAGTACTCCAGAACGGGGTGAAAAAGCAGATTCTGCAACAAAAGGCAAGACAGAATTCTGGGCCCTTGAGATACCATGTGTATTGTCCTTTAAGGCAATTTCACGAAACTCTCCATGGGTCATGTGGGACAAGGGATTCCACTGATCACCATCACACTATATATTCCTTGTTTCCTCACCTCAGCTTCACAGAGCTCAGTTCTAAAAGTAACTAAACCAGAGCCTGAGGGCAGGTTAGAAAGAGTGAGATAACGTAATAGAAAATTACTGGGCTGGGGCCATAGCTCGGTGGTACAGCACTTACCTATACAGCATACCTAAAGTTCTAGGTTCAATTCCCAGCATGGCCAAAGACAAAAATAAAACAGAGGTGGAGGCCTGGGGAAATGGCTCAGCTGGGAAAATCCTTTCTGTGCAACCATGAGGAGCTGAGTTCAATCCCCCAGGGCCCAAATTAAAAAAAGCCAGGCATGTGAGGGCAAACCTGGAATCCTAGGGTTAAGGAGATGGAGACTAGCTAGCTTGTAATCCCAGGGTTGAAGACATGTCGAGACTAGCTAGCTTGTGATCCCAGGGCTGAGGAGATGGAGACTAGTTAGTTTGTAATCCCAGGGTTGAGGAGATGGAGGCAGGAGGAACACGGAGGCTAGCTAGCTTGCTAGTTCAGCTGAAGTGGTGAGCTCCTGGTTCAGAGAGTGGCCCTGTCTCAATAAATAAGCTGGTGAGTGATTGAGGAGGGTGTCTGTCTTCACCCTCTCGCCTCTACACACCTGTGCACACACAACCATGAACAAATGTGAACATACACATGGATGTGTACACACACACACACACACAACCAAAACATAAAACAGAAGACGACAATAAAACTGCTGGGCACACTGTTTAATGAGTCCTAGAGCACCTTCTTCTTCGGGTGTTAGTTGTTGGTTGCACACTAATAAAAAATGGCTCTAATACCCCTAATGTCATAATGGAGTTTTCCAAGTCTTTGTGGTTGTTCCCTCTGCAGTATGGTTCCGGGTGATCCCCTCCCTCTTCTGGTAATTAAAATACAACCTGCACCTGCCGTAAAGATGCACCTCCCTGCTGTCCCCACTGAGGTATCTGAAAGAAAATTACAAGCAACATCTCTTTGGACTCTATGACAGAATTTTTTTCATGAGCACTATAGATATGAAAGGATTTTTTTGTATCGGAAGATATGAATGTTTTTAAATGTGGGTATTTTTGTAGAGAAACAGAGGTGTCCTGTCATGACACAGCATCACACGGCCAAGGACAGCAAAGGTTTTAATGGATATTAATACACATGCTATCATCTAGAGAAATACTTGCTATAGTAATTCATAGATGAAATAATACTTTGATTTCTGTGTCTCTGAGAAATGAACGGCGAGACTGGAGAATTGGCACGTCAGTTTCTGAGCACTATCTAGTGTTCTTCTGAACTGGTGGTTTTTAATGGTAGTTTTCAGGTACTGATATTTTTTCTCATCAGGTAGTGTGTACTTAACAGAGCTGCTAGACCTTTGTCCCATGCCATTTTCTGCAAAGGAGGAATGTTATTAATGTCATAGAACTAGGGGCTCAGATCAAACTCCAAACTGGTCTGTCTGACTCACAAGCGTGTTCTTTCCCAGGCACACTGCACTTCCTTCCCGTGTGCCAGGGAGCAGGGAAGTAGATGATGTGCTGGGTCTGAGGCAAATAGGAGCCAAGACCTACATAAATACGGAACTTAATTACTGAATGCAGGTCTTGGAGATGTCTCCTAAATAATTTCCCATTTAACCTCAAAATACTCCTATTAAACAAGAATCAAGTATAATTACAATATTGACATTTTATAGATGAAGCTGCTGGAGTAGAGTAATATCAATATGCATTAGGTCAAGTGGAGGTCCCATGGAGTCTACGACTCCAAACTATTATTTTATGATAATACAGTAACACTCCATTTATCTGTCACCATCAGAAGAAAGAGGCAGGTCACAGAAGTTAATCTTCAGTTAAATAAAATTACCCTGTTAAATACCAATTTTAAAAACCTTCTATAAAACTTTCACACACAAAAAAAACTGTGACTGAACACATATTTATCATTTTCTTACTCATGAGAATCCCTTAAAATGACGAATTGGAGCAGAGAAAGTGGGATAGATGTGCATTTATATGCGTGTATGAAATCCTCAAACTATGAAAATTATATAAATAAAATTCAGATATAAAACACAACAAACAAGAGAAAAATTTTAATTAATTTAAATGGATCAGAGGGGTTTGACAGGTAGGGAATTTGTAACTGTTGGAGTGGGACATTAGAGGTTTTGGCCACGTGATGGCCTGTGGTCTATGGATTGGTGGCATCAGCAGCGTAGCTCCTCAGAACTTACTGAAAAAGTAAATTTGTGGTCGCGTTGCCCGATCTCCTGAAGTAGTTTAGGTAGGGGTAACAACACGTGCTGCCTCCTAGGGTAGAAGTCTTCACAGATTCTGGCAGGAGGAGGACTAGTGACTCATTGGTCAGTGAGGACTGGAGTAACTCAATGGAGAGAAGAACCCAAAATAATACCATCACACCAGTGCTTGCAACATCGAGTACCTGGGACCGAGGAAGCCCTGTTAGGGCAGCCAGCTAATAGTCCTTACGACATCGAGGTTTGCGACCAGCTGGTTTCAGTAGCACAGTGGTTTTTTGTTTTGCTTTTTGTTTTTGTTTTTAAATACCTTTGGTTGTTTGTTTCTCCATGTCACTTAGGCGGGGGACTAGCCTGACACAGAAAGGGGCCTTGGAAGACAGTTGAGGTAAACACACTCAAGTCTGAGGAAAGGAAGCCTCAGAGGCAGCGCTCAACAGGTGCAAACACTAAACTACAATTTGCCAGTACACTTTGTGTTGTAGAGTACTGAAGAAAAATCATGCTTTGGGGTTGGTTTTATGTGTGATGACTTTTTTCATCTAATGCTTTAAAATTTACTTTTGATGAAGAATTGACATTCAGCCAACTGAAGTTACACAAAAGTGGAACAAATACACTTTTGAATATGCAACAAATAAAGTATATGAAATTATACCATTAATCAGCAAATATTCACTTCTCTGCTATAGAGGAGAAAAAAGCCTACAGATGTTAGGTCTGATCGTGTGACTTACGATCTATCAGCCGTGAGGGCGTAAGACATGTTATTCTGAGAAGAGGCTGTGTGTGTGTGTGTGTGTGTATGTGTGTGTGTGTGTGTGTGTGTGTGTGTTTATGTGTGTGTGGGCACCTGCTTGCTTTTCACCTTGTTATATTTCCTGCTTGGCTATTCTGATAGAAAAGGAAATCTAAAAATAGTAGAGAGCTTGAAAATGGAATGGTGTAACCTCTCAAAAAAGGAAACTGAAAAGAAACATTAGAAATAAAAATAAACAAAACTGACAAGGGAGCAAATGTAACCACAAAACCACACTTGGCCTTACCATGCTTTGTGTCTAGAGATTAAAGATCTAACTACAATAGTGACAGCAGGAACCAAGGTTCATCGCCCCTCTACCCATCCTTCGTAGCTGTTACTTTGGCATAATTTTCTGTGGTTTTTCTTTTCCTTACTGAATTGCCTTTGGTATCTTTGTAGAAAATGAATTTATGTGTAGAAGCCTCAAACTTTCCCCTCAGCTCTGCTCCATCAATGTCAATACCACGTTTTGATTACTGTAATAGATAAGCGTTGCCAAGTTGAAACTTCCCACTATTCCTGGTTTTCCTGATATTTTTATTATAAACATTTAATTTTTTTTATAAATGTATGTTCAATGTTGACAAGTTTTCCTATCTCTACTTAGACAATTAGATAATTTGTTTTTATCCTGTTATGATAAATTTCTTAACTGATTTTCAATTATTGATCAAACATTACATTATAGGATAAATTCCATTTGAGCTTGATGAGGATTTTGTATGTTCCTGTAATAATGAATTTAAATCTTTTTCCTTTCTTGTGATATTCCCTTCCTTTTTTTTCACTTGGGATCTTGTTATATGGCTCAGGCTAGCTACAAATTCAAGACTATCCACCTTAGCCTCAGATATTGCTAGGATTGGAGGTGCAAATCATCATGCTAGTTCCTTTTGATGATATCTTGTCAGATTTTAATATTACGTATGTGAGCCTTTTAACAAAATGAAGGTTTCATCCTCTATATTCTGAAGATTCATTTGTGATCATAATCATGTCTTCTTTTGTGTGGTTGTTAGAATTCATCAATGAAGCATATGGATATAGATTTTGTGGTGGGAGTATTTTTCTTAAACTGTCAATTTATTTTTAGGTAATGTTTTTATTTATTCTTTGAGAATTTTGAACAATATATTTTGATCATATTCAATTTAACTTTAAGAGATATGACTATATACACTTTCTATATTTTCTAATATCAATTTTTATATGTTGCAGTTTTACAAGGAATGTGTCTATTTCACCTAAGTTAAATTTCTTGGCACAAAATTTAAAATTAATACTTCAGCATCTGTCATGTCATATTGTTACATCAATAAAGATATAAAATATATTTTAATATCCTAACATTTCATTTTAACAGGAGGACATTTAAATGGAAAAACCTATAAGACCATGAAAATATGAAGTTATTCATAACATTACCAACTACCTTTGGAATACTTGTCCAGCCTTAAAAATGGAATATACTTTCTTTGAAAAATACAGATTTCTTTCTAATCATAATGTCTTAATACATTTCAAAAGACTGGTTTTAAGACTTGCTAAAAACCTGCCACTGTGGTGTTAAATTTAGAACTTTTGTTACTATTGTTACCGGAAAATTTTTCCACTTATGTTTTATATCCTTTTCATCTTTATCCAAATCCTTAAGATCCTTTCTCATGTATATGCTTTACTTCTCAGATCTGACTGTACACCTGTAAGAGTCATACACTGTAATTTATTCCTCTCTCTGTCTCTCTGTCTCTCTGTCTCTCTGTCTCTGTCTCTCTCTGTCTCTCTCTCTGTGTGTGTGTGTGTGTGTGTGTGTGAGAGAGATGTCTCATGGGCTATAGTTCTTAATACCTTCCTTGGGGCATGCTGGGACTTGGTGTACTAAAAGTAATGAGAAAGTGTCGGGGAAGGTTTTGAGGATGATCAGAATCTCCTGGCAATGTGGAGCCACCTTTATAAGTTCCTTAGAGAAGGGAAAACTCAGCTCCTCCTCGTGAGTGGGAGGTGTGCGTTTGGTAACAGACAACTCTTGGCACGGTTCAGTGTCCCTAGCTTCATTTGAATTTACTCATGTATCCTCACTTTGAATACTGGTATTCTACTCCTTACAAACTAATGCCCTAGATTTGACATAAAGTGTAGAGAGCGGTGCACGGCCACGCAGCAAAGATGGCGCCAGCGTCCAGCTTCCACCTTCCCGATGGCAGGTGCTCCTTATTTGGCTAAGGCTAGGATCTGGCTTGCTTCTGCGCACCTGGACCTAATCTGGCTTGCTTCCGTATGTCTGACCCTATCAGCATTGTCCACGTGGCACTACGGGGTTGATTGCCCAGTGGCTATAAAGGGCGTGGGCTGACTTTCCCCAAGGAGAGAGAGAGGGAGAGTAGAAGATGGCTTTCCCCAGGGTCAGAAGATTGTCTCAAGGTTCCTGAATGAACTGCTTGGAGAAGAGCCTGGTGTTGCGTCTTCCTTGCTGGTCGAGGCGGACGCAACAATAAAGATTTTCTGTTAGCTTCTAAATTCAACTTGCTTCATAATTCAGTGACCCAAGTGATTAAACTTGGAGAGTTTTCTATTTAGAAACCTCACCTGGAAGCTAAAAGATAATAAGTTCCTTTATGATAGCCATAGTTGTTTTATAATAATGTTTTTGGAACTGGAAATGTGACATTCTGACTCCTTGTTTTATTTCTCCCATCTTTCTATATCCTCTGACTGTAATTAATAAATTACACAGTTTGTCTTCATTCCTTCCTTTACGTGTTCTGTGCTAGCAGTGACCAGTCTGTCTACATCTTTTCTTGCACCACATATGATGCTTAAAACAGCTATTCTGCTGCTGCAGTCCACAGAGACTACTGTGGCCTTATTCATGCCTTCCATGTGGTACTAAAAAGAGGCTCAGCCTAGAGATTCTCCTTCTCAGATTTTGCTTACCTCTTATCATCTCGCCAACAAATAACTGTGACATTAAGAATTTAGTCATAGAAGTAAAGAAACTCAGAATTTAATGGAACAGGCATTTACCATACAAATGACATTGGAAATAAAAATATGGTGTGGGAAGGCAGGCAATTAGAGAAAAAGGCTCTGGTGTCCACTGAACAGGTTAGAACATTGCAGGGGATATAAATGCCAACATGGTAGGTGTCTTAGTTAGGGTTTTATTGCTGTGAAGAGACACCATGACCACAGCAACTCTTATAAAGGAAACATTTAATTGGGACTCACTTACAGTTCAGAGGTTCAGTCCATTATCATCAAGGTGGGACATGGCCGTGTGCAGGCAGACATGGTGCTGAGAGTTCTATACCTTGCAGGCAACAGAAAGTGAACTGAGACACTGGGCAGTATCTTGAGCATATATGAGACCTCAAAGTCCACCTCCAGAGTGACACATTTCCTCTAACAAGGTCATACCTACTCCAACAAGGCCTCACCTCCTAATAATGCCACTCCCTATGGGGGCCATATTCTTTCAAACCACCACAGTAGGTGATTAAAGATTCAAAATATAGGAAAATGTACAGAGGGGATTGGAAAGCTACTGTACCCATGTATCCACACTTGTGAGTCTCTGCTGGAAATAGACTGATCTGTGATTGATTAGAAGATAGGCAGAAGAACTGGACATGGAGGAGGGAGTAAGGACAAGCTAGAACATGTGAGGTATGTATGTCTCCTGTTTGTCAATGTGCCGATCTGTTAAAAGCATAGTAGAATAACATTTCACCTCCACTTCCCAGATCTCATGTAAGGTCTTATCTTAGCAGCTGTGTCCCAAAATCATGCAGACAGGCATTCTGGGAAATATAGTGCTTCTAGAGAATAAATCAGAACACATATCTTGAATACCATTCATTTTCCCATTGCCAAATTATTTCCAAAACCAAGAGGCATGATACCAATTCTACTTGTTCAGATTTTAATAATGAGTTTTTAAGTGCTGAGCAAATACTTTAGATGACTTTCAGGTGAATATTGAAATGATACATGCATGAATCATTATTTATACAGAAGAATCTTAAACTCTATTGCCTTAAGGCAGTATCACCTACATGTATATGCCAATCAGAACATGGCTGAAAGACTTAATTACTACAATGGTTATCCTGAGCCAGTGGGTTGCATATATGATTATGTATTATTTTATATCAGAATTTTCATAAATTAAACGTAAAACGTTATTTTATTTTGTCTATATTTGCAATTAAATGCTCAATGGCCGATATAGAAAGAGTCAACATTAGATTTATTCTATCACATTTATGATCTAGGACGTCAAGCTTCCAAAGCATAATCAACTGAGTTTCCAGTTTTGAATTTTACAAATGGATCAATGACCCATTTCCTTCCCCCACCACACTCCACCACTGGTGGTATCATAGGGTAAAAAAAAAAAGGGGGGGGCTTATTTATTTTACTTAGCTGAAATTGTCTCTTATTTTGTTTTACATAATGAAAACACCAACTTTCTCATTTAAAGAAAATCATGACCCCAGGCTTTGATGTGGATAGAGGCACAGACTGCCATAGGAAGAAGTGTGCTAGGATTAGCTACTCCTGGCTGGATCTGTATACTCTAAATCTCCACACACCAGAGCCAAGTGCCTGGCCTTTTGACATGGTATTTGAATTTGGCTACTGGGAAGGATGGATAAAAATCGAACAACTATGTGTTGGTTTCATCTTTGAGCTAGAGGCTAGGGATATGGCTTTCTGTGCCCCTCTGGGAACACAAGAGCTAGGCTAGCATTTAATTTCATCATGGGCATCATCCACTATGACCATCCGGGGCTGTGCCCGCCAGTCCCATTCCCCTTACTATATTTAGTCCATTATGAATATGGAATAACACTGAAAATGATTCACATCGACATCCCTCTGTCTAGCCTAATAACATCAATGTCGTTAGCAACAAACGTAAGTTCACTCTGACAGTATGATTTGGAATTCTCAGGTCCCCCACTGTCCTTCCCTGCCTGTACTGAGAATCTGGGCCCAGCAGCTCAGCATGCCTGCTCTTCTTCCCCCAGCCTCCTCCTCCTAAGGGTAGAAAGAGATAGAGAATCTGAGGAGAGAAAGGGCTGCTGTGGGCTACATGGACTGTTGATGGGACACAGTGCCAACTGGAGTCAGGGCCTCATCAGAGAGGGTGAGCATGAGGAGAAATGAAAATTGAAGCTTCCTCCTTCCCTATCTCTTTTCTTCATCTTTCTCTTACAGTGGCTCATTACCTATACATGTCCACCAGAGCTGCTGATATTCTGCAGTCCTGTTACTCTCTTATCTGCCAACTTTGACAACATCATCATCATTATTATTTCTATTCAGGCCTCATCCACAGAGGAGTGTCCCATATACTATTGCATATGTTACCCTCTTAGGAGTGGAATCATCTATTCTTGGGAGTATTCAGCAGTCTAAATAAAGATCTGTTTTCCTGAGAGAGGGCTGGAGGAGGTGAGAGGGAGAAATTGCATACTGTCACTTCCTCTTTTTTGCCTACACTTTAGAAGAGAATCTGAGTTTCATCCACACTGTGTGGAATTGAGCTTTTGAAGGGTCTCAGACACATTTATTTCTATTTTGACAATGGAAAACATAGACAAAATTTACTATCTCAACCATTTTGAAGGTATTGTTTGTCATTGTAAAGCATGTTCACATTATTATGCAACTGGCCTCCTGAACTTTCTCAGAGACAGAAATGATTCTGAAACACAGGCATTTAAGTTGTCGTACAACTTTGAGTAGGAATCTTCTCCACGTTCTCATCAATTCAGGTCATGTGGCAGATGCTTTGTGGTCATATGTAGCCACCACAACTCTACAGCACCATCTCTAAATACCCAGTCATAAGGTGAATGGTTGCTGTGTGACACACTATGGAGGAAAACAAGACTACCAGCTCATCTTGGTAGCAGCTCCTTAATGATGGCTGTCCACGACACAGACACAGTCACTCTAAAATCGCCTCATTTTAAATTCTTTTCTGCCTCTTTCTTAGGAACTGTGTACATCACCTCCCTTTTCATGGCACATGATAGTCAATCTGAACAATGGCTGTGGCTATTTGTGGAATTCACCTTTTCTTGGAATTTTCAAGGTGAATTTCTTGTTTGAGGAGAAAATGTGGAATTTGCTACTATTGTTCCAGTGGTAGGTATTTCACTTCCTGCTCATAAAACTTGTGATCTGTTGCTCATTTTTCTTTTCACATACACACCAACTCTCAATTTTAATGCCAAGTCATAGTATAGTCTTTTGAAAATATTTTAAGCATTAATTAAACTCAATGCTTCCAACACGATTGAAACAGTGAGAACAGGCTCAGCCACAACCCAGGCGACACGTGTGCACACAATGACAATTATGTCAAATTGCTGCATGACTGCCAGCCATTGTGAGACATCCTTGATTGTAAGAGGTATTATGATTCAGAGGTATTAACTACGAGAAAATGTGCATCTTATCATCTCTGTAATACAGTGCAAGCTATGTGTCTCTTGGCAGGATATTTAACTTCCTGTGCCCTGGGATCCTAATCTATAAAGTGAGGCTAATAATAGCACTTGCTTCATGGGGTGCAAGTGAAGAGTAAATGAAACATTTATCACCAAAATTAATGTATAATAAGCATAGTTATTACTAATGATTATCTTTGCTGTATCCAGGTATACCTGACGATATCTATTGTCATATAACAAAGAAACTGTAAGTTTATTGGTTTAAACCAAATCCATACTCATTTTCACACAGTTTCTGTAATGTAGGAGTTTGGAGTGGCTTAAAGAGCTACTTCAGGCTTGGTCAGGTTCCCTGAAGGAGCAGCAGTCATCTGTACTGTCCACTGAGGCTGAGGAATCCTATTCCTAGATGACTAACTCACATGGCTGGTGGCTGGTGGCTGGTGGCTGGTGGCTGGTGGCTGGTGGCTGGTGGCTGGTGGCTAGCTTCCTTCCATATCTTTCTTCATGACTTCTCCAGGGTCTTCACAACACAGTATCTGGCTTTCCCTAGACCAAGTGACCCAAGATAGCAAGTGCCTTTTCAGACTGTCTCAGAAGCTGCTTCCTTTCACTTCTTCTCTCCTCATTAGAAGAGTCTCTAAGTCTTGTCTACACTCAAATTAGAATTGAGCTGCACCTCTTGAAGGGAAGACTATCGGGCTTTGTAGACATATTTTCAAATTACAACATGATAACTTTAGATCAAAATAGTTACCCTCATTCCTTCCATCGAGAGACCTTCCATCTCAGTTGTGGGCTGTTCAATATCTTATCTCTCATCTTCCTTATCAACTGTGTTGGATGAGGTCTCTATAAAAAATAAATAGCACATTTAGATTAGGAAGCTTTGGCAAGATTTTATTGCCAGAATGTGGGCAGGTGTTTAGTGGTGTAGGAAGCTGGAGACTAAAGTAGTTACTCCCTTAGAACCGAAGGAATGAGCAGAGGATTTACAGTGACTGAAAACCTCAAGCACACCAGGCACCTTCATCTGCAGAGAAATAGTGAAGGGATACCACCAGCCTGAGGCCACTGGACAGGGAAGAAGCTCAAGGCATATGTATCCTGAATCTGCTCCCTTCCCAGTTATTTTCTTCTGCATTCTCTGTTCTATCGTACTTCTCAGTACTTCACATCTGGTTCCAGATGTTGAAGGCTTTTTTCAACCCAAGCATCTCTCCATTTCCTGGTGCATATCAGCTGGGTGCCCTGCAATTTTACTTAGTTATAACACTATTTACTTGTAGAAAACACAAGGTCCCACACTCTCATGAAGTTGGTCTCTCTTCAGCTGCCAAACACAAGTCCAGGTTGTCACTCATTCTTCTGACTGACAGCTTTACACTGGAGGTTTCCTCAGCCTTCTGGGATATAGTCATTTGCTAGCATAGCATCCAGAACTTGTAAGCAGTTTATTACTAAGTTACTTATTTATGTAAAGGCCTATAACTCACTCATAGCCAAATGGAAGAGATGCGTATGGTAGCAGATGGGTAAGACCTGCAAAGGTTCCATGCTTCCTCTGGGCAAACCATCCTCACAGCTCTTCCATGTGAATCCCAACCTGGTGAACCCATCAGTTTTTCATTTTTACAGATACTTTATTAAACAGATTGATTGAAGAAGTTATTAGCCCTTGGTGATCTAGTTGGTTTCCAGATACTGTAAATTCAAGTGCGATGAAAGGTGTTTGTTATGACTAATGCAGGATGCTCCGTTTACCTTTTCCTCTCTCAACACTCAGAAAACCCCAACCTTTCAGGAACCAGGGAGATCAAATAGATAAATATTGCTAGTGAGCAACAATATCACGGCCCATTCTGTATGCTCACTGTGAGGAAGTTAAAGGCATGAAAACCCCACTGGATATGTCCATAAACATTAGACTGCTGTGGGAGATAGCATGGGGAGGAGAAGTGGATGCCAGATCTGGATAAGTGAGCAGAGGACAATCAGTAGGGTCATTCCCTCTGTCCCTCCACATTCCAAAGAGAGCACTCAGAAAATCCCATTGGCAATTTGATGATCACAGGGAGACACTAAATTAGTCACACTCCCTTTTAAGCTTAAATCATTAGATACTACCAAGTCCTTCATCTCAATTTGTAAGAGAAAATGAGGAGAAGAAAAACTGTTATAAGTCACATGAAAAATAAAACCTAGGGCTGGAGAGGTGGCTCAGTTGGTAAAGTACTTGCCCTGAAAGCGCTGTCTATCTCTAGAAGCCGTGTGTGTGTGTGTGTGTGTGTGTGTGTGTGTGTGTGTGTGTGTGTGTGTGATGTGGTGTGTGTGTGATGTTGTGTGGTATGTGTGTGTGTGTGTGTGTGTGATGTGGTGTGTGTGTGTGTGTATGTGTGTGTGTGTGTGTGTGTGATGTGGTATGGTATGTGTGGTGTGGTGTGTGTGTGTGTGTGTGTGTGTGTGTGTGTGTGTGATGTGGTGTGGTATGTGTGGTGTGGTGTGTGTGTGATGTGGTGTGGTATGTGTGGTGTGGTGTGTGTGTGTGTGTGTGTGTGTGTGTGTGTGTGTGTGTGTATGTGTTTAAGCCAGGAATGATGACATGTGTTTGTAATCGCAGCACTGGGGTGGTAGAGAAAGGAGGATCCCAGGGATTTGTTGGTGAGCTAGCACCCTTCAGGTCTAATAAGAGACCCTGGCTCAGAAAACAAGGTGGAGAGTGAATGAGGAACACACTCAGTGTCAGGCTCTTGTCTCCATGCTCATTTACACACACAGTCACTTACACATATACACGTACATATAAACACACACACAAACAAACATGCATACACATATACACATACCAAAAAAATAAATAAAACCTGTCATGATCTCTGCCTTTGAACACCAAGGCTTGGGCTGTTGTTCATAGTGGCCTTCTTCCACCATACATCTCAATTTCACTGATCTTTTGCCAATATCTCAGCTTAATGGGATTCTTTACTTTGCAAAGATAATTAAACCCGAATTCTGCAGAATACAAGTTCTGTGGTCAAGTCATTGCCATAGGTATCCATTGGATTGTACAGAAAGGGGTGCCGAGAAGCAGTCTGGTGGATCTTCTGTGTTCTAACCATTGTCTTTCATATTGTTTATGTCTATGGCAGTAACTAAATCACTCTGTTGCTTGAGACCCATCATCCACTTAGTAAAACAATTTTCTTTTCTTTACTCTACTTGCTGGTCTAGAAACTAGGAGCAATTGAGCATGAGCAGAGGTTGGCCTAGCTTACAATCCATATGGAGGATGATCTTATTGTATAGGAGCAATTTTCCTTCACCGGGCCCTAGAGCAGCCAAACTCCCAGTAGAATATTAGATGTCAGAGTAAGAGCAGCATCTCCCACTCCCTGTTCTTGACTCCTGAACCCATACTTCCTGGTCATGGGGGGCGGTGACATTTGTTTGAGGTGTATATCACATCCTGAAGTACAGTGCAGGCTCTTGGCCCCCAATTTGGATATAGCTGAACCTTCAGTACAGTAAGCTACACACATTGTCAAGCCAGGTACCCCTGTAAGTAGAGGCATGTAATAAAACCACTGAATTCTTTGGTTTTAAAATGTACTTTTTAAGGCTTGCTTTTGTAAATATTTATTATTTATTGATTGGTTTATATGTGTATGGGTGTTTTGTCTGTACGTATGTCAGCACCAATTGTATGGTGAGTTCCCACAAAGGTTAATAGAGGACATTAGATCCCTTGGAACTATAGTTACAGATGCTTTTGAGCCTCTTACTAGGTGCTGGAAATTGAACCTGGGTCCTCTGACAGATCAGCAAGTGCTTTTAACCCATGAGCCATCTCTCCAGCCTCTTGTACTGTTCTTTTATATGGTCCATGTGCTGCTAAGGTACTGCCATGGAGGATAGGGCCTTTTTAAAATTGTAAACATGACATTGACTGAACCATCTCAGGAACAAAAAGCAAATCTATGTGAAGGTGATGTATATGGGGTGACTCAAGCAGCCTAAAGCACACAGGTTCCTCTGAGGAAGGCTTGCACATAAAGGGCTCTGCCTCTGCTCGGCCTCTGCTGTTGGCAGGTTGGTCACAGAGCTACAGTGCTAGCCCGATTTCAATGGGGAAAGACCATGCTTCTATGGCCAATTCGTACCTGGGACTACTGATCAAGCACTGGGATGGTTGAGGGAAAGGTTGATTGACATCTTCAATGGAACAGAACGGGCAGGTTCCATAGTAGCCTGGGCTCTTTGTATAATTGTTCTGTGCTCTTTTCAGCAGTTTGAGTCCATTATATATTGTTTCCTTTTTCACTTCTGTGATTCTGAGGTAACTCCTAGTTCATTATGGGAGCATCTGGTCACATCATCATGTGATGATCTGTAAGATCCCCATGCTTTTCCAGAACCAAGTTTTAAACTGCTCTTGTTTAAAGAGTTACTGGGGCATATTTGTTGTACAAAGTGATGGATTCTGTGGGATAATTTTATTCATGCACATGTCCTTTGACCACACTCACTCTCATTGCTCTCTTTTGTCCTAACCTTCTTCTAGTCCCTCTAATCTTCCCAGGTCACATATGATAGGAGACGTGTAATAGTTGTATGAATCTGACTCATGTTCTTACTATAAGGCTTTCCAGCTCCCTCTATTTACCTGCAGATGATATAATTTTGTTCTTCTTTCTGAATAAATAAAATCTCATTATCTATCTATTATCTATCTATCCATCCATCTATATCTCTCTATTTATATTACCTGTTAATTACTTGTAATGATTTTATATAATGATTTCCTTCATCTATTCATTGACTAATGAACATCTAGACTGACTGAATGACTAGGCAATTGTTAACAGTGTTGGGATAAACGTGAATAGGCTATAGGTATCTCTATAGTAGGCTGACTTAGGTTGCTTCAAGTACCTTACCAGGAAGAATATAGCTGGATACTGTGCTAGCTCCACTTTTAGTCTCTAAGGAGCCTCCAGGCAGATTTGAATGGAGAATATACTGGTTTAAATTTCCATCAGCAGTATATAGGATTTTTTTCTCCTTGCATCCTCACAAGCATTTGTACTTGTTTTCTTTAGGTTTTTGTTGTTTGTTTTGTCTTACTGGCTTTATTTTTCCCCTGTTACTGAAAATAGCTTTTTTTTTCTCACATAATATATCTGGATTATGTTTCCCCTCCCTTTACTCTTCCCAATTGCTCCCCACCTCCCCTCCCATCCAGATCCCATCCCCTTTCTGTTTCTCATTAGAAAACAAACATGCTTGTAAGGGATAATTTCCATTATGAACACAGATGCAGAAAATCTTAATAAAGTGCTTGCAGACTGAATCCAAGAATATATCAAAAAGATTATCCACCATTGTTAAGTGGGTTTCATCCCATAGATGCAGGGATGGTTCAACCCATGTAAATCAATAAATGTAATCTACCATATAAACAAACTGAAATACAAAAACTACATGATCACCTTTAACAAAATCCAACACACTTCATGATAAAAGTCTTGGGAGATTAGGGATATAAAAGACATATGTCAACATAATAAAGCAGTTGACATAAAACCCTAGCCAACATCAACTTAAACAGAGAGAAACTCAAAGCAATTACAATCAAATCAGGAATAAGACAAGGTTGTCCACTCTCACCATACTTATTCAATATTGTATTTGAAGTCTTAGCTAGAGCAATAAGACAACTGAGGAGATCAAGAATATACAAATGGAAAGGAAGAAATCAAAATGTATTTAATTGCAGATAATATTATAGTATACATGTGACCCAAAAAAATTCCACCAGGAAACTCCTATAGCTCATAAACACTTTCAGAAAAGTAACTTGATACAAAATTAACTCGCAAAAATCAGTAGTTTTCCTATATTCAAATGACAAATGGACTGAGAAAGAACTCAGGAAAATCACACTTTTCACAATAGTCTCAAGTAATATAAAATATCTTGCTCTGATAAAACAAGTGAAAGATTTGTATGAAAAAAAATCTTTAAGACATTGAAGAAAGAAATTGAAGAAGATACCAGAAGACAGAAACATCTCCCGTTCTCATGGATTGGTAGTATCAATGTAATCAAAATGGCCATCCTACCAAAAGTAATCTATAGATTCAATGCAATCACCATAAAAAATCCTACACAATTCTTCATAGATCTTGAAAGGACAATGGAAATACATAAAACCCAGGATACCTAAAACAATCCTGAATGATAACAAAGCCAAACAAAACCAAAAACCTGCTGGAGGTATCACTATCCTCGACCTCAAATTGCACTAAATAGCTATAATAATAAAAACAGCTGTATTGGCACAAAACAGAGATGCCAATCAATGGAATAGAATTGAAGACCCAGACATAAATCCACATACCTGTGAACATTCGAATTTTTATAAAGAAGCCAAAAGTTCATACTGGAAAAAAGGCAGCATCTTCAACAAATGGTGCTGGTCAAACTGAATGGCTGCATGTAGAAGAATTCAAATAGATTCATATTCATCATCCTGCACAAGATTCAACTCAAAACGAATCAAAGACTTCAACATAAAAAGATACCCCTGAAAGAAGAGAAAGTGGGGAATAAAGGAACTCATTGGCACAGGAAAAGATTTTCTGAAAAGAACACCATTAACATAGGCACTAAGATCAACAATTAGTAAATGGGACCTCATGAAACTGAAAAATTTCTGGATGGTAAAGGATACCATCATTCACACAAAGCTGCAGCCTAAAGAATTGGAAAAGACTTTTACTAATCCCATATCTGATAGAGGGCTAATATCCAAAATATATAAATAACTCAAAAAACTAGGTATCAAGAAAACAAATAACGCAATTTAAAACAGGATACAGATCCAGAGAATTCTCAAAAGAGGAAACTCAAGTGGCTGAGAAACACTTATAGAAGTGTTCAATATCCTTACCCATCAGGGAGATGCAAATCAAAACTACATTGAGACTCCATCTTCCATCCATTATAATAGCCAAGATCAATAGCACAAGTGGCAGCTCATGCTGGTGTGGATGTGGAGTAAGGGGAACACTCATCCATTGCTGGTAGGAGTACAAACCTGTACTACCACCATGGAAATCCATGTGGTGGTTCCTCAGGAAAATAGGAATTTATTTAATGCAAGATCCAGCTATACCACTCTTGGGCACATAACCAAAGGATGCTTCATCCTACCACAGAGACACTGGCTCAACCATATTCATTGACGATCTATTCCTAAAAGCCAGAAACTGGAAACAGCCTAGCTGTCCCTCTACAGAAGGATGGATAAAGAAAATAGAATATTCCTCAGCTGTTATTAGCTTTTGTAACAACAGCACTACTCCCTGTGCTGAGTTGGACTCACAATGTGCTTTCAGTTTGCCTTTTGCTGATGGCTGAGGGTGGTGATACTTTCTCATTATTTTACTGTTCCTTTGCGCTTCTGCTTGTCCCTTTACCCACTTCTTATTTGGATAGTTTGTTCTTTGGTGCTAATATTTGAGATTGTTACATATTCCCCATATGAAGTGCCTGTTAGACTTATAGTCGGCAAAGATTCTCCATCCTTTGTTTCTTTATGCTATTGTTTTCTTTGCCATTCAAATGTTAACCTAATGCAACTCCACTGGTCAATGCTTGTGACTATTTCCTGAGCTGCTGCTGGAGTTCTGTTCTGAGAGTCTTTGCTTTTACCTGTGTACTGAAGTGTTTCCTCTAGCAATTTCAAAGTTTCAGCTCTTATGTTAAAGTCCTCGGTGCATTTTGAATTGACTTTTCATACAGAGCGAGAGACAGGGATTTAGTTTTGTTCTTCTACATGTAGATATCCCCTTTTCCTAGCACTGTTGAAAAGGCTACCTTCTTCGATGCATATTTTCATTATAACTGTCAAAAATTAGGTGACTGTAGTGTGTGAGATTATTGTTGAGCATTCTGCTTCTTTAGTTCATGCATCTGTTTTGGTGCCAGTACCATGATTTTTTTTTTATTTACTATGTTCTATCTAATTTTGGACAGGTATTTATAGTACATTTAGTTAGCATTTCTTTTTCTGCTTAGTATTGCTTTAGGTATTTGATATTTCTGCATGAATTTTTGGATTCTGTTTTCTGGTTCTGTGAAGAATGCCATAAAAATTTTGGTGGACTACCTTCAGTAATATAACCATATTCATAATGCATTCTGCTGATCTATTAACATGGGAGGCCTTTCTATTTTCTAGTGTCCTCTTCATTTTTTTGCTTTGGTGTTTTAGTTTCCATGGTAGGAGACTTCCAGTTCCTTGGTTAGGTTTGTTCCTAAGTGTTGTATTTTTGAGGCTATTGTTAATAGGGTTGTTTTCTAAGTTTTCTTTTAATCATCACGTTCCTTATTGATATATAGAAAAGCTACTGGGTTTTTTTTGTGTATTGATTTTGTATCCTTTGAGTTTGTTGAAGGCATTGATAAGATCTGAAAGTCTTCTGGGAAAAATCTTTAGAGTCTTTGATTCATAAGATCATACCATCTGAAAGAGGGGTAATTTGATTTCTTCCTTTCCTATGTAGATCTCTTTTATTCTTTTTCTTGCCTTAATGCTCTAAGTTTCCAAGTACTGTATCAACCAAGGCAGAGATTAGAATTTTCTTCCTTATTCTGATTTTCAGAGGAACTATGTTCAGTATAATGTTGACTATAGGCTTGCTATATAGAGACTTTATTATGGTCAGGTATATTCTTTCTATCCCTAGTTTTTTCAGAGCATTTATTATGAAGGGATTCTGAACTTTACCACAGGATTTTATGCATTTATTGAGAAGATCACATGATTTATTTCCTTGAGTCTGTGTGCTGTATTAAATTTACTGATTTGTATATATTGAATTATCCTAACATCACTGGAATGAAGCCAAGTTGGTCATGATATATGCTCTTCTTTACATTCTGTTTGATTTGTTTGCTAATATTTTATTGAGGAGCTTTTGTCCAATTTCATTGTGAAATTGGTGTATCATTTCTTTTTTTGTTGGATAATCTTCAAGTTTGGGTATCAGAGTAATACTGGCTTCATAAAATGAATTTGGTGGCATCCTTTCTGTTTCTATTTTATGGACTGATTTGAGGTGTATTTGTGCCAGTTCTCTAAGGGCCCAGCAAGATTCAGCAGTAAACTCATATTGTCCTGGGGCTTTTTAAATTTTTATGTTGAGAGAGAATTACTTCTTCATTCTCATTCCTCACTGAAGATCTGTTTATATTATTTACGGTCTCATGGTTTAATTTTAATGTAGCCATACATGTTTAGAAGTCATGTATTGCTTCCATGTTTTCCAAATTAGCATAAAATAAGTTTTGAAAATATTCCCTAACAAGAAGGGAATGTCACTCTTCTTTGGAGACAGGGCTGCAGGAGTGTAGTTCATGTCTCAATGGATGTCTACACACGTGTCTACACATGTATATGCATATGGACAGCAGTAATTAGACTCATGGGGTCATTAATAACAAAAATAAAATAAAAACAACACATGAAGCTGGGAGGGAGACAAGATAGGAAGCACTATGGGGAGTTGGGGTGAGGTGATATTAGATGGATATAATCAGTATACTTTATATAAATGTATGAGACTTTCAAAGAACAAAAGAAAATATTTTAAAATATGTTCACTGAGCTGGGAGGTGGTGACACAGGCCTTTAATCCCAACACTCAGAAGGCAGAGGCAGGTGGATCTCTGAGTTCGAGGCCAGCCTGGTCTACAGAGCGAGTTCCAGGACAAGCTCCAAAACTTCACAGAGAAACCCTTTCTTGGAAAAAAAATATTCAATGATGGTTCTCTATATTCCACTGGTGTTTGCTGTATTGTCCTCCTTTTGCCTCTAATTTATTAATTTAGTCTTTTATCTTTCTCTCAGTTAGTTTTGATAAAGGTTTATTTATTTTGTTTATTTTTTTCAGTTATGTGCCTATGTGTTTCACCGATTCTTTGTATTATTCTTTTATCTCCATTTCACAAATCTTTGTCCTAGTCTTTATTATTTCTATCTACTGCCTTTGTGTCTGGCTGGTTATTGTTTTGCCAGGACCTTGAAACATACAAATTCAGTTTTGAGATCTCTCTGAATTTTTGATGTAGGCCCTCAAAGCTATGAACAGCTCTGTTTCTTGGATACCAAAGCTTAAGGCAAGTTGTACTTTGACTTCCTTTGACTCTAGCAAATTTTTGTCACTCCTCTCTTTAATGACCCACTATCATTTAAGAATCCTTTACTCAATCTTCAAACATGTTTGCTTGGTTCTGTAGCTTCTCTTAACATTGCCTTCCAATTTGATAAGATACAGGAAATTACTTTGATTCTTTTGCTCTTCTCCACAAATTATAATTTGATATTATTATAATATCATATTATAATATCTTCTTAAAGTATTGTTCCCTTTACTAATAAATAGCAAACTTTTTCTAACTAATTCTATAGTTAAGTCTACTTTGTTAAACATATGGGTGGCTGCACCTGCTTGTTTCCTTATCCATTTGCTTCGTATATCATTTTCCATGCTTTGACTTTAAATCTCTGTGTTTGTCTTTGCCAGTGAACTGTGTTTCTTGCAGGCAACAAGTGGTTGGAATCAGTCTACGGTTTTTAACAGTTGAGATCATTACTATTTAGGGTTACTATAAAGATATATTTGCCAGTTCTTATAACTTTGCCTGCTGTTTTCTCGGTTAGTTCAAACACTGTTTGTTCTTTGCTTTCCTCCTTATTTGTTTTAGGGGTTTGTGGGTTTATGGCATTGTACATATTTGATTCTTTCCTAATTCATCTATTCCTATCATAATATTAATTCTTTCTGAGCTCCCCTGCTCTGTCTTTCCTTCTCCTCTGTGTTAGAATTCCTTTTCGGATTTTTCTGTAATTTTTGGCTTAGTGATGTTGAATTGCTTTAGTTTGTTCATATGCTACTTTCAAATGTAGACTAGGTGCTGGCAGAGAGGAGCACAGTTTTATTCAAGTGTTTGAAATCTTACTAACCATAGGAAAGTTATCTCATGTTTTGGACTTCTAGGTATTCCATACCGTGGTTGTGTATAGTGTGCAAACAGGTCTTGTATGTTATTTAAAAAAAATAAGCAGAACAGATTTCAGTTGGCTCCCATTTACCACAGAGACTTTTCTTGTTCTGGGATTTAGCTAAAACAGCCAAATTTAACAGTTACTTGGTAACTGAGTCAGAATAGCATGTCAAATATTTTGGTCTTTATTGTACTTTACTTCATTGTGGGTGCTACAATTATAAAAAATTATTGTTACTTTTTATGGGGCATCCCACCATTCTTTGGATCATGACTGGGATGCTGAGATGCTTCTTTAATACAACAAGACCTTAAAGTGTTCCAGGGTTTACTCCTATACTCTGTATGCATGTGTTTAATTATGACATCCAGCAGGTCTATTGTCCCTTGATGGTCAGTTCCAAATTGCTTTTTATTAATTATCAGTGTGATGTTCTATGGAATACACAGGCAATTATAATGGAAAGAGAGAGTAGTTACTGCTCTGGGGAAATATTGTACAAGTGTGTTGTTGATACAGTCATGTGAGTATAAATTGCTAATGATTTTTTCCCTACTGAGTGAAAAGGAAAATAAAACATTATACATATCGATAGCTTTGTATCTGATGTCAAGGATAGTCTTGATCTGTTCTGGCAATTATACAACATCTAGAGTGGCAGTCATGATTATAATAATACAAAATTTCAATTGCCATTTTTGGTAACTCCTCTTGTGAGTGAGCAATTTTCTTAAGGATTTATAAGAAATTTCTACCTCTGACTCATTTCTTTGTTATTGGAGGTCATATTCCTTCTGGTTTTCCTGAGGTCACAGTGTTGATTTCACTTTGGTTTCTTTACTGACATGAAGATAGGTTAGTTCTTGACTTTCACTTATTCCTTCCTAACACAATATCCTTCTTCATTGGGGAGCATGTAGGATAAAAAGTCTGTCTTTTACTAAATATTTCTGTGCTAAGGAAGGACCAGAGGACTGACCCCAAAATGAGTTTTCATGGGCCCATTGTAAGATGATCTTGGGCCAAAACTTTACTTATTGTCTAATCTCCACAATCCTTTGGTAACCTTGGACCAGGAGTCCACATATCATATCATCTCCACATATCTCCACTTGACAAATAGACCACATGACATTTTGCATCTCTACAGATTAGCTCAAAACTATTATCTTTATATGATATGTATAACATGATTATACTTTATGATTATTTCTTATTTTAACAATCACAACTGACCAATTGCTTCAGATCTCTGTGGTAAGAGTGCAGTATAAGCTTCATGGTACATCAGTTACATGATGTATCCTTGTAGCGATACTGAAGGGTCCAAATCCCCAAATGATCTAGCCTTCTCCTCCATAGAGAGGCTCTGAGCCTAAGAATAGGCTTAATTATGGGAACTTGCATAATGCCTAGGTTTTGCACATCAGATCTAAAATATTTTCTCTTACATAAGCCAAGACTTTCAGTAGATGTCAATCTATATTAATGTCTTCATATCCTGTGACTAATTAGTCTTCATCACACATTAAAATAGTCTGATTATCATTCCGTCAGTGTGCCCTGTGATAGTAATTGCCTCTCTAATCTCTGTGTTGCCACCTGGTTTTACCAGTACAGGATCTAATTAGTGCCACTGAAATCAGAGAACTCTAATATATTATACCACGGCCCCACTTGTGCCTGTAGACTGCATGGGACAGACAACAAGAGGAGCCTCCAGAAAAGCTAGGTTTCCTTATCAATATATTTCTTAATTTCTTTGGGGAAATAAATATCCTTCAGACACTCTCTTTGAGGAGATATGTGTTAATTACTTTTCCTGTTGCTGTGATAAGATACCACAACAAGAACAACTTAAGGAAAATAGGATTTATTTTGGTTCACAGTTCAAAAATACTGTCCATCATGACAAGCAAGGCCTGGTGGCAGGAGCTTGAGCGAGCTGGTCATGTTGCACTGTCAGTGAAGAAGCAGAGAGAGGTGGACGCTAGTGTTCAGCTCACTTTCTGATTTGTACTCAGTTGTAGATCCCAGTCCTTGGAATGTCCATGTCCACAGTCAATGTGAGTCCATCACATCAATTAATTACCCAACATAATCCCTCATAGACATGTTCAGAGACTAATGTGATCTAGACAATTGTTCATAGGTGTGCCTGGAGGCTATATCCTGGGTGAGTCTAGACCCAGTCAAGTTGACAGTCAGTATTAACAATACAGAGTGATAGAATCAGGATGCCTATGAGTAGCATATGCAAAGGATCCATTCCAATAGTCTAATTTATTGAGCCTTCAGACCTATTCCCATGTAAAATGTTAAATTTTGACATTTTGTTCTTATAAATTCGAGGCCATCACTGACGGTAGGTCTTGCTTAGGCAAAAGGTATACACTAAGTGTCACATTAATGTGCTTATGTACAGGAAGTCAGCTTCTATATTTATCCTAGACCAATCTCAGAGGCAGTTTTGAAAAAATATTATTTCCTAAATCCATACCAACAGTATCTACCAGATTTCCCTGTAATTGCCAGTGTGTTGATTCTTCAGTCTACCTCTGAGTGATCCTCATAAACTATGAAGGGAGTGCCAAGCCTCTGCTGTTTACATGTCCTTTGATGCCTGTCTATCATAATTTAATCTTGGTGAGCAGACTCACACGTTCTCACCCTCGTCTACCTCTCCCTTGAGCTCTGCCAGCTCACTACAGCACTGCCATGGGTGTCCTTGAACAGCACAGCCATGAGTGTCCTTGAACAGCACAGCCATGGGTGTCCTTGAACAGCACTGCCACATGGATGTCCTTGAACAGCATGGCCATGGGTGTCCTTGAACAGCATGGCCATGAGTATCCTTGAACACACCAGTTTCTTCCCTTCCTGGGTGTTTGCTCCAGCTGTTTCCTTTGCCTGAAATGTTCTTCCTTCTGATCGCTGAAAAGCTGCTTCCTTAGAATCTAGACTTCAGAAGAAATGTCTCCCTTTTAGAACTCCGCATTGTCCTTTTAACCACTTAAGGATGTTTCTGTTAGTTTTTCCTTCTATATTTCTCTGCATATTGATTATTTCCTTTGACCTTTAGAATATTAGCACGAATTTTATAATGCCATGAAAAATTTTTTTAGTAAATTTCTGTCAAATGAATCAATAAATGCATGAATGGGAGGAACTGCTTTCGTTAATATGATTTCACCAAAGGAAAGCCAAGATACAAATGATCAGTTAACTAAATTATTGGGAGAAACAGAAAACAAGACTAAAAGGACATGAAGTCTGATGCAATTGATGTTTTTTGCAATGTTCAGGTTATTTGTGATAAAGCAGGTGTATAATTACCAGGGACTGAGTATTCAAATGGAAGCTGATCAGATTATGTATAAGGACGGGATTCTCGTGTTTGAGAGACAGCTCAGTCAGTAGAGTGTTGGACTGCCATGCAAGGACCCGAGCATGAGGACCCGAGCTTACTCTCTAGAATTTGTGAAAAGGCTGGGCATGGTGGCCTGTGTGTGTGTGACCTCAAGTGATGGGAAGGTGTAGACCGGCAGATACCTGGAGTTAACTGGTATGTCACCTCTTCAGTGGGTGTTTCCCAGATCTCAGTAAGATGAGCTATTTCAGAAAAACAGTGGGCTAGAGAGATGGCTCAGTTGATAATGTGTCTGCTGTACAAAGACGTGGGTTCAGATTCCTAGAAACCACGTAAATAGCCAAGTGTGGAAGTATGTTCATGTAACTCTAGCATGGAAGGGATGGAGATAGGTGGATCTGTTGAAGCTAAGTGGCCATGCACCTTGGGTGAATTGATGATCTTCAGGCTGAGTGAGAGACCCTGTCTTGAAAAATAAAGCTAAGAGTGGTCAAAGAAGATTCTCTGAGCTGACCTCGGGCCTCCACATGCACTCATCCAAAGGTTCACATTTATGGTCACCCGCATGCCCATGTGTACACACCCACACTTACACATAACGTTCATTCACTCATACAAACACCAGGTGTAGCACCTGAGGATGAAATTTTCCAAGATTTTCCTCTAACATGTAACACACACACACACACACACACACACACACACACACACACACACACACACAGAGAGAGAGAGAGAGAGAGAGAGAGAGAGAGAGAGAGAGAGAGAGAGAGAGCATACAAATATGTGTACAGCTATACAAATAATTTTTTAAAAAGTAAACACCAGACCTTTGACCCCTAAAAGGCAGCAAACTTCCCAACCCTACAGTAAGCAATTACCTGCAGTAAGAAATCAAGGAAGTTAATAGCAAATTTGCAATAAACCAATCCAGGAGCTACACAAGTTACCCCAAAGGTCCAGGTCTTAATACACAGCTTTCCCACTTTCGGCCCATGTTTACAAGCTAAGATCAACTAGACCATTCCAAATGTGTACTTGTATCCTCTCATGTAAGATGTCCTCCCTCTAGCTAGCCTGCCTGCTGTATTCCTACACCAACAGCCTTCAAATAAGCTTCAGGGTACACTAAGCATCGTTCCTTTCTTCTGCTGCAAAGCTCTCCTACTCCTCTGCTCGCATTTGAGTCTCTGCCAAACGCATGTGATGGTGTCCAAATTCCTTTGCTAGCAAGCTCTGAATAAATAGTCTTTAATTATTCTTAGTTGGGTGGTCTTCGCTGATTTCCACAAAGACACCAACATGTACAGCACCTAGAAAATTCAGGATAATGGAGGTATTCAGTGAGAATTTTCCACACAATTGTGCTATGTAGACCAGACCTCTTGGATCTGAGATGAAGCTTTGCATTAAAATGTTGTGTCTAGAGTACCATGCGATGCCAGAATCGTCTAATGAGGTTGCATTGTAGTGTGTGATACACACTCCCGAGAGAATTGACGAGATTATCGCTACCCACTCTTGGCATTTTCTCTCTTCACCAAAAGAACAGAGGGGATGAGTTTGAAAAGGATATAAAGTTTTTTTTTTTTAAGAAATGTCTACAAATTAAATATATGTAATTATGTATGGCTATTTATTCTTAATGGATGTTTCAGAAACATAATTCTAAGGGAAACTGCCTTACGTTGTGGTTGCCTGTTTGGGTATTGTGAGCAGGAAAGCATTTGCTTTATTCAAGCCATTAATGAAATGTCACTGTCGATCTACCTCTAACTGCATCATGTGCTTTTTATTCTTTGTGTTAAAAATAAAGAAATATAGATGGGAATGTTTCCAGATATCATTTTGTTCCTATAAAAATGAGCTGTGTTCTAATGGCAAGCTTTATCCTGATTTCTTATTTATAAATTTCACTATAAAAAGTCAGACACCTCAATCTGTGCACAATAAATTTGGATGATAATTTTCTCCTTGAAAAATTACTATGTCCAATAATACCTGCTAATTTTCATGGCCATTTAGTGATTTTCCCCCCTTCCTTTCTCCTTTTTTGTTTTATGTTTGTTTCTGTAGGTAGAAACATTTCTTTCTAATTAACCTTTCTCTCCCTGTGGCCCTGCGCTTTCCTCCCTGGATCCTGATAAACGTTTGATGATTCCAGGCTTTGAAAGAATAATGTATTCTTGAGAAATAGTAGGTCAATATTGGCTCATATTTCCTGGAAGGATCTGAAAATAAGGTATCTGGCATAATTTTTAGTGTGCTTTATAAACATTGCCGGGCATTTTGTGCATCAGCACATGCCTGGTCGAGGTTAGACATGGTGGAGAGATATTAACCTGGCTCTTTAAAACTAAAGATGTGGTGTTTCCCCTGCATAGCTCAGTGTCAGAGCACCCACACTTCTCCCTGACCCTGATTCCTTCACACTCTTCGGCTCCCTTGGAAACCGGCTAAACCAAGTCGGTTAGCACTTTGTGGAAGCAACTGGGTTGCTGGGACTAAGAGAATGCCTGCCATGTGCGAAGACGTTGGTTCAAATGTTTGAGCCTGTTTGATGACGGGTCTAATCTGCCTGTGAGGGGAGGGAGAACAGTGAGTTACCAAGAGAGCATTAATGGTGACATCATTCTTGGAAAACTCTGATTTATTCTACTACCTCAGATGGGGAAAGGGATCTGAGGGGTGCATCTTGATCTCTACATTGAGAAGTAAGGACGGTATGCTTCGTGGGGCTGGCAGTGTCTCCCTTCCAGGCAGTTAGATGGTTGACAAGACACATGAAAAGGACATTGTCCTCCATAAGATGTTTGGGTGTCATATGCCTGTAACAGAATTTATTTTTGCTGGCAGGACCCTCGCCTGCCTTTGGCAGTTTTAGAAGCACCAATAACATTCCACGGGGCTGTGGAAATGAATGAACTTGGAGGTTGATCATTGTCTTTGGTAAACTGGCTTACCCTCACCAGTGGCAATGGTATTAACTACCTTGGGCTTAGTACTGCCTCATATAAGCACAGGGATCTGACATGTAAGTTACACATGTTTTTCCAGTCTTCAGTATGACTTAATGGCATGGGTAACCTCGTCATTGCCTCTTTCCACACTGTGAGACTGAGACTGGCCCACACCATTAGATCTGGAGAGGAATAGAGATGCAGAATTCCTCACATCTAAGTCCGTGACAGTTTCTCTTGTATTTGGAAAAAAACAAAACTCACTCACTCATCTCTGGATCTGTTCCCCTTTTATTCTTGTTTTATTCAGAGCAATTTGCCCTTGCTTGAAGAGGAAATAAGAGGACTGGGGTACAGACTGAGTGGGACTCAAACAAAATCAGGTCCACATCAGACTTCATTTGGGGTTTCAGGTTGATAGTTACTTCATCATACATGCTCCAACTCTTGGATTTGGGTTTCCATTATGTTTTTTTTTTCCTTTCAGGGTTTAACTATAAAAATGCCTGTCTGGTTCTCCAAATCACATACCCTACACTTTCCCAATCCCAAAGCCCATATTCTGATTTCTCTAATGATTTTCAACTTTAAATTCATGTGGCCATTCATTCTTTTCCATCCCCATTGTTTGTTCAACATGTCATATGCTCTTTCTTCACATTCTCTCCTGGCCAATCCTCATCCTCATAGCTCTGTATGCCCCATTCCAATTTTGGAACAATAATCTATAGCCATTAACTGACTTAACAAATCTTTCTGTCAGTGGGATACTTTATGGAAACTGAAAATGAATTAACGTTTATCTCAACAGCTAATCATAAAATCTACTGCCTTCTTATTGCAGGTTCTAAGATAATGATGGCCCATACACTATACAAGGAAGATCTTGATAGGTCTTGACAGGGCCCAAGCTGAATTGAGAGGGAGTAGGAAGATGTCAGCCCCTCATGAGGACCATGAGGCCTGCAGGATCCAAGAGTTGCTAGAGGAAGGTAACCTCAGCACTCCTACAGCAAGCTACACAAACCACACACACACACACACACACACACACACACATACACACACTCACACATTAGGCTTGTACTCACATGTGCACATGTGTACACACTCACACAAATATCTGACTGACACCAAAAAGTATTAACTTTGATGTCTAAAATTAATAATCTTAAAAAAATTTTTCATTCATCACTTTTTGTAAACATTAATTTTGTAAACATTAATCATTAACTATCATGTGCAGTTTTTGAGTTGGTTTCCAAGACAAAGGTTGCTGTGTTATTTAATTTAAGCTATGAACAATAGAAAACTGGTAGATAGAAAAAAAGAAAAGGATGTCCAGGGCCACATCTTAAGCACAAAAATATTAATTGTCTGCTACATTTATAAACAAAACAAAGGAAAGAATGTGATTTCTTTTTGACTTGGGAAAACATTAGATCATTCTTTCTGAGTTAGCTGAGTATTTTTTTTTCCTGCAGAACCTTTCAGGGACTTTAACTTGGTGATGTATGTTGTTAATTTCAGAGAAGGAAATAGAATGTGTCACTTCTCTAGGGTTTCGTATGTATGTGTGGGTGTGCATGTGTGATGTTTATCACATAAGATGAAGTTTCCTGAATGTATTTTGGGAAATCCTAGCTGACAGAAAAACTTATGAGCAAAACTAAAGGATTATGAAATGGTGAAAAAAAGAAAAATCTGTTTGCTGAGGTAGTGTCTCAGAAAGGAGACCGATGCATGGCTGGCCTGGTCACTGTGTGGCCAATTGCTGTATCTAGCGATAGGCTATTTCTGGATCATTAATGCCACAGATAAAAACTGAAACAGAGCCCTTGTCTTTCGTCAGATTCAGTCTCTGCATGCTGTAGGTCTGGCTGGTGGGGTTTGCACTGGGTTCCTTGATACATAATGTGGATCCCACACATTTAAATATTCTATATTGAATATTAAAAATTATGTCCCCCATACCATAAATTGATTGATTTAAAATCTCAGTCACAAGCACTACACAATTTATTTGGGCCTTATCTAATTGTGCCTTTATATATACCTAGCTGTCTGAAGAAGTCTGAGGTGGTGTGAACACAAAGCATGGTCTGTACTGAGGCGTTGGAACATTACCAGGGTTTCTCCCCACCCCTCTCCCTCTTGTTCTCCTCCTTCTCCTCCTCCTCCTCCTTCTCTTCTTCTTCTTCTTCTTCTTCTTCTTCTTCTTCTTCTTCCTCCTCCTCCTCCACCCCTCCCCCTTCTCCTCCTCTTTCTCCCATCCTTCTCTTCTTTTTCAATGGCTTGTTTGCCTTATTCTATGACTATTGTTTCTCAAGAGCTTGTACATCACATGACCCTCAATCCATTTGAGCCTATCATGATAGACTAACCAATCTGTCAATCCTAGCTTTAAATTCTCAGGAAATCCAATGCACCCACTGCAAATTGAGCTTTCTCTGGTGATAAAACTGTCCATGGCTATATGTACGGACAGCAGGTCATGTAGGAAAAAACATAACCATCAACTGGGCTCACTGCTCTTGGAGGTGTGACGTTCTTAAAGAGCTTGGATAGTCCCCATAAATCCATCTGCTACAAGACCCTTCTCTAATAGTCCTTCTAATTTGTATCCTTGGCTACCTCATTCTATGTTCAGTGAATCTCTGTTTCACCTCCATGGAGACTTTGTCATGAACAAGTTGCATCAATTACTCTTTAGTAGGTAAAACATGAGATTTGGATTCTGCAGGAAGACAGTGTGTGTGTATGTGTGTGTGTGTGTGTGTGTGTGTGTGTGTGTGTGTTGAATACTTCAAAAATAAAAATATTCATATATATGTCCTATAGTTGGAGACTTCTAAATTTTCATCAAACAAACAATCTAAGATACTTTCCCAAAATCATTTTCTGTATCTCCTCCTCATGTAGCCAAACTGAGAGAAAAATAACATGTTGTTGATATTAAATAGAAAACAACACATGTTAGCTGAGGATTCCACTCAATGGGGGAAAAAAACCATTACAGACTTAAATTCAGGTGGATTTGATAGATCAGAGGATTCCAGACCCTTCCTTTTATAGATAGGGAATATGAAGCTCCAGGCTTGAGAGATGGTTCAGTGGTTTATGCTTGCTGTACAAGCATAAGGCCCTCAGTTAGAATCCCTAGAACCTAGGCTAAAATGTGGGCATGGTAAGGGCGTGTCTACAGTCCTAGTATGGCTACACAAGATGGGACGTGGAGACAGGAGGATTCTCAGAAATTCTAAAGCTAGCATGCCTGGCATAAACAGTGTGAACACCAAAGAAGAGAGACAAAGTGGGAAGGAAGGACCAGCATGGGGGCTTTCCTGTCATCTCCACAGACATGGTGTGGCACATAGACATACACTCATGAAAATAGATGCATATACATACACACACACACACACACACACACACACACACACACACACGCACACTCGCGCGCACACACACACGCACACAGTATATGCACACATAGAGAAATGCATACACACAGAAAGAGACAGGTAGGGCAGAGAAAGAAACAGAAAAGAAAAGAAAAGAAAAGAAAAGAAAAGAAAAGAAAAGAAAAGAAAAGAAAAGAGACAGAAAACTCAGCATGCAGAAACCCTTTGTCCCAGGTCACACAGGTAGACAGTGGGCCTTATGTGGATGACACAGTGGCTTTTTTTCTTCTTGCAAGTATGTTGATTATTTCTAAGCTTTGTCCCTAACATTGTCTATGCCACAAAAGTATTAACTCCAAATTGCATGTAGCTTTTTTCCTTTTCTTTCCCTCCTTATTTTAATTACAGGATTGGGGACTAGTTTGCCTTGAGTTTCCCTAAGAAACAATGCATGTTGACAGTAATTCTTCCAGCAGAGAGGCAGGGAGAGCCAGCATCTGGTTTTAAATATTGTTAGCACAATGGAATGAAGGCCCTGGAGACTTTCCACAGACCCTCCGTGTTCACACCGTCCAAGCAGGCCTTTGGGATGGATGTCTTTTCCCTCGTCTCTTTTGGTGGCTGATCAAGAGACAGACATTTTCTGAAGAAAATGATTTGGATTTGGACAATGGTTCTTAAATTTGCAGTGGGCTGAAGGGCTATTTGGCAAGTGGAAGCTTAGCACTGGATTGTCTGTGAAATTACTGACTGTCTCTCTTGTGTTCCATGTTTTTGTGTGCATGCTATTGGAGTCCAACATCTTTTTTTCCCTTTTTTGGTAGCCTCGCGCTCTAGCAACGCATTTGTTCCCAGATAATGTCAAGGAAAATGGCCAGAAAGCAAGTGCAACCAGTACAACAGCTCGGAGGTGGAAATTTTATTACGTTTTCCTTAACAATGGCCCAGATTGAAAACAAAACAAAAAAACAAAAAAAACAAAAAAAACCAACAAGACGCCTCAAAGTTTCTTTGGCTCAAAATCCCTGGCTTCCTGGAACAACGCTCAGAAAGAAAGATTATGTGCTCAGTTTCCAAGCAGAGGGATGTGTGGTACCCAGGCTGCCCTCAGCTTTGCTTTCCTGCACATACAGGAGCCTTAACCAGCCTTCCTGCCCCTCTGCAGATAGAGGCCACCTCAGTTCTGGTGTATGTGGACATGTGGGGGACACATGTGTGTGCAGGTGGAGAAGTGTGTGTTGAGCTTGTGAGAGTGACAACCTTGGGGTGTTGCTCTGTCTTAGGTGCCACCAGCTTGTCGTCTGAGATGCATTCTGTCACAGAGAGCCGCCTCCCTAATCCCTCTGCCCTCAGTTCTGAGAGCCGTGTAGCCCCTGCTTGATGTTATGGTCCCCACAAAGGCACAATGTTTCTTCTACTGCTGGTTTTCTTACCGCCACCATCCTCATGCCAGTCTGGACAAAATTGAAGTGCTAATCTCCATCAGAGAACAAATCCTCAAGCTGAAGGTCAGCACTTCTTTTATTCACCCTGGCAGAGGATGTTCCTTTCCCTCACTAATTACATAATACAACTACAGTTACTTTCTGGGGAGCATACATCCTTGCCTCCTGCCACACCCAAATGTTCTTTAGTGACCGTGAAGTGTCAACTTGTCTGCTCCTATTCTAGTCCACCCAGGCTGGTGTCTTAGCTCTCATTTTCGAGTCCTTACCCTTCTCACTGAAGGAAGCATCACCTCTTCTTTGTTAGCAAATCCTGAAGTCCCAGAGAGAGAAATTTTTAAAAAAGAAACCTTTTCAGTAGATTGACAAAGCCCACAAAATAAGAATTGTGTCCTTATAATACTTTTGAATTCTTAGGCCGGATAGGTGGATCACAGTTCTACCCAATTCTGGAGTTCTCACTTCTGTGGGTTTGGAAACCCCAGTGTAAGGGAAAGAGAGAGACTTAGACTATGGAAAATAGCAAATAATTTACCACTGTGAACCCATTTTCTCCTTTGAGTTGAATATAAACTAATTCGTATGTGGGCAGTGTCTGCCTGAGAGACCTCTTGCTTCATTTCCTTGTATCCTTTGCCCATCTCCTGCTGTCCAATGTTTGGTTTAAAATGATGCCAAACATTTGGGCGGTTGGCTGGATTCTTCAGTTTTCCTTCTCCCAGATGTTTGCAATCCTGTGGACATTGTCGGAGATTTGTTTATCATCATCCAACATGTAATCATGCTGGGTCTGCATAATCTTCATCTTCCAGATGAAAACTGAAAAAGTCAGTCAGTCATCCAGATGTCTCCAAATGTCTGGGTGTTTGTCATTGCCAAAGAACATCTGGATGCCTGCACATTTTTTTTTTGTTTCATTTCTTATTCATGTCTTTGGCACAGACACTGTCTTGGGTTTAGTTGCTCTGGATACAGCAGAATAAATAGCCTAATGGGGATGGGTAGATATTTAACAGAGATATAGTCACAGGTTTCCTGTAGTTAAAATTTAAGCTCTAAACAATTGGAAAATCACCTCCGAGGGAGTCTCCAAGAGAAATGGCACGGTGATCCCTTGGAGTTCTCTCTAGAGGTCTGTTAACATCAGGGGAGTTGAGAAGTTGTGTGTCATCAGCATTTATATGGAGGAGTCCAGGCCCGGGAGACACACTTCAGAAAGAAAGAAGGAGAGCTGGCACCATTTCCAGTCCCAATCATAAACCAAAATTCTCCACCATAAACATAAGCAGATATCTGGATGAAGCTGAGGAAGGCTGTCTGCTCTTTGGCAAGTGCACAGTGAGCAGCAGCAGGCATTCTTCCTCTCCTGGCAGCCTGTTATCCTAGATCGACGTGTCCACGGCACAAAGGAAGCAAGGGTACAGGAAGTAAAGCGGTTCGTGGGTAAGGTCATAACCTTCAGAGCCAGAAACTCCTGCTACATGCCTTGTTGCGGATTCCGACCAGTGTCATGAAGACCACAGCCCCTCGCCTCTTTGAAACTTGTTCTGTTTGCCTTTAAGACCGTCCATTTGGATTATGGCAAGGACTGAGACAACACATTTAAAGAGGTCACACAATGCCTAGTGTGTCACAAATCACCATAAAATAAATTCAGGGTAAGACAATATGCACTCTTTGCTGGCTACAGAGAGTGTTGAACTCAGAAGAGAGGCCCCGCTGTTTCTAAACTTGGGAGTTACATGAAAGCGACTAGAAAAGAGGGTGGAACGTGAGCATCAGAGGTGGAGATCTGAGCCTGGGATGCTCCCGTGTGAACAGTGGGTGGAGTGGGATCAACCTGCAAGGCAGGGGTCACCAGGCCTGTCCTGAGGGTCAGGAGAGCAGGGTTTCTGGAAAGGAGTGATTGTCCTTGTCCATGTGGCTGGCGATGTGGCACAGGGAACTAGGTTAAGAGTCAGTATAGCAGACATCATATTAGTTAGGATTCCTTCAGAAGAAAATCTAGAAACTGCAAAGCAAATAAAAGTGGCTTATTTAAGAGACGAAGGACCAAACATGATGGTACATGTCTGTAATCTCAGCACTTTGGAGGCTAAGGCAGGAGGATTACAAGTTTGAGTAGTTGGCTAGCTATGGAGTGAGTTATAGCCAGCCTGAGACACATGTTAAGACTGTCTCAAACACACACACACACACACACACACACACACACACACACACACACACACAGTAGGAGAGTCAGAAAGGGAAGGCAGAGAGAAAAAGGACGTTACCATGACAGCTACAAGGGCTGGCAGCTGATATGAAAACTGTGGAAACTTTGGAGGTCATGTAAAACAGTCTTCAGAAGATCACCCCACCCAAGGAGCATCATTTGTTTATCAGACCCTGCCAAATATTGGCTAATCCTTTTCCAGGGTCAGAAAGGTCCAATTGAATTCCTGGCACTTTTGGTATATGCCATAGAGAAAATGTAAGCTCCCATGGCCAGAGCAAGGCTTGGGTGTAGAGGGCCAGGTGCTGCAATTGGAAGCTGAGCTCTCGGGCTCTGAGTGGTGCAAGCATGGAGTAAAGGAAGGTCTAGGGAGTGGTGGAAACTCAGGCCAGACCGCAGTGGGCTGAAGAATGAGACAAAGTGAGGGGGTGGAAATAACATGTGCTTACCATGTGTTGGAGACTATCAAGTATGCAGAGAATAAAATGACTAGATTGTTGGTCAAATGTGAGTCAAGGAGAGGTGTTGAAAATGGCATGCTCTGCCTTAAAGTCTTCTTTTATGGTAATTGGAATGGTCCCACAGAGAGGGAGGCTACTGACCGGACATGAGAGTGAGGTCCCCAAGAAGGGATGAAAGGTCCTGTGCATATAATGGGGCTGGCTTTGCAGGGTGGAGGTCAGTGCTGCACTTATTGTGAGCACAGAGGTGGAGGACATGGACATAGGGAGATGTGCATTTGTGTTGTTTCTTCTTTTGGTGGATGAATCTCCAGGTAAGGTGGTCAGCATGGGGCAGCAGGGTAGAGGCTGTGGGGTGGGCTGATGTGTGATAAAGGGGTTAGCTCAGAGAGGGACATAAACTCCCTGAATTTTCACCCCATTTTCTGACCTTTGTCTTTACCTAAAACCTGCCTCTCCCCAGGACAGTTTTTCCTTGCCTCCTTGAGAGGCATGACTGCTTTTTCCCCCCACCATCCACATCTCAGAAACACACAGAAGCAGGCATCCTACTCACTTCCTGTTGGGTAGCTATTTCCACTGAAGGAACACTTTTCTGCCAAACTGAAACATTTCCCCAGAAGGAGAAGGGAGCTTCCTAAGACTCAGGAAGTAAACAACAAAACTTACATGGTTCAGGAAGCTTCTGAAACTCACAGGATCCACAAAGCTCCTCCCCAAGGTTCCATAAACAGTAACAGCTGTTGTAGCAAGGAGACTCTTCCAACAGTGGAACTGCCTGCTGGTCATGCAGATGGCCCCAGGGCTGTAGCTTCCATGAGTCGTCACCCATACTAGGGTGTGAGTCCAGCTTTTCCAGGCTACTCTCACCTTTGCCCCTGTGGATAACCCCAGTAGACTTACTGATTCACTAGACTAGACTTGGACAGAGCTATTTCTTTGGTTGGTCACTGGTGCTTTATTTTGGCTAAATAGATATTTGTTCATGTCTTCCCAGGAATAGTCACACAGCTTATGCCATTGCTACCACCAAACTGCTGATCTTTGTTGTTTTTTTTTTTTCTGTGTCTAAATGTTTTTTGTTATTTTACATTCTGAAAAGTCTGTATCAGAATCCTTTATTGCAAACTGTGTATGTTTTTAAATTAATTAATGAATTAATTGTGACTGATTCTGCTTTATTGCTTCCTCAATAAGGGTTGCAGTCCTGCAAGGCTTTGTGGGTAAATCAGTAGTGAGTACCTGCTATTGCCTCTGAGAGGGCCAGGCAAATATCATGACAGTCTTCCCTAATAACTCAGTGAAGAACTAGGCCTTGGTTCCTGCTCTTTGGAACTAAACAAGCAGTTTCTGTAGAAGAGCCACGAACAAAGGACGATCAATCTCCAACATCCCAACAGCAAGGATGGGGAGACCTGGTACATACTAGGCCTGAGCCATAAATAGCTTAAGGTAATAACCAACTAAAGACAAAGCTTGGGACTTGTCCAGGCCTGCCAAAAAATGAAAAACTGTAGCCCTGACCAGCCCCTGACTAGCCTTGGCCAGTTAGAAGTTACTAACATGATTGCCACTTGCATAAGCCAATCATATCTAAGATAAGCTAACTTCCTTGGACATTGTCCTTAATTAGGCTGAAAAGGAGCCCTCACTTCCCTCTCCTGGTTGTCAACATTTTGCATTTGTGTGAGATGGCCAGCCCCAGCGTGCTGGAAACTTTCTTGGGATAATAAACACTGTTGTTGATTGCATAGGTGGATGGTGGTCTTTTGTGGGACTTCTCCAAGACCCTAACAGCCTCATGTTGCTTTCTCCCTGATCCTGTTACCACGCCTTCTCAGCTTGTTTGAGTTTTATTATTTCTTCTGTTTTAGAGGGGCTGTTTCTCCACACTTCAACTGAAGATGCCACTCAATATCTGGTTTGCAAATGGCAGTAAGAATCATCCTGATCTAGGTCTTTTGGGTACCCTCTTATCTGAAGCATTTTCTTCATAGTCCCATTTTGAATTATTCGCCACAGTCTTCACAGAAGGCAGCACCTTTAACCACGTGTGTTGTCCATGGGAGAGCACTGTTTGGTTTCTATTCGGATTGTGGTGGTTTAATCCTCTTTCCAAACCCACCACTGAAGCGTTGGTTGAATGAGCATTGCTCCTAAATTGCTTCTTAGCTGCCCTTGCACTATCCATCACTCTCCTGAGGTGGTGTCTCACATCCACGTCATGCTTTTATTTGCTAGTATTCCATAAGAGCATTGTGTAGCATATGTACAGTGACCGGGGCCTCTATGGTCTGCCATCAACAAGTTCTGCCTTCATCATAACTGTTTTCCAGGATGTCAGCCCATTGCTGAGTAGGAAGAGCCACGTGTCTAGGTAAGATGAGGTATGCTCCCTGGGAGAAGGGATGCTGTCAGGGGTATGTACCTTCTCCTTCTTCAGAGTAACTCCATGGAAGGAAAAGGACAGCCAGCTGTCTGTCTTTCCCACAAGTCAAGAGACAGCTGGGGAAAAGGCTGATTGAATTTTATGTCTTCCTTTAGCTCAGTGGTTCTCAACCTTCCTAATGCTGTGACGCTTTAATACCTTTCTTCATGTTGTGGTGACACACAACCCCCAACCATGAAATTATTCTTGTGGCTACTTTATAACCATAATTTGGCTACTGTTATGAATCATAATATAAATATCTGTGTTGTCCAATGGTCTTAGGTAACCCCTGTCTAAGGGTCATTCTGAATCCTCTTTGATGTCTTGGTCACCAGCTGGCAAGGCTGATGATGCATTCTGGACCAGAAGTTCATCCTTGGAAGTTGAGAGCAACGGAGCTCAGGACCCGACTGAAGCAGCATGGTGAACTCAGGGTTAGTACCTACCAAGGGACCACCTAGGCCCCTGGTTTATAATTGTGTGGTCCCTTATCTGCTAAATGGGGCTAATCAGACCAATTGTGGAAGGCTTATGAAATAGTAGGATGAAATGGTGGTAAGACTTGGTACCATGTGAGATATCTGGCCCAGTACTGGGCACACAGTAGGTATTATTCATCAGCCCATTGTTGTGAATCACACATCGCACTGCCAAAGCCCTGCTAACAAGCCCATTTCTCAGAGTTTCATAAACTAGACAAATTAAGTTATACCATTAATAACTAAGTGTGTCTTCATGGAGTCTTCTCTACATGGTTTGAATAGTGAATTCTCATCATGTCTTTGTCGTCAGCTCATCTTGCAAAGTAAGCATAGGAGACGAAAAGCCAGTTCCTAATAACTGGCTAATTTAGAGCTGAGGTGTGAAGCCAGATCTTCTGATTTCAAAGCCCGTGGCTTCCAGGGCTGCATCTTGAGTCTATGATACCCATTTGTTCGTGTCCGCATCTTGATAATTCCATGGAGTGCTGGTAGGGTACCCAACCCTCAGAGGGCCCTCTGTGCCACAGCCTGCTAGGAAAGCCAGAAGGCTTTGCCCGTGTTAGTCTTGGGGGACCCGGAGAGGGACTTCTTTTGCTTCTCCTGACCTCAGTTTAGCTGAGCTCACAGAAGCACTGCTGTGTGAGCTGTTTCATCCGGTGTTGTTCGGGCTCTGTGCGAGGAAAGCGTTCCTGAGAACGCACTAAGCCAAGGCTGTTTGTTCAATTATTAATGGGAACTGAGAAGCAACTTCACCCCGAGGCAGTGTTGTCGCTCAGATCATTTATGTCTTGTTTTAGGACTAAAAGTAAATTCACAGGCAATTGGGAAAAATGAATAACTGCTTTAAAAAAATCATTCTGGGGAGAGAGCTGGCATTGAGAGTGTATGAGTATGGCAGGAATAGGATTCCTAGTCTTCTGGGCTTTATTTCAATTTGTTTAGATAGAGGATAAAACCAAACAATAGCTTTCTTTTTTACTTGGGGTGGGAATAGAAAAGAAACAGGTAAAAAAGAAACTCTCTCCCACCAATTTCAGTACTCATTGGAACAGATATGTAGGAACAGAGGATGGTGAATAAACTCTCCCTCAGCTGTTTCCCATAGAGCCGCAGCTACAAGGGCTTATGGATATCTTTGAGTCTGGAGGCTGCAAAATCAGAGTTGTGTTTGTGTTGACACCTTCTTTTTTTTTTTCCAAAGTGCCTATAATTGTCCAAAACAATTCAAACAATACGTTCAGGTTGGACATGGTCTTGACTTCATTTACACTTCTGAGCCCTATAAAACCACAAGCTCCTGTAGAATCCTGTAGTCCTGTCAAATAACACAGGAGGCCTTGGGACAATGCTCAACAGTGCCTGAAGTATGTGGCGAGTACCAGAGAGGTAGGTCCATCTCCCAAAGGAGATTTATATGCATTATAGAAGGCATAAAAAGATCCAAAAAAGAAACCGCACAAAGAGTGAAATTCCAATTCTTAATAGCCCTTGGCAGACTGGCTGAGGAAATCCTAGTCCTTTTCATAGATGAAGGAAAGAGCTTTCCATGCCATGTAATTCACCCAGTCAACAACATTTAATCACTGTGTGGCAGGCTCTGTTGTAGAAATTGGAGATACAGCAATAAACAATGCTGTTTTTGAGAACTTGTTCTCTACCAAATGGAGACTAGCAACCAGTGATGAAGAGAAGTATGTTTGTCTTAGATACTGATGAAGAGGGAGGCAGAAAAGGAGAAGGGGAAAAAGGGGGAGTTTAATTTTTAATGGGGCGACTAAGAGAAGGTTGTACTGAGCAGCTATTTGGGCCAAGATCTTAAACAGCACAGTGTCTCTTTCTCTAGATAGAGAGATATGTAGGCAGGGAGATACTACGCAGAGCCCGTGGTAGGTGGAGTAATTCTTGGGTGAGAGCGAGGACATGCAGGAGGGCCTTGTGGCTGGAGCAGAGGTTGACAGACATAATGTGAAAGCATTATGGGAACCAAGGTCATGTGGGAACTTGAGGGGTATCGGTAAGGATACTGTCTCTAAGGGTAAGTGCAATGAGAAGCCTTTGGGGAGCTGGAGAAAAGGAAGACAAGCCCCCACTGTTTGTCAAGGAACAGTTAACAATAGACGCCAGAGAGCGAGAGAGACTGAAGGCCAGAGAGGCCATCTGGGAGGCTAACACAGTAAAAGTCAGATGGAGTGTTAGCTAGACCCAGGCAGTGAGGTTAGATGCGAGAAAGTCAAGTTTGAATATACTGTGCAGATAGATTTAGCACTTTGAACTTTAATGTAGTTTACATTTTACGTAAATATCAAAATCGTCCTTTTAAAGTATATAACTTGGTTACTATTAATATATTCACAGAATGGTACAACCAAAGCCGTTATCTAATCCTAAAATAGTTCCTCACCTCCAATTAAATCTGTATGCATAAGAAACATTCTCTACCCCCCTTCCCACCGCTAGCTCTTGGGCTTCGCTAAGCTGCTTTTTCTCTTTCTTTTTTTTTCTTTTCTTTTCTTTTTTTTTTTTTTTTTTTTTTTTTTTGAGACAGGGTTTCTCTGTGTAGCTTTGGTGCCTTTCCTGGATTTCGCTCTGTAGACCAGGCTGGCCGAGAACTCACAGAGATCCACCTGCCTCTGCCTCCCGAGTGCTGGGATTAAAGGTGTGCGCCACCACTTCCCGGCTCTCTTTCTTTAATGTGATCACAAAATACGATGTTTACAAATTTTTTCTGTTTTATAGCCTATGTCAATGTTTCTTCATTTTAGCTACCAAGTAATATTCCACTTTATAGATTAAACCATATTGTGTTTACTCATTTATGAGTTGATAGAACTTTGAAATGTTTTGGCTATTTGTAATTAGGAATAATGCTGAAATAAAAACATATGTACCATTTTTTGTGAATGATTTGTAATTCTTCAGAGATAGAAAAGGAGTTCATGAGTCTTTTGGTAATTCCGACTTTAAATTTTTAAAGAGTTTTGAAATTATTTCCAAAACAGCCATACTGTTTTGTACCTTTTTGTTATAATGTATTACAATTTTAGTTTCTCTACATCTTGACCAGAACTTGCTATTGTATACTTTTAAAATTACAGCCATCCTTGTGTGTTTGTGTGTGTGGGAATTGTATCTCTGTAGCTTTAATTTGAATTTCCTTAAATTCAAATTCACTTAATGTCTTTTATTTTCTATTCATATGAGTGTTGTTTTGCCTGCATGTAAGTGTGCCACATGCTCGCATTGCCTGAGGAGGCCAGAAGAAGAAATCAGAACCCCTGGAACTGAAGTCACAGACAGTGTGTCTTCTGCAAGAGCAGACAGTGCTGTGAACCACTGAGCCATCTCTCTAGGCCTGCTTATTGTCACTTTTATATCTCTTGGAGAAATATCTATTCTAAGTCTTTGCTCATTTGAAAAGTTGGGTTATCAGATCTCCCTTTGGAAGGGAAAATAGAAGAGATTTTGTGAGTGTACTGAGGACCAGGGGGATGAGTAGGACGGAGGGGGAGAGTTCTGAAAGAGACTAGAGGACAGGAAGGAATTTCAGGGTCGGATAAAAACCTGGGGCAAGGGAATCTCCCAGGAATCTATAAGGATGACCCTAGCTGAGACTACTAGCAATGGCGGATATGTAGCCTGAATTGGCCATCTCCTGTGACTAGATTGGTGCCTAGTCCAATTGTCATCAGAGAGGCTTCATCCAGCAACTGATGGAAACAGATGCAGACCCACAGCCAAACATTAGGCAGAGTTCTGGGAATCCTGCAGAAGAGGAGGAGAAAGAATTGTAGGAGCCAGAGGGGTCAAGGACACCACAAGAAAACTCAAATAACCAACTAATCTGGGCTCATGGGGGTTCACAGAGACTGAACCGACAACTAGGGAACCTGAATGGGACTGACCTAGGCCCTCTGCATGTATGTGACAGTTGTGTAGCTTGGTGACACTTGGTGACACTTCTTGTGACACTCCTAACCATGGGAACGGGCTGTCTCTGACTCTTTTACTGGCTTTTGGGACCCTGCTCCTCATACTGAGTCACCTTCCCCAGCCTTGATACATGGGGAAGTGCTTAACTTTACTGCAACTTGGATATGCCGTGTTTTGTTGCTACTCATGGGAGACCTGTCCTTTCTTAGACAGAACAGAGGGGGGGTGAACTGATGGGTGGGAACAGAGTGGGGAATGAGGGAGAGGGATGGAGAAGAGAGGAAGGAGGGGAAACTGAAGCCCAGATATTAAATTAATTAATTAATTAATTAGTAGATTTATTTTTTGAAAGTTGGGTTATTTATACTTTTATTTTGGAGTTGAGTTGTAAATCTTATGTATAATAAACATCTATCAAATACATGCTTAACAAATATTTTCTTCAATTAAATGAGTTTTCATTTTCTTAATAGGGGACTTTGAAATATAAGGCCTTTTAATTTTTTGTTTGAATATTTTTTAATTACATCATTCCCCCTTCCCTTTCTTCCCTCCAGTCTACCCCATGTATCCATCCCTTACTCCCTCTCAAAATCATGGCCTCTTTTTCTTTAGTTGTAATTTGTGTGTGTGTGTGTGTGTGTGTGTGTGTGTGTGTGTGTGTGTGTCTGTCTGTCTGTCTAAATATATACATATAACCTATTTAGTCCATTTAGTGTTACCTGTATGTATACAATTTCAGGACTGACCACTAGATATTAGATAACCAAATAGGGGCCTCATCTCTGTGGAATACGATTTCTTCCACTCTCCGCATTCCTTACTTGACTGTAGTTCTTTGTCTAGGGGTCGGGTCCTGTGAGATTTCCCCTTTCCCTGTTAGCATGCCTATTGGTGTTGTCCTTGTCCAGGCATTGTTTAGAGAGGCATACTGTTGAAGTATCCTTGTCATTTCTGGGAGACACAGTCTCACAGTAGTGCTTCTGATCCTCTGACTCTTAACAATCTTTCTGTTGTATTGTAGATGCTTTAGCTGGGGCTGGGCACGGCACCCCTTGATTACTTGTTCTCTGTATTTTGATAAGTTTGTGGTTTAGTGCATTGGCCTTTTTCTGCTGTAAAGAGAAGTTTTTGATGACAGTTTTTGATGAAGTTTTTGATGGCTGCACTTATCTAAGGGGGATGGGTGGTAATGAAGATGGACATTGAGAACGCAGTTAGGAGTTACGCTGGTTCCGTAAAGTGGTGGCAGCATCTTCTCCTCTAAAGTCCAATGAGAGAGATCTTGGTTACCACCAAGATCTGAGGGCCACTAGTACACCCTTAGGGTTAATGTGAAGTGCTAATTAGATTCAAAGTAAGACCCTCAATTTTGATTGAACTCTGACTTGTCTATTTTTCTTTGGTTTCTAAGAAGCCACCACCAAATCTAAGCTCTTCAGTATTTATTGCAAAGTTATCTTCTAAGATTTTTTTTTATCATTTTATATTTTATGCTTCACCCTCTGATCAATTTGGGTTTTTTTTAACCTTAAAAATATGGTATAAAGTAAGACTTTTGCTAGTTGGTTTTATGCCAGTGATGCCAGGAGATGCCCAGGTAGCTGCCTATTTCTGGGTGTATCTATGAGGACATTTTTGGAAGATGCTAACATTTGAATGGATAGACTGAATAAATCCACTGAGAGTCTTTGCAGAACAAAAAGGTAAAGGAAGGGTGACTCTACTCTGCCTGATGGTTTGACCCAGGAAACTGATCTGCTCTCTCTACTTCTGGTACTCGGGTCTTCAGGCTTGGACTAGACTCTGTGGCACTTTCAATCACTTGCAGCTTTTAACTACAGCACTTGGTTTTTCTGAGTCTCCAGCTTTCAGATGACATATTATGTCACTTCTCAGCCTTCATAATTCTGTGAGTTTATAAGAAAAACATTTTTATGTCAGGTTGGCATATAAAAGTAACTATCACCAACCCTTATCTCACATTACATATGCATTCAGTATAAGGCAGATACATGTTTATGTGAAGGCAACACCTGGGAAGCTGGGTTCCCTGTGGCCATCTTGATTTCCTTCATAAATATTGGTTCCTTTTTGGTTTGGTGTGCTGCTCTGAAATACAATTACAGATAATGTAAAAAGGAGTTTTGATATAGTTAAACGATCAGACTCCATATCATCATTCCAACCTATTACAATTTTTCTCCACTGTGGTTGCTGGTGTAGTCTTCACTCTGGAGCATTATAGTGCTCCATGGTAACTCATGGTAACTCAATTGCTCAGTTTCTCTTGCCAATTTAATGTAAAGTTTCTAAGAAGATAGCTTTAATGAGCAATATTCTGATAAATACAAGGAAAAACATAGGATGTTTCTTCAAGATGTTACCTTTGACAGAGAACTAGGCAAAACACACCACTCAACTGGCCACAGATAGTATCCTTTTAACTCTCTGTTCTCTAACTTGGTTGGGTAATTTTTTGGCCTTATTTAATTCTGAACTTAACAAGTAAGCATACATCTTAGGAGCAAGTTACAGAGTTACTTGTCCAGCACCAAAGCTATCAGCCAGCAAGAGTTGACTGGGAGCCTACAAATATATCAAGTATTCCATTAGGGACTGGAGAGCCAAGTCCAGTGAACTGACACACTGGAAGGTAGCAATCTATTATGTAAACTCAAAGTATTTTAACAAAATATTTTAATTGGGAGATTGTGATAGAGAGTGGATAAATCACTTAGCAACATCCTCTTTGAGAATATTTGGACCAAGTTTTACAAGCATGAGGGAGTGCAAAGGCCTTGAGAAGAAACAAGTTTGGTGGGTCTGATGGAAAGAAGTAAGCAATGTGACTGAAGGGAAGTAGATAAGGAGGCCTATAGAGCATGAAGCAGGACCTGGGGTAGGTACTGTTGTCACAGAATGCGTAATGGATCCTGCAGTTCTTTCCTCCCTCTTTCTAATTCCCTGCCTGTTCAGAGATAGGACCACAGTGTTCTATGGGAAGTGACAGTTTATCCTCTTCTGCAAGAAGACTGGCTTCGACATGCTATATAACAATAATTAATTTGGGGTCAGCTTGTCATGAGACTCAATTATAGACTCTGAGAAAACATTTGAGGGAGATTTCTCTTCTCCTAATAAAATGAAGCCCTTATTTCCTTCCTGCTCTTGGCTGTGGTTATATGAGGATGTGATACTGGGAGATGCTTCTGCCATATTGCATACATGAAGGAAATATCACCGGTGCATTGAAAATGACAGATGAGAAATGACAAGGACAGGTGAGGTTTGTGATGACATTACTGAGTGTTTGAACCAGGCTTGGAGCGAGTAACCTTTGGGATTATTGAGATATAACACAGAAAATAATCACTCTCTTTTGGGCATTCATGACTTTTAGACAAAAACCCTATTCTAACTGTATATCGGCTATATGCAAGATTATTGGGTTTTGCAGTTGTTAAAATAGGAAGGCACTGGAGAGTTGAAAGCAGGGGAGAGCTGTCCTTTGACTCACTGTTTAAACATTTCTCTGAATGCTATCGAGAGAATGGGTTCCAGTGAACCAGGGAGAGATGTTAGGAAGCTATGGTTTAAGATAAATTTGTCTTATCAAAGTTGATATGACATCATTTGTATGCACATGAGAATAAGCTGTGTACACCGGTCAGCAAAGCTAAGCCTCAGCTTCTAGCTTTTAATGTTTTAAGCAAGGAAAACAGTATTTAGTGTGATTTTGTTCACCCTGACTTTTATAAGATACCTTTAGGTCTCTTGTGTTTGTTATCTTTTATCAACTTGACACAAACTAGAGTTACTTGGGAAGAGGGAACCTCAACTAAGGAACTGCCTCCATCGGATTGGCCTGTGGGCATACTTTGGGTATTCAACTAATGATTGACTTGGGATGGCCCAGCCCACTGTGGGTTGTGGGCAGTGGCACCTCTGGGTAAGTGGGGTGATACTCATTAAAGCTATGGTTTAATAAGACATTAGGAGAATATGGTTGGATGGATTGTGAAATGGAGATGGAAAGGGATGCTGGGATTTGCATTTTCTTTGGAGATGGTGTTGTCAGGGCTTGTGAGTGGGTCCTGTTTATGTGGTGTAGCAGGAAAGGAGTGCTAGAAAAGGCCTCCTGCACCTGTGGCTTGAGCTGCTGGAGGGAAGGGATGCTTTTTCTGGTTTCCTTCTCATCCATCTTCGAGGGAAGTCAGGGTAGTGACTTGGGACCGAAATCCTGGAGGAGCATTGCTTTTTGGCTGGCTCTCTAGCCTGATGCTTAGCTAGCTTTATCGTCAAGTCCAGGCCCATCTGCCCAGAGAACAGCTCCACCTATAGTCGGCTTGGCCCTCGCATATCTATTAATAATCAAGACAGTCCCTTGCAGACATGCATACAAACCAACCAGATAAGACAATTACTCAACTGAGCTTGTTTTCAGGTGATTCTAGACTATGTTGAGTTCATAGTCAATGTCAACTTGGATAATATTAGAGTAGCGTGGACTTGTGGACATGGGCTATCAAGTCAAAGGGTCTATTTTGGTTAAATTTGAAGTGCTTATTAGGTACTCAAGTAGATGTGTCCAAGAAACAAGTATCAAGCAAAAAAGAGAAGTCTTAATGTTTTGATGGGTGTGGATAAAATCACCTGGGAAAGTATAGAGACACAAAGAAGACTTGAGACAAAGCCAGGGAGAGTTTTGAGGTTTGGAGTACTTCAGATGAGGCAGAGCTTGAGTAAAACAGAGAACGATCCAAGGGGCTTGGTGGAAAATGGCCCGTGGGCTAGGAACTAACCCAAGAATGATGATGTAACACAACCCAGACGGAAGTGTTTCAAGGATTCAGGAGTAGTCAACAATGCCAAGTGTGGCTACAGCAGTGAGAGTGGGAAACTAGTCATTTGCTTTGTAAAGATCCAAATCAAAGAAAATTGCATGGGATCTGACTCCTAGGACCAGGTTAGTCTAGAGCCTCTGCACTTCTGAGAAGCTCCAAGGACAAGGTTGCTAGTGATGAAGCCATACTCTGGGCATGAGCAGAGGTCAAATTTCAGAGCTGAAATGGAGGATGAAGAGTTGGGAAGAGGATAGGCAATTAAGAAGCCCAGACTGAGAACAATGCTGATAAGGAATCACCCCTACCCTTTTCTCTCTTCCCTGTGCATCACTTTAGCATGCTAGCTTGTTTCACATCTACATCTGCCTGCAGGTCCGTTCTCCTGGTTGTGACCCCTGGGTCTGAGTGCTGTGATTCTTGAGGGAGGATCAGATTTATGATGTGAAGCCCTCGGCTAAACAGTACAGTGCCCTTGGCACTGCCGAGGTGGAGCTTCTGACTGTCAAGCTTCCGTGACCTCTGCATGTTTACCACACTGCTGAAGGCATCACATTGCAGCTCTTGGGCAGCTGTTGCTGACATTTCTTCCAGTGGCCCTCTGAGCAGTTATTTTTTGTTACTTATTTATTGATTGTTTTATGGAAAATACTACATATAAATAAATGTGTAAGCTGTGTGTTTTTATTACACCCCTACCTGTAGGTGTTTTATAGTGCCTTATACTCTCAGTTTCCCACTTTGCAAGGCTCTGGTGTTAGAATGTTTACCTTGAAATATCAGCTCCATATACACACTAACTATGAAACCTTGACAAATTAATTCCCTTGACAGTTTCCTCACATAGTAGGTATAAAGACACCCAATACCTTTTGAGAGAACAGAGCTAACACATTCTCATACACATTCACTTATACCATATACATACTCGTATACTCACATATTTACACACACAAACACGCACTCACAAACTCATACTCACACAGTAACACACACTCTCACACTTCCACACACACACACACCCTTATAACTTACACACATGCTCTCATATACTCACTCACATACACTCACATGTGCACACATACTCACATAGACACACATACAGGCACACAGTCATATAGGCTCACACTCACATATTCACTTACACTCACCAGCACACTCACCAGCACACATACACACTTACACACACTTGCAGACACACTCACCCATTCACACTCACATTCACAACCACACCTCTACACGCCCATACATACTCACACACAGACACAAAAACATTCATATAAACATACTTCTATATATACTCACACACTTACGTTCACATACTCATACATTTTCAACACACACACTTATATGTACATACTCATACACTCTCCAACACAGTAATGTACTCATAGACATTCACACACACTCAAATTGTCACATACATACACACTCATATACACTCACATTCCCATACAAACACACAGCATCACTCACACATACTAGATCACGCTCACATACACTCATACACTTAGCATGGTGTTGCCATATAGCAAGAGCCTATATCTTTCTACCATTGTGAGTTCAAATCTCATGTCCTGCTTGGTACTCCACATTCCATATTCTCACTCTGGCTCAAAGAGAATGGCCTCCCTTCCTCAGCAGTGTTGTATGGGCTGCAGTCTCAGGCCTTGACCTATGTTCTTGATTCTAAGGTTGTTCCCCATGGGGAGTTTGGTGGGGTGTATGGTGTCCCACAAACCTTTTCTGGTCTCACAGGATTGGGTTCACTTAAACCTGTTCAAGACGGAGCTATGCAGACAAAGACTATTTGGTAGCTTCAACCCAGCACTGCCATCTGTCAATCTTCCAAGTGGCTGTCCTGATGAATTTAGGTAGGGGAAACAAATGGTTTCCATTTCATGTGTTGGCTCTAAATACCCAGTGGTCAGGGCCTGAGCTATTCTGCAGAGGGCAATCTGGGACAAACCTTCACACACACACACACACACACACACACACACACACACACACACACACAGAGAGAGAGAGAGAGAGAGAGAGAGAGAGAGAGACAGAGACAGAGAGAGAGAGAGAGAGAGAGAGAGAGAGAGAGAGAGAGAGAGAGAGAGAAAGGATCCTACAGTTCATTGTAAATCCTGGTTTCAGGCATCTGAGCCAGAGTAATAGCTGCTGCTGGCTAATTTTCAATCGCTAAATGGCTAATTGGGACTTTTCCTGGATCTTGCTTTGTCAATATGCCCTTGGAGATTGAAAGCTTTCTCTCATACCCAGATGGTGAACTTCATACATTTCTACCTTTGAGGGGAGGTAAAACAACAACAGCCAAACAAAACAAAACTATATCTGGAGATGTAGGGGTTCAGTTCCAAGGAAGTGAAGAATGGCATTAAAATATGCTGGTGTCTCCATGTGCCTTATGCAGTGATTTTTTTTTTGAAGCTGATAGTAAAAGTGTGGCAAAGAGGAAAGATGATTTGCTTGCTTGTGAAGCAGAGGCAGTGGGCAGGGTCAGAGTTCCCAGTTGCTGGAATAGAGGACAGAGAGGTCAGGGAACCTGTAGGTCCTGGTCTTTGATGTCTTTGGCATCTTACAATGACAGTTATGTGTCAGAGAACTAAAAGGTGTTGCCATGTATGGAGAACAGAAAAAAAAGAGGAATTCATTAACATATTTCATTTGAAAATTAGTAATTTTGACATGTCCCTACTATCTCTAAGACTGAAAGTTCTGTCTCATGCAGGAGACAGCCTCCAGATTATCCCATTCCCTGCCTTGGGGGATGACTCTAGGACTCTTATGGGTAGAGACTCTTCCTGTTTAAGAATCTGCCACAATAAAACATGGGATTGGGAATTGTGACTTTGGTTCATTTTGCTCATCAATAGCTTTCTGATGGAAAAAGAAATCAGGTAAATGCTAAAACCCAGAACTCCATTTTCTTTTCTCCAAAAATGGGGAACTGTAGGTTCATCATGTGCTCTAATGGTTTGTCTTAGTTCTGGTTTCTATTGCTGTGAAGAGACACCATGACTACAGCAACTCTTATAAAGGAAAACATTTACTTGGGGTAGCTTATAGTTCAGAGGTTTAGGCCATTATCATCATGGTGGGACATGGAGGCCTGCAGGCAGGCATGGTACTGGAGAAGGAGCTGAGAGTCCTACCTCTTGATCTGCAGACAACAGGAAGTAAACTGTGGCACTAGCTGTAGCTTGAGCATAGGAGCCCTCAAAGCCTACCTCCACAGTGACACATTTCCTCCAACTAGGCTACACCAACTCCAACAAGGCCACACCTCCTAATAGTGCCACTTTCTTTGGGAGCCAATGTCTTTCAAACCACCACATTCTACTCCCTACCCCCCAAAAGATTATAGCTATGTCACAATGCAAAAATACATTCGGTCCAACTTCAAAAGTCCCCGTACATAGTAGTCTCAATTTATTTAAATATCTAAAGTTTAAAGTCTCTTTTGAGATTCATGCAGTCTCTTAACTGTAATCTCTTAGAAAATCAAAATAAAAAAGCAAATCACATATTTCCAACATATAATGGCATAGGCTATATATTACCATTCCAAAATATAGGGAAGGGAGCATAGTGAGGAAATACTGGACCAAAGCAAGATTGAAAACCAACTGGGCAAACTCTGAGCTCTGCATCTCCGTGTCTGATGCCAAAACATTCTTCAGATCTCCAACTCCATTTAGCTTTGTTAACGGCAACATACTTCTTTCTCTTGGGCTGCTTCTACTCCCTTTCCTTGGCAGGTATTCCATGACTCTGGCATCTCCAACATCTTGGGGTCTTTAAGGTAATCCAGGCTTCAACTTTACAGCTTCACGCAATGGCCTCTCTAGACTTCCATGCAGGGACACCCTGGCCACATGCATGACCTCAGCCGCTTTCCTTAGCTGTGGAGGAAGATTCCACAAGCCCTTTCTTTTATCCTTAACTCTAAATCCAGGACCACGTGTCCAAATCTGTGAAGTTCTGCTGCTTGCTGGGGCTGGAACAGGGCCCTCTTGTTCAATCACATCTTCACCAGCTTTCTGTTTCTGATGGTTTCCTTCACTGCCTAAGCTTGACTGTTCTGGAATGAACTTGCTCTGTAGACCAGGCTGGCCTCAAACTCAGAGATCCAACAGTCTCTGCCTCTAGAGTGCTGGAATTAAAGGCATGCACCACCACATCTACCTCTAAGCTTTTCTTTAATTCCTTTCCTCAGACTGAAATATTAGCTGGGTGAGATCTTGTCCTGAGGTCACCACTCCCTTTATTCCATTTCTTAATCTGTTTATCTCCTTGAACACCAGACTTGTCTCTTTTCTACTTCCTGGTGCTCCTTTCCCCCCTCAAATTGTACATTTTATATTTTTCCTTGCCCAGTTTGCTCCTTTTCATTATAACTCTTCATTAGAGTTAATACTAATAACCAGACAAAACTTTATATTAGGCTGTTTTGAAATTTCCTCTGCCAATGGAATTAATCCAAAACTCTTCACTTTAGCCTCAGGCAAACTTTTCAGACAAGGGCAAAAAGCAGCTTCATTCTTCACTAAAATATCATAAGAACAATCTCTAGGCAACATACTAAAATTCTTCCCCTCTGAAACCTCTTGAGTCATGCCTCCACCATTCAAATCATCTGTGTTTCCACTAGTAAGGCCCATCAAGCAGTGCTTAAAGTATTCTATTGCTTTCCTAACCCAAACTACAAAAGTCCAAATTCCTCTAAACAAAAACATAGTCAGGCCTATCACAACAATCAATACCCTAGTCCCTGGTATTAACTTCTGTCTTAAAGTTTAGTTGCTGTGAAGAGACATCAAGACAATGGCAACTCTTATAAAGGAAAATATTTAATTAGGTGTCTTACAGTTCAGAGGTTCAGTCTACTATCATTCTGGTGGGACATGGAGGCCTTCAGGCAGACATGGTGTTGGAGAAGGAGCTGAGAATTCTAGATCTTGATCTGCAGGCAACAGAAAGTGAACTGTGACACTGGGCATAGCTTGAACATAGGAACCATCAAATGTAGCTGGAGTTTTCTCCAGTCCTGCCTGGGCCTGCAGCCACTCAGACCCAAACAAACACACAGACATTTATATTATTTAAACTGTTTAGCCTAATGGCTCAGGCTTCTTGCTATCCAGTTCTTATATCTTAAATTAACACAATTCTATCAATCTATAAGTTGCCAAGTGGCTTGTGGCTTAGCAGTACTTTTACAACATGCTTCCTCTGTCTCTGGCTGGTGACTCCTGACTCAGCCTTCCTGTTCCCAGAATTCTCTTCTCTGCTTATCCCACCTATACTATACTTCCTGCCTGGCTACTGGCCAATCAGCATTTTATTTATCAATCAATCAGAGCAACACATTCACAGCATCCCCAGCAATCAAAGCCCACTCCCACAGTGACACACTTCCTCCAACAAGGCCACACCCCAATAAAGCCACATCTCCTAATAGTGCCACTTTCTTTGGGGGCCATTTTCTTTCAAACCACCACCTGGTTCCAGTGTCCCTGGGCTGAAAATTTGGAGATTCTCCTAAAAATACAAAAATCTTAATAGGACAGAGGCCAGAGAATGTAGGGAGGACAGACAAAAAAAGGGTAAGGAGGTGAATATGATCAAAGCACATTATATTGATGTATAAAAATGCTGTGATGGAGCTTATTAGTTTATACAATTAATACATACTAATAAAAAGTGGAAAAAACCCATGTTGGGGACCACCCCCTTGACAATAGAAAGCTCTGGGGGTTAGACCAGAGTTCCAGGTTTTCTAGTTTGCTTTCTGTCACTGTGACAAACACCACGGGGCCAGAGCCACTTGGGAAGGAAAGGGTGTGTTTGGTTTACTCATCCTATATGGTCTATTGTGAAGGGAAGTCAGGACAGGAGCCTGAAAGCAGGAGCTGAAGCAGAGGCTGTGGAGGAACGCTGCCTACTCTCCAGGCCTTACTTAACTTGCTTTCTTATACACACTAGGACCACTTACCTGGGGATAGCACTGCTTAAAACCCACAGTGGGCTGGGCCATCCCAAGTCAATCATTAGTTGAATATTCAACAGATATGCCCACAGGCCAATTCGATGGAGGTAGTTCCTTAGTTGAGGTTTCCTCTTCCCAAGTAACTCTAGTTTGTTGTCAAGTTGATAAACACTAACCAGCACAAGAGACCTAAAGGTATCTTATGAAAGTCAAGGTGAAGAAAATCACACTAAATACTGTTTTTCTTGCTTAAAACATTAATAGCTAGAAGCTGAGGCCTCAATTTGCTGACCAGTTCACATGGTTTCATGGTTTATTCTCACGTGCACACAGATGATGCCATATCAACTTTAATAAGATAAATTCACTGATGCTGGTGTGGGAGGAACTTTGTAAGTACTAGACACACACACATTCTCACACACACACACACACACACACACACACACACACATACACGCACACCTTCAGCAGCTCACATGTACCTAAGAGAAAACACATTCAGCTCCCCAGAATGGTGCTCTCTCTGTCCCCAGCCAGTGTCACCAACTCTCAGCTCTGCTGTCATCACCAAGATGGCCCCCAGTGACCTGTGTCCACCCTGCCACCACCTGCAGACATTGATTCCATTGCCTTCTGTCAGCCATTGCTGACTCCTGCATGGCATCACTGGGGTGCCTTCCATTTTCAGACAGGCTTAGAAACCTGCCAGGAATTGCAAGAATCCTTAAGATATCTGTACAATGTGTTTTGGTTAAATGAGAGATTGTCCTGTTTTGGTGCTCTAAGAACGATCTAACACAGTTTAACTATGTCCTCAAGGCATATCTGTCATTTAGCTAAGCTTGTATGTTTTTTACTTATCATTGTCTCTGACTATGGCTTAGGTGAGAGAACATACATCTGGGCTAAAGGGGAATTGGATTGACAGCAACCAGAAACTCTCTGCTTGGACACTGGTTGCGGCAGAAATCGCTTCGTTCTCTGAAACTCATTGCCTCTCATTTCCCTTAATAGCTGACCCCTTCTCCCCTAAGCACAATGAGTTAGCAAGTACCTCACATTCAGCTTGAGGCTACACTTCATAAGCATTCGTTGATGAAATGTGGCAGTGTGACCAAGTTTAAGGCAAAGGTTTAAGGCAGAATTGGAATCTATTTTTATGGTTCTGAGGGAGTCTGAGGCATCTCAGACCCAGTGCAACCCTGGTTAATACATAAACTGCATGGGCTGTAACCAAGATCCAAATGGATACAGTAGCATAAGACACATGTTCCTTCCTATGAGCCTGGAATGATTAGCCTTGAAGAGCCAGCCCAATAGGGGCCTTCTCCATCTTCTTCTCCATTGTGTGGGCTGGAGCACAGACAGTCATAACCCTATCTGCAAGCATGGATAAGACATCTGGGATGGCAGAGTAACCTGATGGAGGACTCATGGGCCTGTTAGTGAATTCCTGGGGCACAGCCAGCTCAGTGGCCTGGACTGCTCCCGTCTGGACCTTTGCTCCTTAAGTGATGTGGTTGCACTTTGGGGTTTGCTCTGCTACAGGAGTGTATGTAGCATGCACTCTACCTGCTGCTATGCTTGGCTCTTCACCCATTTACATGGGTATTGCTAACTGGAAGTCCAGCCTCCAGCAGCCCAGGGTATGCCAAAAAAAAAAAAAATCCATGAGTGTGGCTAGGGCACATGGGCTTTCTTTTGGGATTCTTAGGAAGTGTGAAGAGAAACTTCCAGTGGAACATTTCACTCGTTCACCAAACACAGCTCAGCACATTCTACAGAGCAGAAACTTGGGGTGGGCTTTGAGCTCCTGTCAGGGCCTACACTACTTAACCTCTGTCCCCAGGTTTTCTACTTAACACTGCAATCCTTTTTTTTTTTTTTTTTTTTGAAAACCCATTGTTTTATAAGCTCTAAAATGTATACCTTTAGCAACTCATTTAAGTACCTCTGACCTGATGCTTGAGATAGGTAGCATCTGGAAAACATTTGAAATTCAAGAACATTCCAGAAGGAGATGACTATGATGATTTCAGGGCAGGCCAAACGTGGTACCAGCTTTCCTTCAAGCCATCAAAGACTAAAGAATGGGCCAAAGAGCCTCCAGGAGCCTGGGGGACAGCATGAAACACTGCACTGCTTTCAGAACCTGTGCATGTCGATGGGCTATTGTTCCAGCTTGTGTATTCCAGAAAACAAAGTTTCCCGTGGTACTCAGTCTTTATGTAGAAAAACAACAACAAGCCTACAGTTAATACTTGAGTAGAACTTTAGTTCACAAAATGTTTTTATATTCTTTACACCTGACTATATTTTAATTATGTTTATTTAAGTGTGTGTGTGTGTGTGTGTGTGTGTGTGTGTGTGTGTGTGTGTGTGTGATGGTGCATGTCAGAGAACAACAGGCAGGAATTGTTCTCTCCTTCCACCATGTGTGTCCACCTGATTGAACTTAGGTCTCCAGGTTTGGCAGCAAATGCCTTTAGCCAGGAAGCTCCCTCACCACCCCCTCACATTACTGTGTATACATAGAGTTTGTTGCAGGTACAGTGATTGGGGTAAGTGCTGGGTAGACAAGGGGAGTCAGGTTTGATCACTTCATAGTTCATCCATATATTATATCATTGTGTTATACTTTATGAATGTTTACCAAAATTATGTCAATGAAAAACAAAAAAATAAACAAAGAAGAAGCATACTTGTGGTAGAGGTGATAAGAAGAGGTCAAATTCATTCACATTCCCTCTCTGTTACAAGGTTTATCATTATGGGATTCCCTTGTTGAGGCTGAGAAATGCCCTACAGTGTACAGTTTCTGTCTTTCTTTCCCTCAATTTCTTCTTCTAGAGGATTCATTAGCCGTATTCTATGTTGGACACATTGTCTAGATGTGAGTTCAGTAGCTAACAGCCTCTGCAGTGCTCATTACCTCTTGCAACATCATCCCTGGGAATAGTGATGAGAACCATCATGAACTGGGGTCCTGCAAGATGCCAGACACTTGTGAATGTCATGTATGGTATTTCATTTAATCTTCAGAACAGCAACATAAGGGTCCCATTCCATCTCTATTTTGCAGTTGCTGTAGACAAAGCCTGAGAAGCATGAGGCTTTATCAAGGTTTCCCAACCAGTGGTGTGTGTCAGGTTTAGGATTTGAACTAACCCTTTCCATTCATAATCAGATAATTTCAAGAGCCTCTCTGCCCTCTAGAGTCTTCTAGCACTGTTCCTCTCACTTAAGCATGTTAGCATTCTATGTCTGTGTGCATGCATTATATGTACACCCCAACAAATACACATAGGAATACTTTGTGTATAGTAGGACAGGTCCACAGGGTTGAGGAAATAGGCTCAAGTGTTGCCAAGGCATGCACATAACATACTTCTTTATGAGCCAACCTGGAGTCTGCCTGAGGGCCTAGCAACAGGAGCTGTCAGAGTTCCTGGTCACTGTCAGAGTTCCTGATCATGCCCAGCCAATGAGGGACGACCATGCAATGCCACCAGATTGGAACACAACTTGGGTGCTGGGAGGAGGGTATATAAGGCCTTGCCCATTATTGAATAAATGAGTTTGCTGTTTGCCTTCAACTGACTCCTGGTGTCTATGTCGTTGTCTGTGCCTTCTTACCCTCTCCTCCAAGGAAGCTGGTTCTAGCAACATTCGTGAATTTCTTTCTTATTATTGTCTCAGAAATAAGTGAAATAATTAGCAGAGTGGACAATCAGATGTTGCTTGCACATAAAGATGGCCCTGTGAACCCTGATATAACATCTCACCTTCTTCAGTGTCTCGCTATGCTCCCATTCCAAGGCTGTACTTTCAGGAAAGGACAAATGCCGAGTGGAGTCTTAGTGCACTGTGCAAATAACTCTTGAAAAAGAATTGTCCCCTCTTTTCTCACTCTAGGTTGTTTTTTTCTTGAGAATAAGGGTATTGTTGGGGGATTCTAGCTCGACTGACCCTCTGGTGCTACAGGGACAGAGTGGTTGAGACGGGGAGGAGAACACTGACATTCTGGCTGTGTAGAACCTCCCCAGCTCTCCCATTTGGTGAATAAATCCTCTTTCTCTAAAAGATGCCTTAGACAAGTAAGATTTGTCATTTTGGAAAACAGCAGCTCAGGAATCATTTGGGAAAGGACGTGCCAGAAAACATTCCAGAGTGACTTTATCTCGAAGTATTGCAGAGGATGAACTGTTACCAAATTAAATGGCAGGCTTCATCATATCCAGTCTCCCAATAACGCACATTTATTACCTTACAAAAGTGACATTCTCCTCCTCAGTGAAACAGTAATGTTCAAAAGAAATAATTGTGCATAGCACTGTTAGTCACTGGCATGTGGAACCATTCTTGAGCATTAAACTCAAATGGTGTATTTAAATGATAATTATAATCATAAAAAGATAGACTGGGCTTTGCTATTATGGAGAGGCTGGTGGAGGAAGGGGGAAAGGGCATTTCCCTTGAACCCTCTATTACAGGACCTGAGACTGAAAGTGGAGGCTGTGTATGGAAATGCACTGCAAACATCCTCATTTCGTCCTGTTGAAATGGGTACCAGCTAAGTTCCTTGATGGAAGGAGTGATGCTCAGCTCACCTGCGCTGTGGCGAACTGGAATGGGAAAGATGTTATCTCTACACAGACCATGGACTTTTCTATTACCCAGTCATCTTTGAGAGTGCCACAGAACGAGTTAGTAAGCACCGTCACTTACTGTGTGCGTAGCCGTGACACTTCACAGCTTTTTACATGTGAATTGACCTAGTTATTTCTAGCAGCCTGTGAGTTAGGAATTACCATTTCTATTTTGTAGACAAAGAAATTGAAGGTCAGAGAAGGCTGCTAAACCCAGTATTTTATAAAATCACGAACATAGAATCTTAATTTGGAAAGTGCTTCAGAAAGGATCCAGTCAGATTCTAGTTAAAATTGCTTTAACTTTATTCAACTGGACTATATACTACTCACTTAATACAGTATTTTTCATCCTTCCTAATGCTGTGACCTTTTAAGACATTTCTTCATGTTGTGGTGACCCCCTGACCATAAAATTATTTTCATTACTACTTCATAATTGTAATTTTGCTACTGTTATGAATCATAATGTAAATATTTGTGGTTTCCAATGGTTTTAGGAGACCCTGTAAAAGGGTTGTTCGGTGCCCCCCCAAAGAGGTTGTGACCCACAGGTTGAGAACCAAAGACTTAGTACCTATTTGTACCTAACACTGTGTCTGTCCTACCCTGGGAATAAAAACAGGAATTTTTGTTGTTTCTGTCCTTGATGATCATCCCTCTGACAGGAGACACAGCTTTTGAAGAAATGGCTCTCATTCTGATAATGTGTATGACACCCAGGAAAGGCATATGGATACTGTCTGGGCAACAGCTAGTATTCCACCTGGAAGGAAGGTGTAGTGGTTTGAATAAGAATGGCTGCCATAGGCTCATATATTTGAAGGTTTAGTCATCCAGAAGTGGCACTACTTGAAAAAGATTAGAAGGACTAGGAAGTGTGGACTTGTTGAAGGAAATGTGCACAGGAGGTGGGCTTTGAGGTCTCAAAAGTCCATGTCAGACTGAGTCAGTTTCTCTGTCTCTGTCTCTCTGTCTCTGTCTCTCTCTGTGTGTCTCTCTGTCTCTGTCTCTCTCCTTTTCTCTCTCAGCTTGCAGACCAGGATATAGCCCTTAGCTACTGCTCCAGCATTATAAATGCTGCCATGCTTCCTCTATGCTCCCCACTACGATACTGAACCTAACCTCTGAAACCCATAAGCAAGCCCCCAATTAAATGTTTTCTTTCTTAAGAGATGCCTTGGTCATGTGTCTTCACAGCAATAGAACAATGACTAAGACAGAAGGACCACTGCAGACTCCTAAGAAGTAGAACTTCTTTCTGAAGGATAAGGAAAGGAAGCTAGCCTGGTAGTAAGGCAGGACAGTACAGTCAGAGGAGAAGGAAGAGCAAAGGACAGACATGATATAGAAGAGTTGGCTGTCCCCCATTGCCAGAAGATCTTGTGGTGGGAGAATGGGCCGGAGAAAGAAAGCTTTGAAGAGAGAAATTAGCATCACAATCAGGGAGAACCCATGAAGGTCTGTGAGCATTAAGTGATACAAATTACTCTCCTGTAGGAAATAAGGGGATGTTATAGGCTTTAAGGAAAAGAATGCAATCAGAGAGATAATATTAAGTTAATGTTGAAATAACAGGTCATATTTACTGAGCAGTTACCATAGGCCGTCAAGTTTGCTAGATGTTATATGTAGTAAGCTTATCAGTTAATCTTGAAAACACATTGGGGAAGGGAGTATTATGATCCCCATTTTGCATTGTGAGAACTAGTAGGGAGTTGAAGTGGGCTGTTGAGGTAGAGCTCGGGTCTCCAGCTCTGATGGTCTCAGTGGGTTGTGCTTGTTAGAAACATCACTACATCACTGTGGAAAGTGAGTCTCAATAGATAAAAGTACTAGTCAGGCCCCCACAGGGATGTCCTTGGTTTCTGAGCTGGAGGAGGAAATGTCCTTCTTCTTCAAGGTTCACTTCCTTGCCCAGGGAGCTCAGGGGAACAGCATGGCTCTAGTTTTCTAGGCACCCAGTTCCCGCCTCTGCCTGTATCCATCATCTCTATCCACGTGCATCTCACTTTTCATCGAGGGCGTCTCTAAAATCCCTTATTGTTGTTTCAACAGTCTTTAAACAAATCTGGGCTGTTTATCTTAGAAAACGGACAACAAGCAGGGTGGGGGCTACCTCAGGACTTAAGGGGGTTGGTAAAATGTACAGAGAACACCATACCATGCCCACCTTGCAGAATGGATCTTAGAAATTCTTCAATTGCATGCCAATTAGGTGTGGGTAATGTAATTGTGAATGTACTGGTTAAACAGATGAAAATGGCTGAACTGTAAATCAGTTTATTTAAATGCATTTTTTGATAGCAGAGAATAGGCACATCATTAGCTTGTAAATGTGTCTAATAAGGCTGCCTTCACTAATATGCCAAAAAGAGTCTAATTAACTTTTTTTCTCCAGTTAGGCAGTAGTCTGAGGATCCCTGATCACATTTCCACACTATCTCTTTAGCATCAGCAAAGCGGCACTAAAACAGCCCCTGTGACATCTATAAAAATGCTAGTTTATAATTAGGACGATCTTGGCTTGAACAATAATGTTGCAATTTGTAGTGATGGCTTCTGTTTCTCTTTAATTTTAATGTATTAGCCTACAATGCTCTGGAGAGTTCCAGGCAGGCTAGCCCCTTTCCGTTTCTAAACTTGCTGGCATTATGCACTTTAGGTACAGGAAGGAGCGGCAGCTGCAATTTCCTGCTTATTTATTTATTTAAACTTTTCTGGGAGAGAAATACTGATAGGGAAAGCTGAGTACATCATCCCTTTTGGGATGCAATGTTGATGCGAACCATATACAAGAACTCTCACACAGTAGAATCTCTCTTCAGTTTATGTTCTCCAGGGCAGTGATTGTTAGCTGCTTCTGTCAAGGTTCCAAGGCCCTGCTGTGGATTACACATTTTCACCTTCAGACTCATCATTTGGTGTAGCTTTTGGATATTAAAACAAAGTGCCTCATTGCTATGGGAACCGCCTCAGTGGGTCCACTCTTGCCATTCTTAAGAAGCAATGCCCAGTGTTACCTAAAGCAAAAGTTCCTAATATTGAAAAAAAAAGTAGCCTGTCAGTATTTGGGAATTGGGAAATCTGTAAACACCCTGAAATAGAATTCAATTCTGAGTGTCTTCCTAAAAAACCAAGATGCAATGAACCCAGCTTAGACTATTCTTGGAGTGTGTGAGATTTAATTTTGTGCTTATAAAAGTTCACTGTGGGAAGTAACACAGAAGCAATAACAATATTGCATGAATAGAAGAGTAAGTAATGATATTCTTCTATTGTTCTTATTTCAATTTCTCAGTTTCCATTAGTTCTTTGCTGAGTTTTTTTCAGCTTCTTTGCATATATTTGAAATGGTTATTTTAAATGTTTGTATAGTAAGTTCAAACCACTCTTCAGAGACGGTTTCTGATGATTAGTTTTCTTCCTTTGACTGGGTGATATTTTACTGTTGCTTTATATGATTTGTGATGTCTTATTAAACATAAAACAGCCCCCTCTCCTAGTCTTTGTTGACTGGGTTGATCCTTGGCAAAAGCTTGGGTTTTTATCAGGTCTTATTTGAGCCTGTATCTTGACTGGGCTTGTATATGACTTTTCCATTCTCCTTTAGATGTGGCCTAATTTCTTCATGTGTATCACCCACTTCTCCCTGAGCCTCGCTTAGTCCCTTGAATGTCTTCACCTGTAAAGTGTCACCATAGCATCTGGGGTCCCTAGACTCCACTTCCTTTGAGCAGCGGCTCCATCACCTTTAGCCTGAGCTCCAAGTTGGATGAGTCAGGCCCATCTTTCATGAAGCACCCAGACAAGGTAGAATGTTGTAAGGCTGATATTGTCTCTGCTGCTCTGATTCAAGGAAGGAAAAGAAACAGCTTACCTGTCCTGTAGAGCAGTGTCTCACAGGGGAAGGGAGAAGGGTAGGGAAGAAGAGCAGATAAAACTGCCATGAAGCTAGCATGGAAGTTTCTCTTCCTTTCCTCCTCCCTTTCTCTTTTTCCCCTTCCTCCCTCCCTCCTTCCCTCCCTCCTTTCTTTCCTTCCTTCCTTCTTTCTTTCTTTCTTTCTTTCTTTCTTTCTTTCTTTCTTTCTTTCTTTCTCTTTTCTCTTTTCTCTTTTCTCTTTCTTCTTTCACTTCTAGTCCTTGTCCTTCAATTTCCTCTTCCCTTTTCCCTGCCCCTTCCCAATTCTCAGATTTTATTTCTTCACCCCTCAAAGGATGTGTTTTGTTGACACACCATTTATTTACCTGCAAGTTCACATTCTACTTGAAAAGAGATATTAGGCTAACACTTTTATTTCTAAGACTAAGAAATCTAAAATTTGTTCTTCCATTTTGATTTTCCATTACAGTAAGGGTGTAGGAAACACTGCAGAAGTGTGTGGATATGACAAATGTGCACAGTGGAATACAGAGAACATCAGCTACAAAGTTTTATAAATGTAAAAAACTGTTACAAAGATATATATATATATGTATGTATATATATATATATATGTATGTATATATGTACATATGTGTAGTACAAAATAATTCTTAATTGTCAGGGCCAGGGGACTAATTATTAAGAATGTAAGCTTTACCACAGTCTCAAAAAATATTAACCATGATCCATGCCACTGTTTTGTTCAACGTTCAGTGCCCAGGTATTTGGTTTTTAACAAGTGGGTCGACTCTTAACAGAATGCAGGATTTGATATTCTACAGCCACCCTCACGATTACTTCCTTCTGTAAGGATAAGAGTTGCAACAGAGTACAGTTATTTTTTTTCCTCTAGTGCTAGGGATCAAACATGGGACCATGAGCCTCAGGACCTGTGAGGCGAGTGCCCTCCAACTGACCTGCATCTGCAGCTCTTCATTTATAATTCTTTTTTTTTTTTAATTTTTATTTTGCAATACAATTAAGTTCTACATACAGGCACAGATTCCCTTGTTCTCCCCCCTCACACCCCCCTCACCTTCCCCCCAGCCCGCCTCCCATTCCAATCTCCTCCAGGGCAAAGCCTTCCCCACAGACTGAGATCAACCTGGTGGACTCAGTCCAGGTAGGTCCAGTCCCCTCCTCCCAGGCCGAGCCAAGCGACCCTGCATAGGGAGTCCAATTAGCGAGAATGAGGAGGGTTTATATGAGAGAGAATTGTTGAGACCAAGGTCGGATAAAGCACAGAGACAAATAGCCAAACAAACAGAAACACATGAAATATGAACCAATGGCTGAGGGGTCACCAACTGGATCAGGCCCTCTGAGTGGGTGAGACAGTTGATTGGCCTGATCTGTTTGGGAGGCATCCAGGCACTGGCACTGGGTCCTGTGCTCATTGCATTTATAATTCTTAATTTAAAATTTTGCTTTCATTTTGGTGACGGAAAAGTGGGCTTTCATATCTCTTAACACAAGCCTCTGTTCTCTAGTCATTTGTCAGTCTTATTTGTTCTTTATCCTTAAGCAGTTTCTTCCTTGTGAGAACAAAACTTAGAAACCCACTATTTCTGATTTTGATCAGCCCATTACTTGTCATTGATTTTGTCCACATCTGTGCTTTAAAGCATCATGGTTTGCCTTCTTTGGTAATACCATGTGAATGCCAAAATTATTTTTGAAAGCTATTCCTTGTTTTGCTAATGTATTTCTTGTACTTAGATCATAATCAAACCAGATGGGTTTTTTGTTTGTTTGTTTGTTTGTTTTTTGGTTTTTTGAGACAGAGTTTCTCTCTGTGTAGCTTTGGTGCCTGTCCTGGATCTTGCTCTGTAGACCAGGCTGGCCTCAAACTCAGATCCACCTGACTCTGCCTCCCGAGTGCTGGGATTAAAGGCGTGCGCCACTGGCGCCTAGTGGTTCAAACTAGACTTCCAGAAGGTGCTATTGCTAACTGAGGAAACCTGACTCTGTGAAAGTCCTTTATCTCCTCTTTTAGAAGTCAGTTTTCACTGAGAGAATGCATCAGACAAATGGCAGAGTTTACATTCTTCTCTCCATCTGGGATTCGAAACAGAGTATGGGGCTTTTTTTAAGGAGAACAAAGGACATCACCACCACTGAATTCACTGCTGTCAACCTTAGCTTCATCCCTTAGTGTGGAGTGGGTATCTCAAAAGCGGACCAAAGGGGGTGCTGAGTCTGCGAAGCAAAGCTCCTAGCTTTGTGCTTTCAGACTTTTGCTTGATTCTGCCTCAATTAGTGCTGAACTGAGTGCCCCTCTCTGAATAATATTTTCTTTAAACAGTTCTATGGAGGAATCTCATTTCTGCTAAACAAATAAACAATCCAACCCAACCCAAACCAGAGCAGGAAAACCACTTTGCAGCTTTTGTTTCTGTTGAAGATAGAGAAATCCTTCTAAAACTTTTGTTAGTCTGTCTTCTACCAACATTCTTTCCCCCAAACAGCTCGTCTGATGTGGCAGGGCCTGTTCCTGTGCACATCTGGATTCCCACCTCTGGATTCCCTGTCCCTGAACGCTTGCCTCTGCCTCAAAAGAGAGTTTTTATATTAAAATCAGTCTGTTCTTGAGAAGAATGCCAGGCAGTTTCCCGCCATTTTGGACACTGTTTTTCCTTGATTGGGCATTTGTCTGATAGCTGTAGACCATGGACTTGTTCAGAGCTCCTGTGAAGAGATTTCCCTCAGTGATCAAGTACTCATGCTGAATGAGCATGAGGCCCTGAGTTCGAATCTCCAACACTCACACAAAAAGCCAGATAAGGTCACACATGCTTATAAACCCAGTGCAGTGGAGTGTGGAGACAGGAGGATCGTGGGGTTTGCTGGTTGCTAGCCTAGATTCAGTTTAGCAAGAGACCATTTCTTAAGGATATAAGGCAGAGGGTGATAGAGGAGGACACCTCACTTCCCTCTCTGGTCCCGCACCATGTACTCATATACCACATATGACAAACTCATGTAATATCACCCACACACAGATTAAAAAAATGTATAATAATACACTCTGTGTGTGTGTGTGTGTGTGTGTGTGTGTGTGTGTGTGTGTGTACCTGTGGAGGGCAGAGGCCAACCTTAGGTATGTTGTTCATCAGGAACCATTCACTTTTTTTTTTTTTCTTTTGAGACAGGGTATCTCCCAGCCTGAGACTCACTAAGTCAGCTAAGCCGGCTGGTGGGTAAGCCCAGGGATTTGCCTTTCTCTGCTTTCCCTACTCTGGGTCAAAAGCAGGCACCACTGCTTAGCTTTCTCTTACAAAAGTTTTAGGAATCAAACTCAGATCCTCTCACTTGCAAGAGAGGAGCATTACTCACTAAGCTATTTTCCCAAACTTAATCCAATGCCTTTGTATCAGATTTCACAGCAGCTCTTTTGTAATCTAGCCTCAGATTTTCAGGGTTTGTCTGAAACTTTTAGAATTGCAAACATAACCATTTTAAAGAATAATAAAATTAGCAAACTTTTGGAACTGACCTTAGAATGAAATCCATTGTTAGACTGGACTCTGAAACTAGTTTGCTTAAATCTTTGTTTTTCCATGAGGAAGGGGAGGAAGGACTTTTCTGAAGTCACTCAAGCAGAACTGGCAGGTTTGGAATTTATACCTCAACCTCAGTGGATAATGTGACCAGTTTAGGTAGCACAAATGGCCAAGGGCAGATCCAGGTCCCCCAACTCCCACCACACACAAAGAAATAAATGAAGAAAGGAAGGAAGGAAGGAAGGAAAAAAGGAAGGAAGGAAGGAAGGAAGGAAGAAAAGAAAGAAGGAAGGAAAGAAGGAAGGAAGGAAGGAAGGAAGGAAGGAAGAAAGAAAGAAAGGACATATAAATTCAGAATTGGGAATAAGAAAGAATGCAGAGAAATTAGTTGTCCAATAACAAGTAACTGGTTGATAAGCTATATGGTATGCATATATGGGCATCTACTGAATACATATAATTGATGCCATAGAGTTATATTTGTTATCACAGAAAGATATTAATTATATGCTGCTAACCAAAGCAAAAATACTGGTTATGAATATATACCTTTAATGTGCTCCATCACATAGTGTGCTCTTAATAAAACATGATTTATTGGTGTGGCACAGCTCTAATAAGAAAAAGATGCCAAAATGTCAATAATTACTACCCTGGTTAGTGGGTAATGGGAATTTTTTAGTCTACTGTTCTTTATTTGTTTGTTTTGCCTGTTTTCCTAATTTCCCTTCAAGGGAACCAGTGCTGTATAACATAGATTCAAAGTCACTCATCACTGGATGGCTATATCCTTGGCTAGTGTCAGAGGATACTGATCTGAGATTTAGGCTTAGGCAACCTCCCCTCACAAGCCCACATGACCTTAACCCACCATTCTCCATAACCCCAAACACCAGCCTTGTTTGAAGAGCCATTGCCAAACCTCGGGACCTTGGGATTTGCTAAATACATAAATGCCAAATACTGAAAATGCCATAAAGGTCACAATATGTCTGTCCTGTTTGCAGTATCCCCCAGTGTCTAGCTTACCAGGTTGGATGTACCAAAGCTTGGTACATCACTGAATGACTTGTAGTGAGGAACTGTTGTTCACCTCTATGAAGAAAAGGAGGAAGAGAAGTGATAATAATTTCCCAAATATGCATCACTTTTAGAAAGCTTTGTGACTCTTTCAAAAAATTTTTTAATTATATTTATTTGTTTATTTATTTACTTACTTATTTATTTATTTAGTGTGTGTGTGTGTGTCTGTGTGTGTATGTATGTATGTATGTATGTATGTATGTATGTATGTATAGGTGGGTATACGGAGGTGTAAAGGACAACTTTCAGGAACTGGTTCTCTCATCCACCACATGCATCCCAGGAATTCAGGTTGTCAGCCTTGAAACAGAGAGCTCCTTTACCCACTCAGCCACGCCCCAGTCTTCCTATGACTTAAGAAAGAGTGTGTTTGGAGTCTGAAACTCAGGTAACACCAGTTTGAATGCTGGGTCTGCTTATTAGCACTGTAACTTTGAGAAAGCCTCTTAATTCTCTAGACCACACTTTTCTCATAACTAAAATGGAGATAGGATGGTCAGTCTCTAAAGCTGGCATGGTAGGACTCCTTCCCACACTCAGTGTCTGCAGGTCTGAGACTTAAAAAAGTGATGTTGTGAGGACTCAGAATCTAGGGAGATTCTGCTTTTTATGCTCTCAAAGGCACTGAGACTCCAGGTTGGAGGAGAGCTTGGAAAATGACACAGGACTAGGTCAGGCCATGAATGCACATGAGCACAGTGATTCTGCCAACCCAGCACTGCAATGGAACCCAGGGCATCTCGCTGCCCTTCTAAGACCCAAGCAAGGCCAGCAGAAGAGCCCTACCCAAGTCCTATCAACCCTCATAACTACCAGAGTTAATAAAACCATCATTTTAAGGCACCAAATTTTGGAGTGGTTTATTATACAACAGTAGTTAATGCAAACCTAGTAACATGACCTCTATAATATTTGGAGATATGATATGGTCATTCATATCAAGGTCTAGACACATCATTGCTCAGAAAGTGTACATTCAGTTATATAATCTTTGCATGCAGTTCTGCGTGGAGGATGCTGACATCTCCATTTTCTTGTTTTAAACGTTTTATATTTTCATTTAATTTCATGCGTGTTTCACACACACACACACACACACACACACACACACACACACACTATGGCATGTTTGTGGACATCAGAGGACAATAGGACCACTTCAACTACGTGGGTCCTGGGCGGGGATTGAACTCAAGTGGTCACACTTGGTGACAAGTGCCTTAGCTGGCTGAGCCATCTCACCAGCTCTAGTTCCCCCATTTTTATGTTGAGAAGCCTGTCATAGAAGGAAGAAGGGAGGGCTGGTGACAGGCTTCAAGGTGTCAGGTCCTTCTCACCCCAAGACAGATTGTTTCCATGCTCTGCAGCTGTCTTTCTAGGAGAAAAGAAGGACTTGCCCCAGAGCCTTCGGAAAGCACTAGTCCATTTCTCACCTCCCATCCTTTCAGTGATAAATAATGAGGGAATGGAGGCTACGTGAGCCAAAGTGTGCACTCTGGGGATAGGCCTGGTTGCTGTGGAGATGGCAGTGATGTCTCAAGCTGATGATGATCTCAGCGGGGGGAAATGAGCCGCAGGAGAGGATGCACCAGGAAGCAGAATGCTCTTTTCTCCTAATGTCATGTAATGAAGGAAGTTAAACTACAAATGAGTGAAAACAGGGATGGAATATTTTCTAAAGCTAATGCTTGCCGGCATCTCCACAGCACTCCAGCGAACACCATCAGCTGGCAGACTGAGAACGGCAGCGAGTGCCATTCAACGTTAATTATGTTGAAATGTAAATCTAAAGGCATCCAACTCAGACAAGTCATTTTTAATAACACCTCATCCTGGGCTACGAAAATTTTTATTTGTCATCATCTAATTGATTTGTGTCCGTTTCAATTATTTGTTTGCTTTTGCTTGGTGTGTTCCTGGGCTAGTGGGAACAGGCAGCCAACAACCCCCACTTACGTTCATTCTCCATACCTACCATCCCATAGCCTGGAAATGAGCCATGGCAAGGTGGCTCACTTTCTGCCTCCTCCTTGACTATTAGAAGTAACTCCATGGTGATGCTGAGTGATCTCTTGGCTCTTCGTGACCCCATCCAAAACATCATCCTAGGGCATCTTCCAGAATTCCATCTAAGCCTGGAACTTTTCACATCCATTACCCGATCAACACCAAAAATGGGTACCATTTTGCTTTCCAGTATATTTTGTCTCATTTGTGTAACCTGTATGTCTGTCTCACTGTGTATCTGCATGCTCTTTAAGAGCAGGGATGCATGTTATCCTCCATCTCAATTGTTTTGACAATGTACGCATGCACACGTATGTGCACACAATGCATACACATTTTTGTAAACACACACACACCACACACACCACACACACGCACACACACACACACACACACACACACACACACACACACACACACCTATCCAGTTGCTATCAATGCTCTTGACCAAACTCTAGCTCTTCTTATCAACATTTACCCATTACATGTCCCATTGTCTTAAGTTTCCTACACAGGACCAAATGTGATGATAGATTAGTTAAGTCATTAAACCAAGTGCATTAGGAATCTCATGTGTGACCTTTTCCAGATAGTAAAATGTTCTTAACTAAACAAAAATGCAGATATCTCCATGATAGAAAAGCTAAGTCCATGGAGGAAGAAACAATGTCTCAGACTACAGGAGTAAATATCTTTAAACAGGGTGACTTTTTAAGGGCTTGCAAATTGTGAGTCAGCTGGCTGTTATGTCTAGGCCTTTGAATATCAGGTTTGTAGTAATTTTGTTTGTAGATCTGATAGTGATGAGTGCTGTAATTGGGTTCTCCGGGGCCCCCAAACCACCTGCCATTTAATCAAAAGCAGATGGGAGATGCTACTCAGTGATGGGAAGCTTTGAGTATAAAGTGGAAGCAGGGGCAGAGGCGAACAGAGGTGGATTCTCCCTTCCCGTAATCCAGAGTGCTTGCATTTTTCCTCTTTTCACACCCCCATTCCATCTTTCATTCTCAGACAATGAATCCATGCCTTTGAATGCCTCCCTCTCTAGGCATGATGCTTTTTCCTCAGCGGTATGAATCCGAATAGACATGGCTTCCAAAGAGCCGAAGGGAATGGCATCCACCCATCACTGCAGGGACAGGCACCGGAGGCGCCAGCAGTTGACAATATGTTTGTAACAGATCACTGGGCAATTTTCCAGTCTGATACATCCCTTCTGCCTGTGCCCTCCAAAACACAAGGTATCAGGAAAGTTGGCAGTCTAGTGCGAGGAAGGCTTTGAAACACAACCCCCATCACACACCACATGCTGGAAGGCATCCAAGCTGCAGTACCCAGTTGGATTCATTTGCAAGTCTCTGAGTCCCGGGTTAATTGTACAAAACAATGGCCCTGACCCATCAGTACAGAAAGACAACTGGCAGACTCACAAGTGTCTGTTCATTGAACTTACCCCTCTAAGCATCAGGTACTTGAATGGGTGTGTTTAGAGGGGGTGAGCACAGGAATAACTTGCTACATACCAACTCAGTGTACACCTTCAGTTGCATGCACACATACATAGATTTTTTTTTGCATACTCTATCTCACATATGTAGACACACACACACACACACACACACACACACACACACACACACTATAAACCAGATAACTTATTCCCAGCCTGGCTTTTAATTCAAGCCAATTGGCTTTGGCCTTGTGAATCTATTCCCAAAGCTAGAGAGTAGCTCTGCAATGCTGAATAGGGAGCACATTCCAACTCCTGGCATTTATCTGAGCTTAAATTCCCATCTCCCATAGAATCTTGCTACTTTGCTTTGAAATTCATCAGGCCCATATCCCAGCCATGGAATGAAAGCTTTACGCAGCTGCTTGACCTGTGCTCAAGACCCTGTCACAGTCCCTTCTCCCACTGCAGGGAGTGGTCAAAGCTTCCACACTCACTCTCTGTCCCAGGACTCTCTCGCCCCATGTTCCACAGGTCACTGGGCTGATGGTATGTGTCTGCTCTTACGTTCCCTCCTGTTACTTCAGGTATGAGTCCAGCTGGCAGAGTTGCCCACATGGACTTCGTAGGACAATGCCAAATGCCTACTTAACACACACCTGAAAGTTTCTGGCTGTACCGCCACCCATGTAGCAAGGCCTGAGGAACTTCAGACAAGTTCATTAGACAGACACTGATCTAGCTTTGAACTACTGCTCTTTGGTTGTGCCTTGGCCACACTGTCTTTGACCATCAGGTTAAAATGAGGCAGTCTAATGCCCATCTCACAGCATAATGTGATAATTATGCATGATGATGAAATGAATCTTGGTTGTCAGCTTGATGGGATTTAGAATCACCATAGAAATGCATTTCTGGATATATATATGAGGGTGTTTCCAGAGAGGTTTCACTGAAGAGAGAGGACCTGAATGTGAATGTGGGTAGCATCTCCCTTGGACTGGGATCTTAGCCTGAATAAAAAGGAGGATGTGAACCTAGCATGAGCACTTCTCCCTCTGTGTCCCAACTGGGGATGCAATATGACCAGCCTCCTCAAGTTCTTGCTGCTATTATTTTCCTCCCATGATGGACAAAACCATCAAAACGAAGCTCTAATAAACCATTCTTCCTTTAAGCTGCTGTTTATCATTGTTCACAGCAATGATAAACAGTAACTGATTCAGTATGCCATGGGATCAAGCCTGCTCCAGGCACTTACAAAGTGTTCAGTAAGCAATGGACATCACCATCAATATCGTCACCATCACCATCAAATCATCCTCACATCACCATCACATCATTGTCACCATCACCATCAAATATCATCAGCATCACCAACAAATCACCATCACCAACAAATCACCATCACTATCACGTCACTATCACCATCATCATCACCATCACATCATTGTCACCATTACCATTAATATCATCACCATCACCCTCACATCACCATCATCACCATCACATCACTGTCACCATCACCATCATTACCATCATCACCATCATCATCATCATCATCAGCAGCACCATCACATCATCCTCATCATTCTGCTACAACCAGCAAGCGATTCATGCTCCTGAGGAAAACACACTGGGATCTGATAATGAGCATGGATGGCTTTTTGCTCCTTGATCTTTCAGGTCCTGGAATCTCAGCTTTTCTAATTAGGATTTTTTTTTTTAAAAAATTAAATCTCTTCCTTTTTAAAATTAAATATTCATGTATTTGTATGCTTATTTTGGTTTGTTTTGTTAGTTTACGTGAAAAGGAATAAGAATTCACTAAAATGCAACTATATCCCAGATGTTGAAGAGATTAAAGTTTGGAAATGCCTTAAGATTCTGGGTTCCATTTTTAAGAGGAATGTTGGTAGAGGGAGTCTTCAGAATGAAGGGCCAGGGTACCTGTTTTCCTAGGGAGGGGAGGTGGGCC